>NW_022601408.1:2166082-2322934 GCF_009176505.1 Sitodiplosis mosellana
TTCATATTGATCCAATAACAGATTGGTGTTTCACTTTGTTCGGCGATTTTTTTGCGTTTCGTATTCATCGGCGAAGAGTCAATACGTTGTTTTTATGCTCACGGGTTCAACTTCAATATCGATTTCAAGCTTTGATGCTAACATTATGGATGAGTCGACACGATCGGGTGCTATTTCTTTTAATTTCTTTTCCTCGATCATTCAACCGATTTGCAAGTCATCACTTTCACATGCAAATTGTCAAAAAAGAGTTAGGATGGTATTTGGAGTAGCTTGATCAAAACAGGAATTAATTATAATTAAACGTTTTGAAATTCACGATTTTCATTCCAATTTAATGATTACTTCGGAGATTTTGACGCATATCATTTTTAATGGGCTTTAAATTGTATGTCTGACATTCCATCAACATTATCGAATAGTTCAATTTGTTCCGAAGCAATCCTCTACATTATTTATATTCTTTGTATTTTGTTTTATACAATTTTGAGTACTAGTAGACTCATCACATCGCATCTCAATTGAAACACAAAAAGCGTTGATAGCAATAATGTATTCACTGTGAGGGATGCGATGGTGCGTATGTGAACATAAAATGAGAATACGAAGCAGCAAAGACTACAGGAATAACAAATGACGAACAACGAACGGAATATCGAGAGGCAGAGGGGGCGAGTAGCGAGAGATGCAGAGCAAAAGATACTGAATTTCATACAAATCACGTGTGCATATGTGATTCGGATATTCCATAATGTTGTGTGCATTTGTCGAGATTTCAGCTTGGTTAAGCTGAGAAACGGAAAGAAAAATTTCATTATTTAATAACTGTAACCAAAGCGAAATGTTTCATTTGTCTGCTGTTCCCTTTTTGTTTTATTTATTTACATCGTATAGTTTGTGAGACATGGAGGCACACACACACACAGAGAGAGAGAGAGAGAGAAAAATGGGACCCGAGAGCAGCTCTCACACTTCGTCGTCACGCTGTTCGAGCGCATATCTGTCGCTTTTCGAATTTCGCCGTGTGTCTTTTTTTTTTCTTCTTCTTTTTATTTGCTTTAATTTCGTTTGGAATTTTATGCTCGTTTGCTGCGCTCCGACGCCATTCCTTTGTTACATGTTAATAGTTCTAAGCTCGAGCTGAAACTATCTGAGGTGGAAATGAAAGCCCTCGAACGCGACACAAAGGGTGTATGAGAGCAAGAAAATAGAGAGAACGAGGGAAAAAAGATCGTAACGCAGACGTGCTCTGTGTGTAACACACAGTAAAAGCAAAACTATAAACACAACACTGTAGTAATGGGGCTTGATCACATTGACAGCGTGCCACTGAAGTTTATTCTTTCCTTTACCCATTCAGAGCGAGTTGTGTCGTAAACAATGGGCGTGCTAAACAAATGTAACCGAATACTAAATGCATAACTGACGTTAAGCATAACACAATTGGACTGCTACACAGTCTACGTGTTAGAGATGTTTGCATGCATTTTCGCCCAAGTGTTTCTATTTTCCGACGTTATTCGCTCACTCTATCTCGTTCTCTGTTTCTCTCTTCGTCTTTTTTCTCGGGCGGTTTCGTTGTTTTGTTGGTATTTTCTGGTTTTGACCAACTACATTTTTCATTTGAAAAAAAGTAGAGGGAAATAGCGAAAACTTATATCATTATGCAGATGTTGGCCAAACAATGACATTGCCTGTGCGTTGTAGCCATACAGTGACCAGAACACAAGCATCAACTTTTTGGATGCTTTGCATGAATAAGGTTTTATTCGCCTTGTCCTTGATTTCACAAAAGATACGCCAGTTTCGAAAAAAAAAACCCAGCGACCAAATGAGATGGGATGGTTGAATATGAAATGCACAAAGTTTCTAAAACAACAAGAACAACAACAACAGAATGCCGAGTGTCACACTCAGTCGTTGGTACAACAGTATCGCGCGCGTCTCATTTACTCAGGGTCGAAAAATGATGACGAAACAAAACAAAAGAGTAACGATAACTATTGCGAAAATGAGAGACGGCGTAAATAACGTGTTGTTAACGAAATAAAATAATAAAATCTACACGCAACTACCGTATTTTTTATGGTTTGCCTCCGCTATTTTATTTTTTTTTTCTGCTCTCGGTGATTGTTAGAAACGAAACAAGATGTTAAAAACGCAATATGACAGGAAAAATGGCAGACTCAATGGGAAACAGTTATGTATAGAGTAAGCGAATAAGCGCGAGCGCAATGGACTGACAGGGAGAGGAAGCAAGGCGTAAAATGACACAATTGCCACCGAGTGTGGCTAAAAAGGAGCAACGCGACGGGAAGGAAGACTTGACTTTTTCGGTATTTGTTTGTTCTGTCATTAGTGTCTTGAAAACGACATATGCCTCATTAGTGTCGTCTTTGGTGTCATCTATTCCGTTTAAAGGAAAACGGCAGCTCTTCGAGTCTTTTTTTCTCTGTGCACTGTCGCTCCGAATATCTTTTTTCACTCACTCAATATATCTCTCTCTCTCTCTCTCTCTCTCACTCTCCCACTCTTTCTGTGTCTCTCTGTTTTTTGTGTTCATTTTATTTCATTTTCATGCTTTTGTTATTTTTACGAAAAGCGACAAATACAAAAAACACAACAAGACCAACGACAAAGTAACAATGCAAAGGCAAAGAGAGAGCGAGACATATGAAAAGTAGGAGTGAGACAAAAAGGAGTACAGGCGTTGAATTTCGTTGAAGAAAAACTCCAAACAAAAGAATTGCATTGCAAAATGTAGAGGAGCGGAACGGAATTGTAAAACGAGTTTCTATGAAGGAAAAAAAAATCAAACCTGAAAGATCGTGCAGATTTTGCAGTGTGCAGTCACACAAACAACGAACGAATGAAAAGGCGATCCAAAATTAGTGGGCCACATTCAAAGGCACTGTGTATGCTTTTGTGCTGTGTCGTTACACGGGCACATAAAATAATTGCTGAAAATTTTCACTATTAAATTTTCCGAAAATTTTCATGTTGGGTTATTCATTTTCGATGCGCTTTGTCTTTTACCCATCCACTTTTGCTTTTATTAAGCATTTCGGCATTGTTTCCGTTGTTCAGATATACAGTCGGCTATATTTGTTATTCGTTCCTCACTATTTTCTACCTAGCCGAAAAGATCTATTCGGTGTGCTTGTTCGATGTGTGTCTGTGTTCGTGTTTTGGGTCGTTTTTCTGTTTAGCTGAGCCCCAAACAGAGCTCGTATACAAATTAATATCTATTCTGCATTATTTATGTAGAGAACAGAAGCCTTAAGCCCCGTATCTTAATATTGTTATTTTTATTGCTTTTTTGCTTTCTCAGTTTGAAATATTAGGTAAAAGTTCGATATATTTTGTTGTGTGTTACTAATACTGTGAATTGTTTTACAACTATTCGTTATGTATTTCCGTTTTTCACTTTGAGCACACGCTCACTTATTCACTCACTCACTGTGGTGCGCTCTCATTTCCATGCGATTGAATTGCTCTGCAGGCAAATTACACGTGCGCCGAACAAAATAACACAATATGCACTACCGCCGAATTGTTGTAAAATTCCTTATTTACAATATAGACTGTGCTTATAATCAGTTCGCTATATAAACCGCAAACAGAATCGCAAGATGACGTTAGATTGGGGTTTCGTGTGTGTGTGCATGTGCAAAATATGCCGAAGAAAAGTGAGTCGAAACGCAAAAACATGAAGTTTATGGCACGATATTTCTGTTTATTAACACGAAATAAGAGTTAAAAAGAGAGGAAGATGCAAAACCCAGGGTAGATAGAGAGAGAATGAGAACGAGATCGAATCGACTGAGAGAAAGCGTACGCCACGTGGTTTGTTTGGCAAAGTGTGAAAATAAAAATGCTTTGATGAGAAACAATAAATTTTCTTCAAAGAAATGGGGATGCGAGAACACTAAAACTTAGCCTGCTGCTGTTAAAAACTCACCAGACTTCACAAAGGTGATAAAGAGAAAAGGAAAACGTGCCAATAACTGTGGGCATCTCTGGCACAATAAGAATATTAAAGCATCATAATTCATTGAAAAGTAGCTTCATTGCCGGGTGATTAATTCAGGCGGACTTGTGCTTCCATAATTGGCGTTCAAAATTCTGATATCAATTGCAAACACGGTCCAAAGTAGGCGGTTCAATTTCGAACATAACAGCATCATATTTTATGTACTATCACCTGCGAATCTGCTGATATATTGAGACCTTTTGGGCCAATTGCTGACGGCGGTGCATTGCATTTAGCGCGAACATATGCCAAAATGGCAGAATAATGTAATAAAATGAGCCATAAAGTGTGGAAAAACATTTCCAATCGCATAAGATAGTGCCGTTCGTTTTAGTTAACGTTATATGTTTGATAGCACTGGTAACCGGACGATCGTATATAATTGTCGCACGCACACACACACACTTACACCTATTAAATTGTCATTTTTAGTTGACAGCCAAATAGATACTAATATCTAGTTTGGCAGCAATAAGACCGGACACTTTATTACTGAATATACCCTGGGTGTCACACAAATTGCGTCCTTTATTCTTCTCTTAGCTGCAATTAGTCGCGCTGCTGCATACCAAATGCAATAAAATCAAATTAGATACTAGTAAGATATAGTTCAAATGTCGAAATGAGCAAAACCATGAGCAAACACAACTGAGATACCGTGTGTGCACTCTTTGGGCCACAAAAATCGATTCACAACAAACGGAACAATTGCTATAATAATGGACATAAGAATAAATCGTTGTGTTTATTTCAGTCGAAAGCCACCACATGCATGTGACATTTTTTAAATGAAAAACTAATAATGCATTTTCATTCGATTTCGACCGAGTTCATGGTTCGCACTCACTGTAGCCAAAGTGACACTGAAAAAACATAACCAACTCACACATTGCTTCCCATTCGAAAAAAGAGAAGAAATAAGAAAGAGCACACATACAAACACATCTCTGAAATGTGCGTGTTCACATGATTCAATTGCTCGTAAAAATTGCCAACTTAAAGAATGTAATCCAGCTCACAATCACATTTTATTTTCAATTTCACACCGTCGTTTGCAGTCCCATAAAACTACTGGTATGATGGTGTGCGTGTGTGGCTCCAAATGAATGATTGAGGTACGAAACGGACCAGCGAAAAAGAGAATAAAAATGAAAATTGTGACATAAAATGAAAGTGAAGAAAATTCCTTTCGAACGACTTTTGAAAGTAAAACGATGTCGACGACGACGACGACGACGACGACAGATGAACAAAAAACCATATATATGTATAATGCGAAGGAGCGGTCGTAACCGCCGCACACTGTACATGCATAGAAAATTGTAAGTGCACACAAACACATAATGACACATGATACAATTATCCATGCACCGAGAATAAAACAAACAATGAACATTAGCAAAGACACTATAGCGAGCAAATAAAAATAAATTATGCTGTTTCTAGTCTTTTATTATTTTTTGGCATTTTTGGGGTGGTCACGAACCCCAAACATCGAGTGTGTGTACGGAAAAAAAACCGAAGTAATCGGAGAAGCCACGCTTAGAACAATAAGCATATACCTATATATATATATGTATATACATATATATGTGTACTGTGAATGATCCAAATGAAAAACTATTTAAAACATTGCCATATATTTTATACAAATACAATGTTCGGTTTTGTTGTTGCTGTGGTTGCTGTGTGTCGCATTAATTCCGAAGCAGTGTCTCTTTTGTTTTAATGTGTTGTTTGCCTTTTTTTCCCAGCGATGCGACCCGTTTGCCGTCATGTGTATACATACTTTATCTTATTTACACACCGACACAAAACACATCGCACAGCAAACATTATTCGCTTTCGACTTTTGTGCTGTTTTGTTTTATTATTTTTGTTGTTGTTGTTTTTTTTTCTGTAAAACATTCCATGTATTGCAAAGTTATTCGGTTTTCACGATAATATTCCATGTGGAGTCTTAAATTTTTCGAATGAAGACAGAAAACTGGTTGATGTTTTTGAAAACCGATGGGAGCAATATGATTGTTTATAACGGTTCTATATGCTTTTCGCTCATCTATATGCTGCGACTTGTTCTCACACCTTAATAAGAGTGTACTTTCAAACAGCTTCTATTCCTATTCCGACACACTAAGTGAACACCCGACCTGTCACTTTTGCCTCACGAATCGACTTTATAAAAAGAATTTTATCAAGCAAAAACTATTTTTCATTGCAAATGCTTTAAAACTAGCGTTTTACAAGAGATTGTAGATTTGTAAATCAGTTTTACAATTCTCTGTAAAATTGTAAATCAGTCTTACAAGTTTTTGTAAACTTGTAAACCAATTTTACAGGGAATTGTAAACTTGTAAATCAGATTTACAGGTACCTGTAAAATTGTAAATCAATTCTACAATTTACAAATTTACAATTATTGTAGCTGTACGGTGCAACAGGCCCCTGATGCTCTCTATTCCTTCTCCTCCTCCTGACTACTTTTCCATATTTGATGCAAATATTCATTTCCATTCTGGTGGTTTTTTGGGCGATGCCATACTCGATTGAATCGTTTTTACCAATACATTGCCATTGTATGAAGTCAGACGGATCAAATCACAGATGCAATCAGTTGAGAGCTTTTATGTTCAATTTTTACGAAAGCTTTGTTTCATTCGAGCGCATTCTAAGTGATGTGCATCTGCCTTGTTCGTATTACGATATGCATTTTCTTGGTTTTCCATTTTCTTACAATTCAAAAAAGCAACAACTACAATAATAACAAATGCCAGCAAGCAGTGATTCGTTTCATTGTATAGGCATATAAATTGTTGGCTCATACCGGTAAAATATGTTCCATTCGGTTATTCATTGTTTTCGAAATCGTTGCTCGTTTCGATTTCGTTCTCGTTGTATGTGATAAAGCGGCCATCCAGCCGCACATTCAAGTATGTTGTGGTGGTGGCTTTCAGTTACAGCAAGTATGAGTCTATCAATCGGTTGTACACAAAATGCTTCGTATATTCTGAACTATTGCAAAGACCATTCGCCGTGAGTATATAAAAATACAAAATACACCGAATAGTAATCTCTTATATGTAGTCATTACGAAGCCATAAAGTTTGATTTAGGCTTATTGTTTACGAAGGTGAGCGCGATGCATAGACGCCACAGAAATAAGGGCAACAAACCTCGAAATCAGTCCACTTTTGAACTCTCTTTCTTTCTTGCTCCCACATGTGCTACAAAGGAATGCAATATAATAAAAGTAATGTGTAAAAAAAAGTCGCGCTAAACGAACGACCCTCCCAAAAAGTCATACATGCACACCGACGCACAGTGAGACTGAGAGATTGAGAGAGAGTGGAGTAAAAATTGCGACGCATACGCGGAACGAAGAAAAAAAAGGACTGAAAACAACAAATAATGTGAAACAAACAACAAATAGGTATAAATCAGATAATGTACTGTGCGTTGTATCCTTCTCGATTCGATTCCCGTAAAAACCGAATTGGCAGCAAATAGATTTACCTTTCGTCAATTCTCAAGTGACATGGCATTTGTTCACACATACGGCTGCTAAAATGCCGATTTTCAGCCACCAAAAACCCGTACACATGGTGTGTCCAGAGTGAAGCCAACACAAATATTTCATGAGAAAAGTTAAACGCACACCTCGTGTGTGTGTGTGAACACAAACAATATATCAACATTTTTTATTACTTACCTCGTCGTTGTCAAGAGAGAGAGAGAGAGAGAGAAATCACATTGCCCAAATGATTTTTGGGGCCGTTTTCCGGGAACGGGTGCTGTTATTATTGCTATGTTACCTTTATGCATCACGGAAGCGATGTATCCAAAACTCCCAAAAACGCTCTCTTCTACCGCACGCTTTTTTGGGCTTTTCAGCTGCTGCTTTTTATCGATCGTTATGCTAAACTTTTGATTTAGCGCTAGACTTTCGATTGTTTTTGGCAAACCATTTCAAACCAATATTCGACTTGCATTTCATTTATTTGATCAACACCTCTCCTTCTGCTCCTATCCGAAGTTTATCCGAATCTAATTAAAAAGTTCAAGAGCATGAATGTTTTTGCTCTCTGAATCTCTATCTCATTTTGTCTAATTCTTACTCTCTTTCTCTCTCTCTCTCTCTTCCTGAAATTATTCATTTGACACTCTCAATCAAGATCATGGCTTTTGTAGACATGTACCGTGCAATGTGACGCGTTTCATTTTATGCCGTACAGTTTGTGCCATTTCTATCTTTGGTATTGCGGTTGAATTCTTTATTAAGAAATCGAAAGAAACATGTAGCATGCAGAGAGAGAGAGAGAAACGGGTTTTCATGCATGTATTTTTATAACTGAAAAAGAGTCGCGTAAAAAAGGCAGCTACAAAATTATTATGTTGTAGCGTTTGCTATTTGTAACGCGTGCGTTCGCGAATTTCGTTCACCAATATTACTTTGCTTTGCTTTGCTTGGTGCTCGAGACTCGTCATCGTACTTGTAAGCGGGAAAAAACTGTGCTCCCTCTTTCAATTTCGCTTTCCTCAAGTGGTAGTAAATCAAACGAACGAACTGAAAAAATAACACACACACACACACATCCACGCTAGGCAAAGAAGAGTGAGAAAAAAATCACACCGAATGCGCGCACGATGCTTTAGCAGGAAACATTTTGTGTGTGTGTGTGTGTGTGTATGGATGGCCGACAAGACACTGTGTGAATGCGAATTGAGCGTGCTCGCGTTGAGTATATGAATACTCATTTGCTGTGTACAGTGTACACGACCGATGCAAAGACAGATTTTTAAATTTATGTCCTAACGCTGAAATTTACATGACGAAATTCTATTATCGCAAAAGGCAGCAACAATAACAACGATGATACTCTTGCTCACAAAAATTCATACTAAATTGAAAATGGCGCAGAACTGTTCGCAATTATAATCTTGTTTTGCATAATTCTTTTTTCCGACTCGTTCGCTTTCTATCTCTCTCTCTCTCTCTCTCTCTCTCTCTCTCTCTCTCTCTCTCTCTTCAATACAGGATAATACAAAACAGAATGTAATGCAATTGAAAATCAGTTCATTATATTATACAGTTTACAGCGATGTTATTCGTTTTTTTCTTCTTCTTCTCTGGATGTGTATATTATGTTGTCAGTTCCGTTTTTTCGATCATCGTTATGTGACCCTCGAGTTCTCAAATAATCGGCGAAAAATGATGATGATGCGGATGTTTTTTTCTTCTCTTTTTCTTCCATATCGTCATTTTTTGTGCTATCCTATTTTCAGTGTTGTTGACGGGAAAATGTAAGCAATTTGTCGACATGTAACTGTAACTGTGATAAATTTCCTAAACAATGAAAGTACCAAGCATGAAAAGCGAATGAAAGTAACAAGATTATTCCCCTGCCAAAGAGCATACAACATATCATGTTGTTATAAACTTCCATTTGGCAACTAAACTCTTGAACCAGAAAAAAAATAAAAATAAAAATTCAAATTGGGTTACATTTGCCCAATGACAGTGCAAATATATCAGCTACTGATGTGTTTCACTTGAAATATACCGTATGATATCAAATTGGTCGATACCATTCTGAGTACCATATCGGAAAGAATGGTTTTGGTTGAATAACCAAATGCTTAATCTAATAGCATTCAATACCGCCCGCATTTCGATGGAATGCATCCGATTGGATTTATTTAGTGCTAGGTCATGAATATAAAAACCCAAATTAAAAATCAGCGATGTTCACAAGGTGTGAGAGAACATATTTTGGAGTTTTTTTCCATGCGAAAAAGAAAGTTTTGGGCATGCTTGTTTTTCAAATTTCCGACACACTTCAACGATACGAACAGAGTGAAATGCAAGCAAATCGCTTTATACACCGCTTTCACTTCTCCATCACATTGATGTTGAAAATTTTAACATGAGATAGACATTTTTGTGTAGGCGAAAAAAAACTAATTTTGGCTTTGTAACTATTATTATTATTATGAAAAAGCATTAAACGTCATTCACAAACACTAAACTCTCCCGGCAAAATTCGAGCAAGTGTTCAAGTACATACACACAGCACATGCATACAGCCAGAGTCTTCAGCAATGGTAACAAATGGCGGGCAAACTATATATAATCAGTTCCATCGCACATTTTCGTTTGGCATGTTGTAGCTAAGTGTGCGCAAATCTATTGATTGACAAAACCGAAAATTTAGTCGATTGAAATGTTGAGCCAAAATATTTCGAAGCTCCAGCTATTTTGCAATCAATTTATTTAAATTGATTGCAGAGCGAACGTTAAAGCTTTTTTAGTGTATAATATACACTATTTATGTACACAATGGATATATATATATATATATATATATTCAATAGATACCACACAAATATAATATGTACTAGCACTGTATTTAACGCAGAAAGATTCCAAAACCGTTTGTATCGGTCCTCTTTTCTCTCGTCCTCTCTTCTCTGGTGGATGTGTATATTATTATCAACATTGCAAGTAGTTCCATTTGAAAACATGCTTCATTAATATTAGGCTCACAAAGTTAGATCACGGTGAATCAATTGAAATTCCGCAAACAAACATATATTCAAGATATTACAAATATTATTTAGCATAGTTTTGCGATTGTTGAATACCTGTAATTATCAAGGCTAGATCCACAGCAATATTTGAACGCAATTGCGAACGCAGTCTCTGGCCTCATGCATCCAGAGGATTTAGTTCGAAATCGATGAAAGCAAACATTGTACACGGAATATTTGAATGAATTACCAAATTCTGATAGAAGTGACATCAGTTCAAATCAGAGATGGAGTATATGTATATCGATTCGTTGTATTTACTGTGCTCCTTACAGAACGGTATATATACATTGATACACCTTTGCGTTTGCTGTCATAAAAGTAGTAGCTGACGCATGCGCTCAACGCGTTAAACGCAAAGGTATACGTTTTATTATATACCGATACACATTTCCATACACTTGAGGTAAACGATGAACCATCTCTGGTTGAAATGCAACAGTGGAGTTCTTTTTGCATAAAAAGGTAAATTGAATCTAAGCACTAATCGAATTCGTCCAACGATTTAATTCAATATTTCGTTTGAAGAGCCACCATTTTACATTAATCACCATCAACATCGTTCCATTCCAAACACTCTCTCAATGCCTTTAATGACACGCAAACACTATGCTATTACATTGTTTCACTTTGTAATCAATGCATATGCATTATACAGATTTTGTCTCGAATCACTCTTAAACCCTTGAAGCATTTAGCTTCGCAAAAAGCATTGAACAAATCAAAATTTTGATTAAGATATGAACTAATAAATCTATTTAGATTGTTTGATGATGTTATTTAGAGAAAGAAGCAAATAAATCATTGATTGTATGGCATTAAGTTTTCCATGCATGGCCAATATGTATGGCAGTGTTGCTATTCGGCATTGTTCGAAAAAGTACGTGCCTAAGATTATCCATATATGTATATGCGAAACATTGTAAGCAAAATTATTTATCAGCATCATTGATATGTGCATGTTTGTGTATTGATTTGGCGAATGTATCGCATCGTATCGGGTGGGCCATCGAGGATTAGAGCCCGAATTTGATCCGATGGTTTAAGTTTTGTGCCTAGCTCTTTCCCATATCAACATTAGCCCATTTCATTATTTATGCGATTATTCCTAATTCGTATAAACAACACATGACTGCTCTTCTGACAAAGTATCTAATTGTTGGCAATAAATAAAAGAACGATGATGATGATGATGATGAAGACGACGACGACGATGATGACGACGACGGATAGCTCGACCAAGCACCATCCGATTATGCTGAGCTCATCACAGATAGAAATATTGGACAACCATTGGCCAATTTTCGGACAATATATCAATCCATCCATATTTTCGGACAATTTTACTCATATTGCCTTATTTTTTGGCCAACTTTATGCTAATTTGCCTCCAAGTGTCAAAGTACAATAGTAGTAAGGTTGCCGAGCGTAAATGACTTTGCTTTTGAGGAATAAATTATCATCGGAAGGTTTTGCTTCTTTTTACAGAATTTTCGTCAAATTATTATTATTTTTTTTTTTCATTTAACACCGCCAAGCTCTGGATGAATATATTATAATAGAATTAGTTACACCACGAATCAAACTGACATTTTTGCATTTTTGAGTTGGAAATTTTTCGGAAAAGCGCTACTGTGGAAAATTCGTAAATCGGTCTCAATCGATCGGGCGGAAAATTTCATGTGGATAGCGACCTCAAGGGCGATTTTCAAGCGAAAAAACCATCCGTTTCTGAGATAAATGAAAAAAACTGGTCGATATTTCCGAATTTTTTCATTCATCTCAGAAATGGATATTGCTTCACTTGTGGCATTTTGTTTTCGTATTGTGATCATCTCTCGATTGCAGATTTGAAACTTAGAGTTGTTGAAATTTTCTATCCCATTGAAGTGTGGATCTAAGAGCATTTGCTCGTGGATCATACTGCGAAAGTCAACACAGTGGAACAGCCCCAAAAGAACTTGACCGTGACTATATGGGGATGAAAGAAGACTTATAGCTGAGTAAAACCCCGGCGGGGTTTTGCCGAATTGGCTGGGGTTTTTATTTTATCAAGTTAGGCGTTTTTTTCTATAACATGGTTTTTCGGCAATATAGACTACGTCAGATTTTGGTCAATAAATCGTTCATTTCTGGTGATAGCGACTTACTGTCTTTGGCAAATTTGTAGCTGGGAGTCCAATAAATAAATTTTATGGACATTTTACACATGAAAAATCACATCTAGTAGGTGCTGTGGAGCAAAATGTCGGAAAAATGGACGATTTTTTCAATATTTCGACCATAACTCATAAAATATCCATTTTATGAGGAATGAAATAATTGAAAATTGAAAAAAAACTTTTGAAAATTGTTCCACAGTGCAATCTTACTCTTCGACACATTACCACTCTATGCCCCATGCAAATTGCTTCACTTGTGACACATTAAAGCAAACGAGAGTGCAATTTTTATCGAGAGAGAGCGAGCGATAAACTCCACACAAAATCGACATCTAAATTGCTTTGCACTCGACGCCGAGATCTCAGTGTCCACGCTCTGTATAGTACCCGGGTGTGAATTTTTGCTAGTGAATTGCTACTTAAAAGCATTGATGAATCTGAGAATCTTTCCGAGGGAATTCTCGATTTCTTGATTTTGTGAAGACTTGTACCGAACAGGTGAACTCCTTTGTTACTAACTTTTTTTTTACCGTATATTTGTTATCTTTTTTGCGTTTTTTCCATGCTAGGTGACATTTTTGATGATAACCCAATTTGCCCACATGAGACTTCGCTCAAAATTGGCTGAGAGTCATGTTTCACCGTGAATTTTCAGAATGGTTTTCTAGTTGTAAAGGGAGCTGATGTGTGATGGGAAAAATCCTCCTTCAAAAATTTCTTCTTTTGTTCCATTCTATGGAATCCATATGGATTCCACACGATTTTTTTCTTCGCTTTTTTCTGTTGTTGTTGCTTTTTTTTGGAAAAGAATAAAATAGATGTGTAATGCTGATCAATCGTTTGCCCTAACAAAATCAAGTACATAACACATTTTTTCTAATCAGTTTTTACGTAAAAATGTTTTTTTGCCGAATCAAAGCGTGAAATACAGCTTTTATATATCAATCCATTGTCAATTCCGAAAGTTCACCACCAAATACTCCATGCATATGATTATATGAATGTAGATTGTATGGAAAATGTATGTATACGCAACAAAATAAGTATTAAATCACGACATGACTTTTGATAGTAACCATTCATGTGGGGGGGGGGAGACCGAAGTGTTACACTTGCCTTTTCTCTTGATTTACGACCGTATTAATTTCAACTCGTAAAATCAACGGAAAAATGGCTTCCGATAAATTGAACGCTTTATTGAATATTAAGCCATCAGAATGCAATAATAATTCGATTCTGATATTATCGTTTACTTTTATACCGCATTTTTATTTAATTAATGTGCGTTCAATGAATACGTTCACTCTCTCCCTCTCCCTCCCTCTGTCAGAATATACACAGAGATACAAATATTTCCAACGCATTCCAGTGAACCGCACAGGAATTCGTCAAAAAGCAGCTGCCAAGAATCATTATTCAATGAAGGTTAACGCACATAAATAAGCATATTTTTTTCTGCACTTTTTTTTTTTGTCAATCGTTTGTGTTCCCCCATACTGTTCCATCGCGCACTTGATACATACATAAATGAATGCAATAAAGTATTTATGACGTAATAAAATTCAGCTCGAATTATCATTTCTGATTTAATCGAAACAGTTGCCACACACACATATTTTGACAAGTTCAAGCAAATACCAATGAATAAATGCTTTTTCGCTGGCATTGGCACATGATATCCAAATTAACAGTGCTCAATGAATTCTTGCAAAAAATAAATGTGCAATCAAAAACCAAAGTTTTTCACTTGAGTCGGTGCATTTTGGAAATTTGATTAATTTTCATTTGTTTGAAATTAGGAATCATTCACGATAGCGAATCGAAAACTGTCGGAATCATATACATATGTGTATCATTTGAAACAATTTAATGTTCACCGTATTTTGTTGATTCGATCAATATTGTCGAATGGAAATAGCTTTTGTGAAAATTTGAAATTGCTATTTTTGATTGCAAAATTTGTCGGAACAATCACAAAGTTGAGAACAATGCCACAATTATTTTTTTCATTTGGATTGCTTAGTTGAATGTCACTGAAAACTTTACCAAGAATGGGCTCACAGTCATAAACACACACACGCAAGAACAAACAAATCCAGCTAGATATTTCATTCGATATATCGACTGAAAAGTTTCAATGTGACATGAAATCGTATCCATTATAGAATTCCCTCATTTGATGGTTTATTATTGAGCTCTTATTTTGGTGAACATTTTTCGAGCAAACTCAGTTGCACTATCTCGTTCAATGGATATACCAAACTAGCAAACCAAGCGAAACTGAGCCATTTGCTAAGTGAAAATGGCTAATTTAAATGTAGTAATTAGCGGTGGTCAATCATCTACAATACACCAAGGACTTTATCCGATTTCTGCACTTACCGACAAAACAGAAATCCATTTCGCCGATTGATGAACTTCTACTAGAAAATTCACAGCACTTACATCTGCCTGGCAAAAAACCAAGCTGGTGCAATTAATGCAAATACATAAATAACATCGATTTTTCTCCAGTGATTTTTCATTTGTCGTAGCCTTAGTGGTGCCTAACAAATGATTGTGAATATATTCGAGGAAAGACGGTAAAAAAAAGCCGGGGTTTGAGTTTGCGTGCGGCTACATCTGTGATAACGGCGACATTGCCACATGGTAGAAAACACGAAAGTCACCGCTTGACCTATAAATATTCAAATATCAATTAAGTGTGATTGGTCTTGCTTTCGGTTAACTCTCAACGGGATCCCACTTTTTACCGGCTTCATTTTCCTTTCCACCATTTACGCATGCATTCATGGTTACGCCCGGCTTGAGTCTGGGCGAACGCAAAGTCTCACTCACTCACCCACTCTCACCCCGTCTTTACCTTTCGCTGTCTTGAAAAACACACCACATGGAATACAGCTGCATGCAAGCCGCAACGTGTGTATTTTTGCCTCGGCGTCGGCATATTGACAGGGAAAAATTTCCTCATTGCCGGAGAGTAATCGCTGAAATTTATGCAGTTGTTATTTTCTTAGGCCAGCACCTTGTTGAAGCCCACACACAATTTGCATATTTCAAACAATGAAGCGATTACGCACCTCATAATAATTACTCATCGGTTGCAGTTGGAACAGTGATGGAAGCATCTAAAGAAAAAAAAATCCGCTGACCAGCCGACAAACCAAACCGAACGATCAGCCTACCAATCGCACACAAGACGTGATGGATGTTCAAATAAAACGAACAAAAGCATACACATCACACTTATTTCGAAAACCAATAGCCAGAATAGCTCGAGATCCGTTCAGTTGAGAATACGCGTGTTTACGTTTGCCAATCGCCCATTCGACCAACGAAAAACAAAATGCCTTACATTCGTAAGGTTAACGTTTCTACACTCTCAAACATATAATTTCCAATTAAATCCAATTCTCCATGCATTGAAATTAGGAAAGCATCATATTTTAATCAGACCTTAATATCAGAGCAATTTCAATACTCTGTTTTTCATACATTGTGACATAGCAGAATTCTTTCCGTGTTTTTGCGTATAGCGTATAGTGTACCACGCGCCTACCCTGCATATCATAAATAACGCTAGAATTTGCGATTTTCGGCGTTCGAAAATCAAAAAAAAAAAACTGATTTTTTGTGGGTCAAAAAATCTGGGGCGATCCCAATACTTTTCTTACACGACATGGTCGTGTGGAAAAGTAAAAAATAGTGTAGCAGCAGCAGAAGCAGTATAGAAGAAATACCATTAAAAAACGGTTATCGGATTGCCTGTAGAAATGGTCCGAAATAAATATTTGTGTGTCCATTATTTCCATCGTTTGAGCGTATGGAATATTTTCCGTTTAGCTAGTGTCTCCACACAAATGGCCATTCAAAACACACACACAAGCAAGCACCGTCAAGCATTGTACAAATATTCCACATTGTGCAGTTTAGCTTAATATAAATAATTCGATAAGATTTTGTTGTTGTTGTTGTTGTTGTTGTTGTCGTGCAGTCGCAGAGCGACCCCATTCTGCATAATTTATTGAACGATTTTTTGGGCATCGCATATTATTTCTATTGCGTGTTCTTTCACATTTTATTTTATTTCGTTGTTTTTGATCACATTATTCTATCTTGCTTCTTGTATGGTGTTTTTTTTTCGATGCGTTCAAAATGGGTCCTTTTGCCAGTATTGGCTCTTATTTTTCCATCTCTTCATGTGCGTTTTGCTGGTAAAGTGCGTTGTTGATGGTGGCAATGGCGTTGGTGACGTGGACGCACCATCCAAAACTGGAATGCGTGTCCAAGAATGTGTTCAAACTTCCTTTCGTTTAGGATTGGCCACTTTCGGTATGTATACACTGTACAGGACTACGCCATTCATCGACCAAATTCACTTGTTTTATGTAGTGTTGTGTCGAGAGTTCATGTATGGTCATTTCGCGTGAATCTCGTCAACCCGATGTATTATGTTATTTGACTCACTCTGGATATGGGTTATCAGATCTATCTTGATATTTTTCTATTTTGACTTGCTTGGAAAGCAGCTAGACCATTTAATGTGTGTGCAATTTTCGTCGACGCTTTTCATACGAGGTTATTTAACGAGAGTGTTTTATGCTTGGAATGTGTGCGGAGCAGATACTTAAAATACATTTTATGGGATATATTTATCGTTAAGTCAATCGTTTTGGATAAACTATTTTTGTAGGCGCACATGGGAAAGAGCCGCTTGCTTTAGTTTGCCTTCTCTTTTTGCAAACGACGACTGTTTTTTTTTTTCTTCTTGCTCTCATCCAACTCACATTATACATACATCTGCATTTTTTTGCTGTTATTTTTGTTGGTGTGCACGGGTATGTGTTTAGGTTGATTTCGCAAAACGAAATCGATTCGATGGTTTTGTTGTGCCTTTCATAATTCATGCCTGTTTGACGACGACAGCAAATACGAAATAATTTCGAATCGAATTCAAGATTTCGATAGAAAACGAATAAAAATTGCTGATGGCGGCAGTTAAATTGGCCGATTCAGAACACAACCATTTTAGATCATTTAAATGCCTTTTAATGCTTTTTTTTTCATTCATTCACGTTCTATATGTGTGTGTAACGATTCGATTGTGTTTACACACGTAAAAAATGGCATCCAGATTCTGAGCTCAAATTATCTGTTATCATGACAACCACTCATACGGCTATTGACTATATGCTATATCCTTCTTGAGATTTTCGTTTTGTTCGCAATTTTCGCATTGAAAACATTTTATCTAAGTATATATTTTAATGTTCGTGCAAGTCGATTTAATATTGTGTTGATTTGATCGATAAATTTGAAAAGAAAGACTTCCCAGAAACAGCTTCGAATGTGCGTCTTTCTAGTACAGAATTAAACGAAAATATACATCAAAATTACTACTTACGCATACGTTCGTAGAACGGTTTTATCGCAAGCTATTAACGTTTGCAAACCCTTTTCTTCGACGCGAAAGGGTTTTTGCCAAGGAATATATTTTCTCAGCAGAACGATACCTAACCAAATGACAGCATTCAATTTATTTTAGACCGATTATTATTAGTTTCCACTTACAGGATATGGTGTATGGTTTTTCGATTTGCTTTAAGATCAATATTAGTGTGAAAACGCTGTAATTGATATATGTTTTGTGTTGTGTTGTGCCATTTGGGGTTTACTCAAATCTGCAAGTTACTCTCGTTGTCATGGACAAGTGCATTGTCCAGGTTAATTTCAATTGAAACCTTCTCAATCAAATTTATAATGACACATGTTTCGCTTTAACTTGAAACACTATAACATTTGCAATACCTGGTATAATCAATTCCGAATGTATTACAAACTTATTGCAATCAAATTTCATTATTTAGAAAATCTTTTTCCAAAACCTTATGATTCAAACGATTTAACGTTAATTTGGCAGAAGTGCTTTGTCGACCGGCAAAACATTTTTAATATTCAATAATATTCACATTCCACGAGAACGCCAAAACTTTTACATTGGAATGGAGCGGTGGAATTTCACATTCGCTTAAATGCGAAGGTATATGTGCAATGGATGACATTTCCTTGCACGCGTGATGCGATTTGAATGAATCTCGGGTGTAAAATGTGAATGTGATCGATTTTTTCCTAATATTATATTTTCCAATGGATTGAAATAATAAAATAAAAGTTTGTTGTAAGAAGTTTTTTTCCCGGGGCTGTGCTTATCTTTGTGTGGCAAACGCACGTTTCACGACAGTTTGGTGGCCGTCTTTGCAGTTTTTTTTTTTTTTCATTTTCTTCTTCGTCTTCGTCTTTCCAATTTCGAAAAGATACAATTTCTCGTCACCTGTTATCTCTCGTAATGGTATTTAATATGTTGATGGGGTACCTCTTTTGTTCGGTTTGCTCAATATGTTTGTTCGCTCAAAACCACGCTCTCCAGATATTTTTTTTTTATTCCATCGTTGCATTCATTCAGTCATCCGTTCCGTTTGTCATCGTTGTACGTGTGTTATTTTTAATTTAATATTTCCCCGTTTTTATGGCTGACTAAAAGTTTATTTTTTCTTTTCATTGTAAAATAAACACACAAACCGTGTATATGATGTGCATATATATTGGGCCCCTTGTTCAATTTCGTTCGGTTACGTGTGTCTCGTTTTCGCTGGCTGTCTTTGGAGCTTGAAACATCACATTATGCTCTTTGAATGTCAAACATATAGAGATGTGTATGCATTTGTATCTGATGCGAACACACTGTTCCACCATTTTCTGCAAAATATTTGTATTTAATTTTCCGGTTGTGTGGTTTTTTTTTTTTTGGTTGCAGTTGATCGTTTCAGCAGGAAATCGTTTTCTATTGAAATACTGACGCATCGAATTTTTCCCCGTTGTTCCTCTTGTCATCGGGGATGAAAATATTTAAAACAAGCAATGCAATGACACTAGGAAAAAAATCGGAATAAGAGTGAGTGCATTCGAAAGGGAGAACAAAAGAAAAAAAAATGGATGAATCCTGTTCATATTTATTCAGAAATGTTGAGCATGTGTGTACGTACATTGCCTGGACGGTTGTGTTCGATGGATGTAAACATCTGTAGCCCATTCGAAAATCGCCTGGGATATCACGCGAAACTGATATCCCTCAACTCTTCCTCTGTTTCTCTATTTTTTTTTTTTCATTCATAAAATGCTGATGCATTAAGCATCGCTGTTGCGAGCAGCAGTTCCAATGCAAAGTGCATCAATAAAAACAAATCATTTCGAGGAAAATTCATAAGCACATAAAAAAGTAAATCTCGATGCACATTAGGGAAAGAGTGCGGAATGGATCAAAATGCTTTTAAATTCTTTCCATTAGGTTTCAAAACGTAGCCTTTACCGACTCCAGTAAAAATATGAAATTGCAATTGATTTAGTCTTTATTCCACCGAGATTTGGCTGGAAAATTGCCGAAATTCTAAAATAAAGAAGAAGATAAAAGCGCTCACACACATTTCTTCTAGCTCAAAAGTATAGGGCTATCAAAAACTTTGAACATCTTTTTAAACTTGAGTGTTAAATGGTCTAGAACTCAATTTGTTGATCGTTTCGAATGTTTATACGGCCGCCGCCGCTTCGCACATCGGTCGGGAGTTGTTAAAAGTTGAAATGAACATTAAATCCATTGAAGTCACTTTTATTCTTTACTTACTTACTTCCTTTTTGCTATTGGTAAATACAATTATTCTTATTTCTATTCAAGTTAAATTACTGTTTCATGACCATATTACTGAGAGTCTGATGTTTGTTATCACATAAGAGTCATCTGTGCTCTTGAACAGTTTACCAGTCCATATATGTACATTTTTAGGACCAAATTCATGCTGTTTATGTCAGTTTTACAATGTGAAATTAATGATTTCTTCGTTTTCATCTTAATTGGTATGATGTGATTTTATGTATTAGTTTTGTTTATCTTATCGTATGTTAGTTTGGTTAGTTTGTTTGGTATTGTTGTATATGCGTGCTGATTCATTATATCTCATGTGAAAAGTGGATGCTTGAATAAATGATGTATTACACGGGCACCTCTCTCTACAAATTTACCGGCATTAAAAATGTTGTAGGTAGTAGCATTACGTTAACAAAAATTTCCTGTAATGTTATAACAATTGTAATAGCTATTACCGGTAATGCCAAATGACTGGCATTACAATTGTAATAGCTATTACTTGACCCGTCTGTTACAATATTAACATGTTACCTAACATTAACGGTAAGAAAATACTGGAAGTGGGTTTTGGTGGATCCTCAGATCTGATAAACTCTGTTCACAAAAAGTGACCATCGAGACGTAAATAAAATATTCGAATGTTAAAAGGTGAATGTAATGAAATGTCGCATATGAAATGTACCCTCAAGATGTGTTTTTTGAAAACATATAACAACAAAATCTTCTAATGCTTAAGAGTGCATTCAATGGCTTCCATATGAACACACACACACACACATATATACGAACGTTTGATGGGAAACGTGCGATATTTATCTCTATAGATTGCATGGTAAGTTCTGAAGGGTAACGTTATAGCACATTTTAGTTAGTTTGCCAACAAAGAATGTGTTATAATTGATAAGGCTTTTGATTATGACAAACAGATATTTGAAGAATAAATTCGAGATTGTCATGAAGATACAAAATTGTCAATTAACTGTGAAGAGTCAGGTAAAAGGCGGCTTGAATAAATCTGATTGCATCTCAATGATGGCATTCAACGCTTCCAAACAACATTCTTTTGGTCCGGCTACCTACAATAATGTTTAAGAATCGATCGAAGTGCTGCGATAGCATTTAGTCTGACATAAAAATGTCGTTTGTATTGGGTATGCTTCTGGCTTTGCCCAACTGAACTTAAGCATCGTTCTGACAATCTGACTTTTTAGTACATAAAGTAGTGAAATCCATATTCATTCACATCAGCCCCTCACACATACGTATACATACATAGACGTGAAGAAATGCGATGCAACAGTGACGATGGCGTTTGCTTCATAAAAATGCATTTTCAATTTTCGTTTTCAACAGAATAGTCGGTGATTCCTTTGCGTTGAACAGCAGGATGGCAAACTGAAGATGCCGGAGGAGTAGGAGGCTAGAAGAATGAAAGCACGAGAACGTTGACGACACAATGGAAAAATATAAATTTTTCATACGAATATTCTATTGAATATGCTTCTGGCAACTATTTTTCATTTCACTTTCTCCATCTCTTCTTTCCATTACGTGCAGATGCAGAATGCACATCCAAACAACATTCGCCCGGATAACGAATGAAGAGTACACTAGATGCACTCTAAGCTCGTTTCAACTCATATGTATGCGGTAGATTGTGTGGCGGGCACACAATAAACAACATCAACAAAATTGCCGAATGATGATTATTTACACACAACACAAAATAAAAATGCGGATAAAAAATGATGTTGCATGGTGTACGCATATATGTCTGCATCAGATCCCGTTTCGTTCGCTTATTCACTTGTTCTCTTTCTCTTTCTCTCTCTCTCTCTCTCTCTCACTCATTCCCTCACATTCAGTTTCGTTGAGATGATGCGAACGACTTAAAATGGAAATCTCGCCACTTTTCTGCCATTCTGCTTCAGAGTCATTCGAGTTGGGTCCGTTTATTGGAATAAACGATGCACTTCATGAAATCGCTGGAACACTCTTGCATTTAATGCCATTTCCGTTGAAAGTCGACTCCATGTCGCTCTACCTCTTCCCCTCTGTCCCTATCACTTCGATACGTATGCCATGCAGATTCGGGATGTGTTTGTAATGTATGCAAAGCTTACATACAAGAAATAGTCAACTGTATGTTATGAAAAACGGCGGATATGCTTGCTGACTATAGCAAACAGCGGAAATGCAATGAAACGATAACTGATTCATTCATTCAGATTGTGTCTTTCCATGTCCAACTCTCAACTCTCATCTGTTTTCTCTCTCTCTCTCTCTCTCTCTCTCTATCTCTCTCACTCTCTCTCTTGTTTGGTTGAATGACAAAAATGTTTATATCCGATTCGCATGCATTAAAATTCAACTAATTATTTACTTGATGTGTTCAGGCATGAAACCAGTTTTCTTTTCTTTTTTGCTTTTCAACGTGAACAAAAAAAAAATCAATGTGCAATCATGATGATTCGATGGGACATTTGAAAGCCCATAAGTATAATGGTGTACTTCAGAGCCAAACAAAAAATGTACACATTTTTGACAGCGTCTATTTTTGCTACTATATTTCGAAATGTTGCATAGTTAACTCACTTACTTCTTTGCAAACAGACTCCTTTTTTTCTTCATGTAAAAAAGCACACTCTATATAAATAGTCATAACAAATAAAACATCGAAAATGAAAAACATCGAACGGATGTCAGAGACAAAATGTTCAACTAAATAGTAACATAAAATATAAAAATGAAATATCAAACAATTTGTTTATTTCAAACTGAGCACTAGTTCAACTTTACAGATATATTTTTTCATCAATTTCAAGCAAGCATTCAAAGTATCACTTTATAAATTTTATATGACTTTTACTCTGTAAACAAACTTAACATGACTTTCAGTATTTTTACAACAAACACTTTAAATATTATTTTAAAGGAATGCAAGAAATGGAAAGACGGGAAAAAATAAACGAATCACATGTTTCATACACCAATTCCAGAATATAAGTGGATAAACGGTTAACAAAATGGGCACAATTGAATACAAAAAAGGAGTGGTATGGAGCTAATTAAAGTATAGGTAAGTGAACAATTAAAAAGAAATGTTAATGAGACGGAAAACATGGGGTGCAGCAATAGTAGCAGCAAATAGGAATCGTACACAGGTTCAGTCTGCTTTCGAATGTGTCGTATAAAATCTCAACGGGATTTTAACACGTTTGTAATTTTCACAGCACAAATTACTGATGCAATTTGCGGATATCGCTTGAAAACCAATGCTATGTAATCAAGTGTTAAGAGAATTGCCAGAATGCGATTCGCCGGTTTGCATCACGGAAAATCACTTTACAATCATACTGTAACTTTATATACCCTCAGCAATTCAATTCTCTCGTGTGTCTACACCAAATATTTTGAACCTTTTACGTTTAATTACGGATGTCAATAATTGACAATTGAATCCGCAAATAAAGCGTCCATTGAAGTTCTTAAATCATTCATTTCCATTAGCATTTTTATGTTGTGATTTCAATTCTAAAATTACTATCATTTGTATCCATCTCTTTTTCGTTTCGAAACATCAAATTATATTTTCATTGCGTTCAATTTGAATAGCACACAAATTATATTGATGAAAGAAAAATGAGTTAAGAAAAAACGCAATGCCATTTTTATTTTTGTTTCTTTTAATTTCTTCGCTCTTCACAATGAAGTTGAATTATTACAGATTTTCCTAATGAAATGGGGTAATTCCCTTTATCTATCACATTTATTGAACATGCTTTGATATCCTCTTAGTTTGCTCCGATTACTCTCGTCATAGTCACTACAAAGCGGCTCTACTTCTGTTTAGTTTGGATAAATGTAGGAATAAAAAAACAAGATTCGACCCTCGAACAATATCATTCACAACATTCTGTGCTATCACTTTCCTACAAAGTGAATTAGTTAAGCTTCTTTTCTTTCGCCAGTCCTTTTACTATTTTCCTAGAATTTTTCTATCTGTACCAAGATAAAGAGGAAAATAAGTTTTCTGTTGTTGTTGTTGTTGTGCTTTGAGCTACTGAAATTTATATTGGAAATTAAGATTCTAACCCCTTTTTGGCCATCACTGCCTGCGCCTCAATGAATTTCCAGAGAAAAGGAGAATGAATTTAACATCAATGGATATCGACACTATTCAAGGATAAACCCAGAATAGGACGTTAAAGAGCACCATCGAACCGAAAGATTGTAAAATCAAAAAAATATCGAAAGTGGATCCATAACAGACCGCACAATGGAAATATACTTCAAATGGTACGTATGCGACACACAGGTAGCAGGGCAAAAAATCGAATTTGAGCTTTGTGGAAAATTGATAGTCACATTGTGAATTCCAAGACCGGAAAATTATTTCTACTTAGAATTTTCGTATCGTACGCATGTGGTTTTTCACCGTGTGCACTACCGCGCGTTTGTTGTATCGGATAAAAGAAGAATAGGAAGAAAAAAAGAAAAATAGTCACCATTGTTTCCAATTCAAGATTAAATCAACACATTTGCATTATAATGGGGATCACATTATGCGTTTACAAACAAGCTTTTATGTTGAACAAATTAGGAAATACATAGGCAGCGGATACGCGGAATAAATCGAGTTTTATGTATATTCGCGGCAGATAGGGCATGGACGATTGCATGTGCACAATACCGCAATATTGAAATGAAGTACAACTCGGAAAACAAAACATGTGATGCGACAACACAAGTTTTATACATCGTTAGGCTATCATGAACATCAGCACTCAAAGAACATTTATTACCAACATCAATCATAGAACGATCGTTCGAAGTAAACTTTGGCATTAACACTGATCCAACAAAATGATCTGAAACTGGTCCGAAATAGGGAAAAAAACACCATTATATGAGGCTGTGAGAATGAAAATGGCAATACAGGAATAAACATTCTGAAACGCATCAAGAAAAAAAAAATCGCAAAAATGAATCATGAGTTCTGAATATGCAAAAGTGAAACATGAATTTACATGGGCAGCATAGGAGGTTCATGGTTCACTTTTACGTATTCAGAACTCATGATTCACTTTTGCGAATTTTTTTTTCTTGATGCGCTTCAGAATGTTTATTCCTGTATTTCCATTTTCATTCTCACAGTCTCATATGTGAACAAAATGTTTCTCTTGTTTGCCGAGTAAGGGCATTTGTGATATATTTTTTCTTTCTATAACATATTTAGTTTGTCAGTTTCATCTTCAACTAAAAAAAACGTTTCAACATATTTTTATCACAAAAATCTAGTATGAACACTGTAGCAGTCAAAAATCATTTAATGATATTTTATTTTAAGTTTTCTTAAATTCTGATACAAAATACGTATGCTGTTAATTTACGCTAACGTTTTCGGAAACCGTGTTTCCATCATCAGGCGAGTTGAAAAACTGAACAAAATACAAAAATCTTGTCAAATTGCTACTTAATTTTTCAATTTGAAAGATACCTAAAAACAATTGACAACTAAATCAATGCTAATCATATCAGAATACACGCGTTCAGTATTTCCCGTTAAAAATGTCATCGGTCGTTAATGTTTTCGAAAATTTGTGTAGAGCCGTTTCGACCTGCTTAGTTTTGTAAATGTACAAATTTTCATATGCATCCAAAAATCTGGGGCTATTGACCTCTTTTAATAAACGGAAACCCGGAAAATCATGTCCATTTTGTAAGATATGATCGGCTGGTGTTAATTTGCCGTATGTTCGTTGATGGTATGGTTTGTAATCAATTTGGTACCGATATGTCGATGATACTTTTGTAATCATCGATAAAGATAAAGTTGACGATTTCCTCATTTATTTAAACAGAATAAATCCAAGAATACATTCACAAAAGAACATGGGCAAGAAAATTCATTGCCATTTTTGGATTTAAATGTCACTAGGGTGAATGACACACTAGATTTCGACATTTACCGCAAAAACACAAACACTGCTCGATGTATTCCATCAACATCATACCATTCACAACAAACGAAATTTTCATCATTTAATTCGTTTTGTTATCGTGCAGTAAAGGCTCTCCGAAATTTGTGCCTGAAACGTCAAAGCAATTGACATTTCAATGCTTTTAAGTCAGTAGAACGTCAATGCTGCTAATTACATTGATGTTTTAGGCAAAAGTAACATAGGCGATTTCAGAGAGCCTTTGCCTTTGAGTGATATAAATTATCAAAAGGAGGTTGATAAATTGTATGAAATAGCCGAGTCGGCTAAGCCGACGTGAATGGCTTCAGTGGAAAAATTGTCAACACACAAAGTTGAAAAAACATAAAGAAAAGAAAGAATTGAATGATTTAACAACTTTGGGAAATTCAATCAATAACGATTTATTCGATGATGATTATTATTACTCAGGGAGAATTTTCGTAGATGTCGAATTCTGCGCAATCATTCAATTATTTTGTCGCCAAATAGCACCAGTTACAAATTAAAAACCCACGTGAGTATTTTGAAAGACAAGGTTGATGATCTGAATAAATCTGGAATTTATGCAGCTTTGTGCACTGTTTGTAACGAGGCATATGTTGGACAGTGTAGTAGGCCGGTTTGTAAGCGTTACGATGAACATTACAAACCATACCATCAACGAACATACGGCAAATCCAGCCGATCATATGTTACAAAATGGACATGATTTTGCGGGTTTCCGTTTATTAAAAGAGGTCAATAGCCCCAGATTTTTGGATGCATATGAAAATTTTGTACATTTACAAAACTAAGCGCAATAACATGAACATGAACATCCAAAGAGCGCAGGTCGAAACGGCTCTAAACAAATTTTCGAAAACATTAACGACCGATGACATTTTGAACGGGAAATACTAAACGCATGTCTGATATGATTAGCATTGATTTAGTTGTCAATTGTTTTTAGGTATCTTTCAAATTGAATAATTAAGTAGCAATTTGACAAGATTTTTGTATTTTGTTCAGTTTTTCAACTCGCCTGATGATGGAAACACGGTTTCCGAAAATGTTAGCGTAAATTAACAGCATACGTATTTTGTATCAGAATTTAAGAAAAGTTAAAATAAAATATAATTAAATGATATTAATCGTTCAAGTTTTAGTTCGTTAGAAAAAAATTCGTTTCAAATGACCGACTTATTTTCCTTCCTGACAGTCATAACTATCTAATGGTATGCATACCATATATAAATGATTTTTTAGGTATTTTCAAACTCATTGTTGCTTTTGTACTTGATGAAACCATATTAAATGTATACTAACCCAAGAGAAACGACCAATATGTTTATACGCTGTCTATCCGCCGAAAATACACTACAATATATATTCACGCTTATTGGACGCCCAATTGAATATATATTCTAGTGTATATTCGGTGTATTCTTCAGCGTGAAACATATTGAATCAATGAATGCATTCATGGCCATCAGAGGGCGCCTGAATATGTTTCAATATATTTCACGCTGAAGAATACGCCTAAAATACACTAGAATATATATTGAATTCGGCGTCCAATAAGCGTGAATATATATTGTATTGTATTTTCGGCGGATAGACAGCGTATAAACATATTGGCCATTTCTCTTGGGAAATACATTTTGTTTTGGTTTTGTATAAACGATAAACAATTGGCGAGTTTAACGCGTTCATCGATTCATTGGCCAGTACACAGGTCAATGCAATATTAGCATTGTGGGAAATGAACAGAGTTGTAACACGAATGAAAAAATATATGTGTGTATATTAAAGGGTTTTATATTTATTAGGTGTGGTATGCAATTGATGCGATTTTGTTTTTGTTTCGTGGTTGCAACGATCATAGTGAATTGCTGATTGTGGTTATTGCAACTCGAATGGAAAAACCTGAAAAAAGATCCTGTGGTGATAGTACGTGTTCAGAAGCTTAACACATAAACAGAGGGAGCAGAGACAGAGAGAGAGAGAGAGAGAGAGACCGGGAACTAATTGCTTCCATTCAATATTTTCAATGCGGTAAACGTAATGAGAGCAAAACACAACTCAGTGATTGACTTGTAAATGAAATGGATTCAATTCCGTTCATTTGTGTGACGAGTGCACCAAGTTTGACAATACGTCGAGGAACACCAACGCTCAAGATTTTTCTACGAATCGAAAAGTTCAAGTGGAAAGAGCATTCACATTGCATTGTTTTCGGTGCAATATCGAAAAGTGGATGCGGAACATTTGTGAACAATAATTATGAAGGTGCTAAAATTAAGGTTATTAAACATGTACATCGTCCAAGTCGAGTAATCGAACAACATAATCACAAATAAACATGAATCCAACGCTGTGCAATTCGGCTCTTGTTGTTTCCTCTTTTATTCACTAACTTTTCGATGCATTTCAGCGGAAAATGAACCTCGGTCGAACAACGTATCTATTAAATGGCAAATAATTCTCTCCATGTGTGTGTGTGTGTGTGTGTGTGAGAGAGAGAGTATATGTCGCCGTTGCTGAACTCTCCTTCAAAAACTCATTCTTATCGTCCCATGGTTCAAGAAATGCTTGTGTGACTTACATCTTGGATTACAAGAATCACCGAATGCAAGGCAAAATGTGTTGTTGTGTGCGGCTACCATTAGCTATGAATGCAGTCTCCAGCGAGATAGTTTTCCTTTTTGCGTGCACCGTCATGGTCGGCATGTGCAATGGAACATTTCTGTGTGTGCGACGAGATACACTGCGAATATGAGAAAAGTAAAACTTTTCATCTCGTCTTACAAACGCCATTTTTTATTTTTATCCATTGCATTGCACGTTGTTGTCCTTTTTCCGTGTGCCTGCTGATTCATCTCGACTCTATCAGCTGGCACATTGGCACTGTGCACAATCTGTTCAGCTCTGTGTGTAAGTGTAAAACACCGAGTGCGGTGACGAGCGGAAAAGAGACGAAATATACAAGAGGATGGTACTTGACAAACTTTGGCGTTGGTTTTCCTTTTCCATGTTAAAATGGCATGAAATTTAATATGATTAAGGAAGTGTAATAAACTTTTAATACAATTATGTGCGATGGAGTTCCCTTTACTTTGACGAGATGCGATGCGATGCCATGTGAATTATCTATGTGTGCAATGTGAAACAGAAAAATAAAGAAAAAGAAATTCGGATGGAGGCGACACGAAAAAGACGAGAAAAACTACTGCCTGGCAAATAGATGCGGATGATACGTTTGGTTTCGAATGGATTCGTTATTGCATTTGGCTTCGTAAAAATTCGATTCTTCTCTGTTCGTTCCTCTCAATCTCACTCTCGCTCTCTCTCTCTTCCGCTGTCCTCCTCTTTTCCGCTTTGTTTCTCTCCTTCGTTCGTTCATCTAAGCAAACATCGCCACGTATTTTACATATGAATCGCATTATGCAGACATTTAATAGAATTTATGTGGATATGGATGAGAAATGCGTTTGTGCGAAAATGCCATGTTTGACTTGGGCACAGTTTCTACGCAAATATTAAAGTTTCGCACAAAATGGGCATGAAACAAAAGACACACAAATTGTAAATTCCATATGAATGAATGGCAAATGGTCGTATTGCTACTTGTTAATGATGTAAATTCAAAGTAAACTATTTAAATGACGAATTTTCGAGTAAACTGAGAAAGACAACGACATTTTCGCAATGCATATTATGGGTTTGCGATTGGGAACGCTATGCTGTAACTTTATACAACTCTGGCTCACTCACTCGACAGCCGTGCTGAAGAGTGGAAAACCTTTTCTACAGCAGTATTTCTCCGATTTTTATTTCATATCGTATTCAACAATCAACAAAAACAAAAGGGTCGTCATAAATGCATAAAGTTGAAAAGCTGTTTATTTGAGGTTTTGCATTTCCAATGATGATATTTCAACAATTTTACCATTTACGGTTGATGAACGTCTTATGCTTCGAAGTTTCGACTGATTTTTTCTCATATTCTCATTTTTATTTAACTTTTTTTCTAGATGTGCGGTTTCACTAAATTATGTAGCGTAAAAATGGGAAACGACTTCGCTTTGACGAACGAATTTGATCAAAGCAAGTATTTGAAATATAAATAAAGAGTAGCAGAGATGATTGAGTTCAGCCAATTGATTTGCGCATATTTGTGTTAATAACATCTTCATTACAAAACCTAAGGGTAGACTATAGAACGAAAATCACTAATGATGATCACTGTTTGATGATTTTTCTGACTATTTTTTTTTTTTATATCGAGAGATAAAAGAGTGAAACCGAAATTCATAACAAACAACAAGATAAAATTCACACTAACATTGTTGTCATCCTTCTTTTTTGTTATCTCCCTCTCAATTGCTCCATTTCCATGGGAAATAATTCCGAGTGCGTTGTCAAAGAGATGGAGTACATTATCAACGATAAATTTTTACATCATTCATAATTCAGCACTTTTCGCACGTTGCATTTCATGCTCGATGTTGAATAAACACAAAAAAGCAACACAAAACCTTCAACAAGCGCACACGAAAAAGATAAATTGATTCATCAAATAATATAGAGCCAGAGAGGCAGGAAAGGCGGCCGGGATGCGGACGAGTGAAACAAAATTTGAATAAATGAATAATAAATGAAATAATCAAATACCAGTTCTATAAATGCATAATTGATCGAAATTAAAGTTTTTAATGTTGTATTAATTACATCAACACAAGTTTTCAAAACAGTTTAGCGGGCATTGAATATTTATATTACAATACATGCATGTATACTTACATGCATGCATGCATGAATGTGATGGTAATGCTAAAATGTGCATGTGTTTTTCCCGCGTTTTTGTTTCATTTCATCCTTTTTAACCTTCGCCAGTGAAATTTGTAATGTGATTTGACTTTTCAACATTTCATAACACAACACAACAAATTTCGACAAATGTGCTTTTATTCACTGGTGTTTCGGAGGGGAGTGTGGTGGCAAATCACGGCAACTATGAGCTGCATGGCCATTTCAATGGTCTGACAAGAGGAAAAAGATGTGACAAAAGTCATTGGAATAAAAACAAGTTTTTCAAATTAATTACCTATTTTGTATCCGCTTGGGGATGCCTCATATACAAGCATTTAAACACACAACTATTTGGAATTTATATGAATATCTTGCATGCTTTTGACACTCGGATGGAATTTCGCACATTTGGGTCATTGAATACCCGACAGCGGCGGCACAAACAAGAACAGCGTACAAATTATTTGAAAAAAATAAAACCTCGGTGCAATTTCGAACAATTTTTTTTGTGTTACTTACGAAAGAAAAAAAATCGCTTGGGAACTAATCGACAAAAAAAAAACACACACACACACACACACGACCACACACATAGGGAGAATAAAATTGTGAACATGCACAATTTTCCTATGGTAGATAGTTCATGTGTTATCTTTGGAGATGCGGAAAATGAGCCAAGCCGTAAAGCAAGCAAAAATGTCGAAAATTTCATGGCAGGTTTCAGTGTGTGTTTTTTTTCTCCTCTATTCCTCCTACCATTGTGTGTTAGAAAAATCCCATCAGCAGCATGGTTGTGATATTTACGATTGAATTTTCGTATTCCAGCAGCAAAACACAGTAGCGACGAAATCAAAAGTATGAAAAGACATGCGAACAAAGTTATAGCGATATCAACTGGATCGAAAATAATACTTGGAACTGATATATGTATGTGCATATTTAAGCCATTCCATTTGAACTATATTACTAACACAATTCCCAAAATGTTGCCAAACAATTTCATTTTTGTCATGGCGCACAAAATTCACAAAACACACCGCAAATTTTACCTATCTTCGCCTGTGTACTAGTGACAGGAGCAACACCACATCGCACGGTGAAATTAGTGACGAGGAGGGAAAATATTGAAACTTTCAACCACAGAATTTCTTGCAAAAACCTGACATGATTATGCATGTATGAAGCGTATCTGATCACAAAGTTTTGGTTGTTTATTAATCGTATATGCATGATGAGCTTGCGCAAATGTTTTTGAGGATTCTTTTTTCTTGATTGTTCATCACAATCGATTAAAATATGTATATTGCTTTTTTCCATAATTGAACACATATTGTATAAAAAATAGATCCACTGCATTTAGTTGGTGTCGTTCAAAGCTCGCTATCAAGCATTGAATGACATTTCAAATGTTGGTTAATGATTTGATTAACATTTGTCAATGAACAATTCATAATTAATGCAGGGAACCTGAAAAAAGGTAGGACACATTTGCACAGGGAAAGCCGCGGCTATGAAATCCATACTGATGACAACATTCGACCTGCCTGGTCATACACACAACATACGTTGCGCTGTCTATATATACACACAATACATACACGCTAGCATAAGATTTAAACGGTTTGCGCTAATGGCTACTTGATTGGCCATGCATACGCTTATGTGATTGAAATCTTCAACTATCACCACAATCGTCGTGTCAGTAGAGCTTGTCTTATGTTTTCTACATTGGAGATACGTGTTATTGTTGTTGTAGCTTCATTGCCGTGGGGAAAGCTAGAAAATTATCGGAGAACTGCACTATGCTACGAAACGGTCAATTATGTTGTCATTTTAGAATCACATGGAGCAATCTAGTTGCGCAAGCGAGAAAAAAAATGTACGAAAAACAATTGAGTGGTATACAAATGAATGAATGAATGAATAATGGAGAGAAAAAAAAACCACGAAACAAATATATCAAAAGCCTTGCCGAAATGGAACTGGCAAACAAAAACGACTATATCGTTTGTTTAATGGAATGTGTGATGTACGTACTGCACACGAGGTCGTCGTTGACAAATGATGGCACGAATTCAGATTAAATAAAGATGATGTATGTGCTCATTCTTGGTTCATGAACTCGAGTTCGTTGCGCACAACCCAGTGACTATCTATATCAATGGCTCCGTACAAACAAACAACGAGGCAACGTAATAATTCGACATAGATAAAGAATCAAGATAAAGAAAAATAACTTCGCTCATGAAAGGTAAAAAGAAACGAGAGATAGAGAGAGAGAGAGAGAGAGAGAAACAAAATGAAATAGGAACACTTAGATTTGGTTTCTTTCATCGTACAAACTACACACATTTGACTTTGGCTCGCCGTTCAACACGAAACTAATTTTTCTTCCATTCTCGAAAAAGAATGGAAAATGCCTTATGTTATCCTTGGCTTTAGCGAACTTGTGTTTTTTCTTCTTGTTGTAATGCACTTCTCACACCATTTTGTCAATAGCGGAAAGGCAGAGTGAACGATAAAGAAAGAGAAAGAGATAGTGGAAGGGGATAGAGTGAGTGAGAAAAAAAGAAAGAGAAAGTGTGTACTGTAATGTACGAGCATATGCTGTGTGTGGCTCGATTTAGCACATCGTTCTATTCACATAAAAGCCAAACGCTGGAACACATTTTGTATTCGCTGCTTTTTTTTGCTGTTGTTCTTGTTGCTATAAATACTTTGGCTGCCTTCTGTCTCTCAATCCTATTATTCCGTGTTCTTTTCCACTTATGGATGAAGAAAGTTCACAGGATCTGCGATCGCCGAATACAAACAGATTCTCTGTTGTTCACGCTCAACTTTTCTATGCATAAAATCATACTGTTGCGCGCACACACACGCTACTGACGTCAAGTGTATGGAGCAAAGTAGTGAAAGAATCAAGATACTCATAAACAGCATCATCTTTACTTCTATAATACAAGACTAATAAACAGCTTTCGCAATATAATAGCGCAAAGACATATTAAACAAGATGCGCACTCACATATACCGGGCACACCACACAGCAACTGATTCTTTTTGCCGTCACGACACACACACACACACACACTTATATCCGTCCATATATTTGTTTGTTTTAAGCGAAAACAATCTGATAATAATATTTTTCTCTTGTGTCGTTGTTGTTCCTGTTTTCTTTTTCGTACTTGTTCGAATTCGATTCACGTCTTGTACCATGATTCTTCTTGTTGATCATAGCTTTTCTCATCTAGTATACCAATGCCGATTTTGTGTCTTTATGTTGCTTGCAACAGTATATAGAGACGTTATATGTGCGTATGTTGAATACATTCAACGTTTTCAGTTCGTATCATTTTATAGCCGTAGAAATTTTTTTCTTTGTGAGATAGATTTTGGTTTTTGAAGCACCTCGATTCTTTTCTCATCTTCATCGCCTTCATCGTTTAATGCTCGTCTTTCCGCATAACATATTAGTTAAACGAATACGTTTTTTTTTTTTGCCAGAGCATTCAGCGTCATTTCTATTTCGATGAGCCTTTTTATTTGCGCTACTCTTATTGTTAGTACTAGTTTTAAATATCACAGTTTGCGGCCAAATTTTGCATCTTACGTCAATATTTCAATAACAAATCAAGCGACAATATATTCGATGAAAGTAGCAAACACTTGAAACTCCTCTTTTTAACGTTCAAATGCAAGATAATATAGACTTCTATTGCGTATATGATTATTATTCGAATAGTATTGTGAAGATTAGAAGAATACGTAGCCTAGCAACAACAACGCCACAGGTAAAACACGGCATACTGTATTGCAAATCAGGTATCAACTTGTGTCGAAAAAAAAGAAACATGGAAGAAAACCATGAGCGCATCAAATCGTTTCATACGAAACGTGTAGCAAAAAGTGTGGCAAAGATGTATAAAACACCGACGCATCACATTTAAAACGAATGAAATGAAAATAAAAGAGTGGCACGAGTGGAGCGAAAATTCGATGACGATAATCAAGAAATTTCTTTCCACACTTCTTTTGCAAAGGAAAAATAAAATAAAACGCAGAGCACATGCTTCACACTGTCATTGGGAGAATATACAAGTTTCCACGTGAGTGACTGCGAAAAATGCATAAACTGAAACTACAGACTCTCATCAAAAATGTACTCCAGAACGAAAACAAAAAGATTCTTTTTCTAAGCTGTATATACTTTCTTCATGGTAAAATCATTCTTTTGGCATATGTTATATTTTTTTTTTGACGATCCCAATACCCAAGCATCATAACAACCATCAGCAGAAAGGTGTGAGAGAACACACACATGGAGACGTCTTGACAAAAAAGTATCGAACAAAATGGTAAAGATATACTCATTTGTTCGATATCATGACGCGATGACGCTCAGCGATGTGATGAAAACGAGCATGGCAAAAAGAAACTACAGCACCACCGAGAGATGGATATTGTTCATCGAACTCAACAACCGAAATCCCGGTGTGTATATGCTCCAGAAGCCTGTATATTTTTGTTATCCGTATCAATCTAAGTAGACAAGTACGTAGTTCAATGGCTTTAATCTTGGTTGGCTAGAAGGTCCGCTGTTGTTTCACTTCTTTTTGAGACGCAAGGAATTTTCAATCGGTTCGTGGCTTGTTTATAATCTTCAGACAGTGTTTAAATGATGTTGTCGTTACGTTTCTTCCAGTTAATTTACTTACACATTGTAAAAGCCATAAAAATATCACCGAATGATAGAGCTATTGCGGCATACAGCACATGGGAACGTTACGTAGAACAAAAGAAATCTTTGAAATAGTTGAGGCGAAATTGCTTCACTCGCTTGTGTTTTAATACTTCGAGTTGGCTTTGAATTTTTTTTGACGGTTCGCGTGTTTCTATGCTTGTGTATGCGACAGTTAAATCTCTCCCTCTGTCTCTCTTTTCGATCGAAAATCTGACGGTGTCTGTAGAACGAGAATGAGTAATTTAAAAATGAAATGAGATGCGACGCTAGTTTTCATCTTGTTTTTATATTAAAACCTATTCAATATGCCGTTTATGATTTTGTAACAGATTTTCATTAGCGGTTTTGTCATCACAAACAAATTGCTTTGCTTCCAAACCGAAATAAAAACACACGCAACCAAAACAATTTGAATAGCCACAGTTTTTACAGGGGCGGAGTCTTGAAACTCAAACACTCATATCACTAAATTCACTTCGTTGGACATTTAAAATTCAATTATTGCGGATTTCTCTACGATTTTTTTTTTCTTGCCTTTCATTACACATTTTTTTTTATCGCTATGTCAACGTCGTCGTTGTTGATGGTTCCATTTTGGTATACTTATTTTTCTCTCTCTAGCCTGACATCGGAATCGATCGCATTTCTGTCGTTCCACCCATTTGCAATAATGATATCAAGTTTAATTAACGATTGGTTGTTTATTTACCGGTACATAATAAGATAACGTTAGTAAACTCTCAAGGAGAACACGCAATACACACAACTCACAATGTAGTTTTAAAATGAATCTCAAACCAACACCGACAACCGACACAGTTCAAATCGGCTGCAGTATAAATGGTTTAAATTGAACATGCTTCATGTACGAAAAAGTGGCTTCGCCCGCATGGAACGAGATTTCACCAATTTGGCTGAACTGTTAGCTGAAAAAGAAGAAAATGACGACGAAGCTGAAGCATTCTGAGATGCAATTCCCTGGAACAAGAGGTAAAGAACGCCATGGAAAAAAAAAAGAATACACAGAGAGAAAACGGAAGAGAGGGTGATGTGCTTGCTGGTGCAAGTTCAAACAAGGTACTTACATCCGACTCAAAATTACATTTTCAATAAGACTTTTTGAGATTTTAATTAATATTGTACTTTTAAAAGACCAATATTTAAGCAGAAAAGACTTTTGATTGGAAGAATTTGCTAAAGCCGAAAACTCTATCTATCTCTCCCGAATGCTGGGTGTGCGTGGCGGTGGTGGTTTGTAAATTGCGAAAAACATTGACTGCATGGCAAAGACTTGAAATTGAATAAACATAAACACAAGACAACAAATATCGAAACAAAATGCTTTCACAGTCAAACAGTTGAAAAATTACCAAGTGGAATAATGAATAAATGAGAAAACTCGAATGTTAGAAAGTCGTTGATTTACCGTTGCATCTTCCGTTCTCAATTCTACTTTCTCCCAATTACTAACAACAAGCTATCGACCGACCGACCGACCGACCGCCCCGCTCAATGCTACCTAACTGAATGCGAAAATTAAATGCAAACACACAACTTTGATTAAGACACTTTTGGAAAATTCTAAAACGCAACACTGAGAACCGAAATGCCGTTAATGCGTTTGCGTGCGCACTTGCCAATGGAATAGCATGACTCGAACCATGAATTAAGTGAATGATTGCCTTTAATTTGAGGAAATTCATAAATAATCTTCACTTTGAACCACTCCACGAATGTTCTTAGTCGAATGAATATTCTCAAATGTATTTCAACATCAACAACGAAACATGGAAGAAGCAAAGAAAAGACGCCAACTATTCAAAATAGTTGTGTGTGTGTGTGAGAGAGAGAGAGAGAGAATGATATAGAGAAAAAGAAACATAGCAAGTTTGTTGATCCGAACATGCAAAATGTGCAATGACAGAGTCACAATCAGCGTCGAAGTGTTGACCGAATTTCGGTTCGAAAATTAGCACTCGAATGAAAATTATGACAAATTTATTAAAATCTTAAGCAATAAACTTTGACATCGTTTAGTCCGTTTCATCTTCTTCGTTCACCGCATCGCACTCAACAGTGTTGCATTTTTCCCACTTATGCGCCATATTCTTATCACAAATAGTTTTTTTTCTCCGAGCTTTTAGCTGAAATGTGCAAACAAGAAGAATGTTGACGTTTATTTGTTTGGCATTCAGATGCGCGATGTTTGTTTTGGCAAATCGTTCCGATAGAAGATAACAGAAAATGCAAATTATGATATTAAATATCAAACTGAATAATGATTCGTTGAATGGAACGGGCATAATTGACTTTCTCCTGAATTCATTAATTTATTTGAATGCAGCAACAATAACCAGAACAACAATGCGACCGAATCGATGTCGGCCAAAGTGAAAGTATGCGGAGAAAAATCGAGAAGTTTGGAAACAATTTATGGAGCAACACGCAAAATAGATCTCGTGCACAAAACACAGAACACAAAATAATACAATAATTTATCAAGTTTTGATGAGCACAACCGAATCAATGGACAGATTCACATACACCATAACAGTTGGAGCGAGTGAAAGAAAGAAAGAAAGAGAGAGAGAGAGAGAGAGAGAGAGAGAGCAGACAAGAGAAGCATTTGGTTTGGTTTGGTTTGCGACCGAAAACGGTACCCAAACACCAACAATAAACGTCCGGATATCTATTATTATATATTTAATTTGCATACAACAGTTGTGAACACTAAATTGCTATAGCCAGACTCCCCCGTTATTGCAACGTTCGGTGCGGTCAGAACGAACGAGTGAGTAAGCGAATGGATGAGTGACTGCCAGTGAATCGGTAACGATAAGAAAATGTGCTAAGAATGTGAATGCCAGCAGAAAGTATTTTTAATTTGATGCTCTCATTGTGGCTGGTGCTAATGAAACATATATATACCAAGACAAAGAGGCTCAATGCAAGATAAGAGTTTGGTCGACGACCCACACTCGCACTTACACACATACACACACATGCAACAAACTGCGTGCAAATCACTTCGAAACGAGCGATGTGAAAAGTTTTAAGTCTACATCGACCACAAACGAAGATGCGCTTGAAACCCATTCACATTTATTTCGAATGTTGTTACTATTGGTGCTGCTGCCACTACAATTTAATTGTAAATCACGCATGCAATCTTAACGTCAACATTCACTTCACTGATAAAATCACATAATAATTCTTTGTGAGACTTTTTTTTCCCCCTTTACATGCTCTATCTCCCAGTCGGTGAATCGGAATTTCGAGAGTGCTTACGATAAATGCGATGCAAAATTACAATGCAAATGTGAATATTCGTCATTTTTGTTTCAATTGGAAAATGTATATAACAATGTAAAAGTGGAAAAACGCACACGAAACAAATGATACAAGTTATGCAAATCCAAACCAAAACAAATGAGAGAATGAGCAGAAAAAAACCGTTGCATTTAAAAACAAAGAAATCTCATCCAAATTGAAACAACTTTGTTGCAAGTTGCAAATAATAATTACTCGAATTTGTGTTCGTCTACCATCATACTATAACCATTCTTTGGCCGTTTCATGCAGTAAAACTACATCGTTTTGGCGCCGTAATTATAACACTGATCGCGGAAAATGTGCGAAAACTTGACAGAAAACTTGAAGTTTCAGCCAAAGATAAAAAGAATGAAAGAAAGAAAATAATGAAACAGAATATCGAAAGAAGATCTAAACTGTGTACATCAACCGAAAACATCCAATGGCAATTATCAATTTGCATAACAAGTGTTTCATTGGCATTTCATTCCATCCATATGTTCACGATGCAAATCGTCTTTGTCTTCTGTCGCACTCTACCATTTTTCTTTGTGTTTTTTTTTTTCACTCAGACATTTAATGCAGCCACCGTATTATTGAAATTTTTGGAAAACTACAGGATTTTCGCTGAATGAATGTTAGATTGTGTGCGATGCATGTATAGATTTGACACACAATGCATTGGCATTACAATGATGCTCGGAGTGCATTTTGATAACTGTGTAAGTAAAATGCATTTCGAAAGAACTTCCACTCTCGGCATTTGCATAATTTTCTCTCTGTTATATTCGTCCGTTTCCAAAATCATTCGAATACACTGGCGCTATCACATCTTCACTGAATAGAAAGCGTACGTTGCACGCAATCCGAAACCTATCGAAATGTTTTTTTCTTCTATTGCACATTCGCTGTACGGTGCTGCGTCTGTGTATGAATTGGCTTGAACAAAATTCGTTCATCGGTCGCTCACACGTTTCGCTGTGCAAGCATTAAGTTTGAGTTGGCCTTGTGCAGTGCGTGAATGTGCATTGCTGGCAATTAATCAATGTATAATTTTTTCGTGGGTCTGAAGCTTATATTTCGATAGCGAAATTTTCGACAAGTAATGTCGCGACGGGCGTCTTTCAACCTTTTGATGTGAATAAATGTAGCGCATATGAACTAGAAAGATCATGCGATACACCAGCCAAGAATCATCATAAAGTACTTAGACATGGTCGTCGGGTTTATTTTTTTGCCCGTGTGAGTGGTTCATCAATTGCACGCGATAAAATCGGTACGCATTTGCATTTGCGATGATTTGGTACGTGGCCATGCGTGGGAGCCACCGATCTAAAATGGTTTTTATGTGTGTGTGTGGTGCGAGTGAAATCAACAATTCTAAGCTGAGTGTGGCTCGTATTTGTTCACAATTTGTTGGTGAATTCGTTCACAAAATAACCATTTATAATGGCATGCCATTTCTTCTTTCTTCCATTGCCGAACTAGTGAGTGTGCGTGAGAGAGAGAGAGAGAGAGAGAGAGAGAGCGTGCAGAAGCCGCCGTCGCCAAATGTAAAAAACAACGAAGTGAAAGAGACGCAAGGCGCGTACAAATAAAAACAATATTATTGAAGGTATGCAGTAAGCTATTTCGTCGTATGAAGTAGTCAGTGATTTCACATTTGTAATATAAAGCAGTTATTCGAAATGATTCGGATGGAATTGCTTAAAGGACCACTGATGCGAATGTGCAGCGCATAAATATTTCAACTGTTTCACCCATTTTCACAGCGACGGCGACGACGACGACGACAACGCTGTTCGGTTTTTTTTTTCTTTTGCTTTTTTCGTTCGCTGCCAAAGAATCAAATCAAATCACATTACATATGCTTTTATGTACCTATTTCGTGTGATTTCATGGTGCGCATTTCTCTCTCAGAGAGAGAGAGAGCAAGAGAGAGAGAGAAAGAGAGAGAGAGAGAGAGAGAGAGAGAAATAGAAATTAAATGCACCTTTTGCATGTTTCAGTCGTTGTGATATTTTTGATGTTCCCATGGCCATGCCATAACAACCGGTGGCAAAAGTATGTACAAGTACATGCCTCATGCTTATTACATATTATTCACCGGCATTAAATTCTTCTATCGAACCTGTGTAATTGGTTTCGTATACGAGAACCAAGTGAAAACAATAAAAACACCAAACGGCGACGAATCGCTGTGTGTTATATCATCACAGCGTTTGCGGCAAAGTGAGTTGAAGACCGAAAATAAAAGAGAGAGAAGAAGAGCGAAAGAGCGACAAATACACACACACACCGCATAAACAAAAGAGTGGCGAAGAAAAGAAACATACGCGTATGCGAAGTGTTCTGAGACAGAGTAGAGAAGAACACAGCATAAACTATGCACGAATTTTACACACAGTTCAGCGCGCTTCATTCTATTGTGCATCATTCGGTACTTTTCCTTCTTCTTTTTTTCTCATCTCATCATCAATATTACAATCCATTTCGCTTCTTGTACTCATCACCAGATAAAATAGATCGGATGTATTGCCCTTGTCGTTTTCGTTTGTGTGCTCCGCTCCGTTTCGAGCTCCGCACAGCACCGCACCATTCCGTTCGCTCAAATCGTTCTCTTTCATCTCTGTTTCGCCTGTACTCACATCGCCTATTTATCATTTTATTATTTATTTCGCTGTTGTTACTCTCTGACAAGAATAAAATAATATCTCATAAAATGGTATTGACACACACTCTCTTTCTATCTATCGCAATACACAAATCTACTATTCTTCATACACACATCTTAAGCAGGTACACATAAACGCTAATAGACGACAAGCAAATTCTTTTGCTTTCGTTTCAGTGTTTTGTGGCCGTTGACGTTCGCCGTATATTTCACTACACTCCCTCTCTCCCTCTCTCCCTCTCTCCCTCTCTCTTGCGCTCGTCTCTCATTCTCTTCTTCTCTGGCTGTGTTTTGTTGTGCGGGACCATTGTTTTGTTGTTGCAGCGCCTGATTCTGCGAAGGCAACAACGTGAAAGATTTCACAGTGTCAGTATTATCGTGGTTTTCTGGTGTGAGAGATGCAAAACTATTCCGCACATTAATTGGCGTTTATTTTGATTTCCTTCGATTCGGTTTCTTTGCACTTTTTATTTCTGAAATTTTAATTTCGTTTTTTTTCTTTTTTTTTTAAATCGGTTTGGTTTTGGCCGATGAATTTAAGTGAAAATTGCTTCTTCTTCTTATTTTTTTTTTTTTCAATGTGGTGACAAGTGATTTTGAAGCAGCAGTTTCTATTTCGAGTGTGCCACCGGTTGATTGAATGACATTTCGTAAATGCATATTGACACATGAATCATTATTTGCGGCATTTCATTAACAATTGATTCCATGAACTAGAAGTGGCAAATATTTCGACAACAAAAGATTCTGGGTTCTTTCATGCCAGACACAAAAAGTGAATTGGAAAAAACAACAACAGCCGAATGTGCGTGTGTGTTTGTTGTTATTGACAATTTGAAAGTCAATTCTGGACGCATGTACTGGAATATAGAGGAGCATCATAGGCGATAGAACGGTAAGTAAATCGAAACGGATAAAATTCGTTTTTATTAATTCGCGGCCGGTGTGGACAACGTCATTATTATGTCAAATGACATTTTCAAAATGCATTATGAAAATGATTATTGAAATTTTTTTGGTCGATGCCAATAATGTGAATGGTAATTAGAAGTCAAATATCGAAAGGAAGAGAAAACAAAATGGTGAAAATGACCGCACCAGTTGGAAAAAATGAATTCAAATGAATAGCATGTGCATTCTGCAATGTACTTAGTGTTCAATTCGGCTGAACAATGCGAGTAATGGAAATGATATAGTATTTCCGTTAGTTATCGAATGCAAACGAGCAGATGAAAAAAAGAACAGCCACACAGCATTTTTTGAGCAGTATAATAATATGTGGTTGTGCTCACACATTACCTTCAGAACTATACTCCCGGCAGCAACGATGGTGGCGGCGTTGTCGGCGATACATAATGAAAGAGTTTTTTTTTTGTTCAATGGTCGGTGATGTAGGATCATTGCTTTATGTTTATTTGCGTACAGAAAGCAAGAGTACTTTGAATTACTGTATTGCAGAGGGATAAATTCTAGGCATCAGGCGACATGCACACCACGTTAATTGGAGCCCAAAGTTGGGAAAAATGTTCACATTATCAGATTCATGTGCTATTTTCCGTATCCATTCATTACATGCACGATACTCCAATAAAAATCTAAATTTATGGCTTTATTTGCAGCCTGTGAGTTACATGCACTCTCTCATTTCGAAATATGTTCGCCTCGATTTCGAATGCCGATTATACTTTTGGATGTATATGTATAGTACTTCTTATTTTCTCCCGCTCTCTCTGTCCCTCTCTCTCATGCTGACTTTTTACTTGATTTATTGAAGATTTATTCGTGTACGGAGCCGAACCGTATCATAATGAACGAAAGCCAAACACACACACACACACACAGCACCGATAATTTTGATGAATTTTTGCTAGGCGAATCTAAGACTCTTGAGCCAACTGTTGCTGTTTTTTGCCATTTTTTTTTTTTTTTGCTTTTCACCCGAAAGAGAAAGAGATGTTTGCTTTTGTTTAAATAAAAATCACGATCGGTACAGCTGTTTGTATTTGCATTCACCTGTTGTGAATCGTGTTTCATGTTCTACTTGCTGACGAATTCATTAGGGAGAATCCAAAATAAAGAGAAAAAAAAATGTACCGAAATAAATACAAACCAGAAAACTAACACTGAATGTAATCCGTGGAAAGAAAGCAATAACACCCATGCAGAGGAATCACAGTGAATAACGCGGCAATATTATTCACTTTAATTTGAACTTGGCTGTATGGCATATTCATTTTGTAAATTGGTTGAGAAAATAAAATGGCAACAACCACCGCAGCAACAGAAACAGCACAACGCCAAAACAGCGCGCATCCAGTTTGGCTACGAGCAGTAACACGAATAGAAGCAGAAATAGACAATTATATGAAACAAACCAAGCGATCGAAAAGCCAAGAACCAATTCAACACATTTTGTGTGCTGTGCTGGTGCCGTTGTTGTTGCAAACGAGTTTTTGAATGAACCTGTACATTGTTGACACGACCATGCATTTTTCCTATGTGCTTTGTGTAATGTGCAGTTACGAATCCATCCATCCAGCCATGCATTCCAGCATCTCTCTGAATCACATAATCATTGAGGAAAAAAAAAAACAAAACAACAACAACAATAATAATAAAAAAAAAGAACATGGCAACAAGAATAACAAAAAAAATCATTGTGCCGCATTCAACGTGCACTAAAAGTCAATTTATTTTAGATGTAAACAGTATTGTTTTTCACATTTTGTTTCAACCAATATTTCCTTGTGCACTAAACTACAAATCCGTCTATAGATTGGATAGAGCAATACCATTCACACTATCTAATATGGTTGGTATGCATGTTTGTTTATGTATATATACAAATATCTATAGTATGTATCTGGAGTATGTATATCTCCCAGATATGCCGCATTGAACATAAACTCCATAATAATTCGGACCGATATTTTGAATGCAGCTAACGGAATCGTACAGCAATAAGTAAATTGCCTTTTTTTGTTATCCCGGCGCACACAAAAAGAACCAACTCACACAAAGAGAAGGAAGCGAACAGCTTGGGAGAAAAAGATCGGATTTTGTTATCACTATTTCTTGTGCATACGAATAAAAGTAGCATCGACAAGAGAAAAAAAGAAGTCGGTTTTTCTTTCTCTCTCTTTCGCTCGCCCTCTTTATCTGCCATGGCTCCGAATGCATGCAGAATCAATGAGTAAATCTCTTCTAATGCCTTCATTGGGGAATTAATAGCGTTCGCTTTGTTATTGGCTCCAGTGTCTTCTGCTGCACAGGAAACAGACATTCAATCCAAGCGCAATAAGGCACATATCGAAGAGCAAAACCGTTAAATAGTTGAATTCATTCCAAACGATAGGCCATTAAAGTGAGCAAAGAATGGATTATGCTGCGATTTCGTTTCATTGGGCACGAATTGAAAATTAAATGGCCTCGTCATTTTATGTTTGCTATTGAACTGACCGATAAATGCTTCGACATCGGTATTGATTGGATTCACGATTGGCGAACGAGATGGAATGGCATCGGCGTCAGTATCAATATATCGGCATGATGTGTCTCAATTCAATGGTTTGCGGCAAAAAATATCATCGCTACATTCCATAATTAAAGAGCAATCAGAGCAGCATTTTGAAAGATCGATTTGCATGCATTATTTATTACGGATAATTCAATGCCAATCGTAGCACATCCCACAGACATTGGGCACCAAAATGGTCATTTGCCATTCGCTTCGCTTCAATTTGTATGGCTAATGTTTTTTTCCTCTTCGTTGTTTGTATCAATTTTCTATGGTGATGCAAGATAAAAAAACAGAAACCTCTCGATAAAAATCGGAACTAATGTCTCCAAACCATTCGAAAATAACACAAATCGTGTCAAAAAAAAAATAGTGAATATCATTATGAATTTTACTAATGTAAACAGAACGCATGTGGAACTTTCTAAAAAAAAAAAACGAAATAAGACTCAATCACGGTCGAGCCCATATATTCATACAATGTCTCACAACGGCGCTGAAAAATGGTCAAAATCATAAGCCCATTGTTTTCACTTACACTTTTTCAACTGACCACAATCACACACATACGACCAATCTGACGGTTTGAACCTTTCAATTTGTGCGCGCTTTGACCAATCGAATCGGTTTAATTATTTTAACTCGCATAGAATATATTCCGACCGAATAAATCGGCTTTGATTAAGCTGACATTCGAACGGTTCCGGCATCTATTATAAATGATGTTGTTGTTTGTCTTTTTGTGTTGCGGTGTTTGAAGAAAGAAAAAAAATTCGAATGCATATAATTCATCGTTTTGGTATGACCTTCTCCCTCTTCTTCGCAGCACGATTGAAAATTTCGAGCTCGTAAACTCTGTTGCGCTCTCATTGCGAAAGGAAATAAAAAACATGGTGGTTATTTCAACGAATGCCCACAGAATCGACGCACAGCAATGTTTTTGTCTTTCGATTTTGATGAGCGAATGTAACTGTTTGACCGAACATTAATGCAAAGGCTGACAAAAATCATAACTGTTTATCAATTCGATTAACGAATTTGGTCCATAAGCGAAAACTTTATCGGCATGATTTCAACATAACAAATCTTCGTACGAAATGAATCTCTCTGTCTAGCGCCATTTGCGTTCAATCAAAAATAAAATCAAACTTACGAACCGAAAACAAACGACGTTAAAGATTCCGCATATTTATTGTCTGTTTATCGGGCTGTGTTTGGTCTCTTCAATCTGCATACGCAAATAGTAATTACAATTTGCAAGTATTTATATCAGCCAAAGAAACAAAGTTGCGCAAGATTTCCAAGCATTTCCGCTTTTTCAAAATAATAATACCAAACATAAACAGAAAAACTTGTACTTTTGCCTAAATCAATAAATTAGCAATTAAGCGAATGATGATGATTTCGGCAAGTGAGCGGCACTCGGGTTTTGACTTTGGCATTGGCTCAAACACAAACTTATACTAATGCATAAAAGTTGCAAACGCTTTTTCAGCTTTCCCGCAATTGGTCCAGTTTGTGCTATGAAAAGACAACGTCCACGTTATCATCGCGTGCCAAATTCGCGGGTTTAAACCGCAAATTGTTTCAATTCGGGACGAAGTTTATTCGTATAATCAGAAATAATGTAATTCTCTTTCTTCTTCTTCTTCATTTTCTTCAAAAGAAGAATATTGCATTCCATAAATTCGCTTGATTTGTGAAAACGGTAATTTATTTTCCAGTACTTGTTCAGTTGTTTAGAGCCCGTTCTTAATTAATCTCAATGTTATTTAGCGAAGCCAAGCGTCTAGACTGTGGTAGCACTTGTAAGTGTTCGATGGCCGCTCCTATCCCGTTGAGCCAACATTGATTTGGAAAATTCGGATTCGGAGCAGCAAGTTATTCGAATATTTCCAAATGAAACTTTCTAATCAACATCTTTTATTCTCCCTCTTTTAAAGAATCTCTAAAGTTTTCAGTACAACGAAACGTCTCATGTTTACTTGAATTTATATAACAATGCGAATTTATCAAAAAAAAAAAAATTGGCTGTTGTTTGAAATTCACTTAAATTTTTTCGCGACTCCCGTTCCGATGCAATTCGTTCATACAGACTTTGTTACAAATTCTCGGACGAAAGCAATATGCTTCAAGATTTTAGAATTAATTCAACGTGAAATAGACAATCATAGTGAAATGGTGGACGGTTTAGAAATAACGGCTGAAATATACGTTCTGGCAAAATGATGCCAAGCTCAATGGATTTGACATAATATTAAATTATTTCGTGACGACAGTTCGTATTTGCTCATAGCTAAATGTTCAGAATGCCCAATGAACTGAACGTTTTGCAATTCAGAATTCAATTTTTTTCCCTTTTTCTCCTCTGTGCCTTTACGCAGACCATTTTCTTTCTCTCTCTCTCTCTCTCACTCTCCAAATGTCATTTTTGCAATCGTGAGGTTATTTCAAATTCTAAGGTCATTTTTGTGTAAATTATTTTAGAAAATTCAAGTGGCATCGAGTTATTTCTACTACTTTCATCTAAACAATGGAATAATTAATTGTTGCGCGTTGAATTAATCATAATTTATGACGGCTTAAGCGAACAGAGCACATTGGCGTATTATCATAAAGAAGATAAGGCTGACAATGTGCTTAGATGAGAGCAAATGGACATTTATTAAATTCAGTTTCCGTTGCCTTGTCCTCATTTTCGAAATGCGTGCTCCATAAAAAAAAACACGATTGGACAACATGGCTCATTGTTTGCTGTTTTTCTACGCATAATTTCCTCTGTGTGTGTATATTTACCGATACTATTGGGTGGGTTGGGTACCCTATTTTATGGGCCAGACTTTTGTCTCCTTTTCATAATTGGACGAGAGCTTTTACAAGGGCGCGCTTTGAAAATTGTCGCTGTTGTATAATGCCCACTTTTACGGCCATTTGCGAATACGGGGAAACAATCTTGATGATTCTTACCTTTTTCATCGTTCATTTTGTGAAAGATCGCTCCCCCATTCATTCCCGTTCGTATTCATCTGCATAAACAATTAGATGAAGTTGTTGAATTTGCCCTCGCTAGAATCCATTGTTAAAATATTTTTCAAGTGAATTGATTATTGTCACGTTCGCATTCATCGCAACAAAATAACCAATTTCGAGTGGCTATTTTCCAAAAGATAGATCCAGTGTGTGTGTGTGTGTGTGTGTGTATATATAAAAGAGAGTAAGGAGTCTCAACAATAAAAGGTCATTGCAATTAATAAAAGAGAACAAATTGAGCTCTGATAGCCACTCGAATTTCTTTATTCATATTTTCCTCTCTCGAATTGATTTTCTTTCTTTAATTTTCCACAGCAATTTGAATGTCTTCATTAAATTAACGTTCTTTTTTTCTCGGTCGGATCCTCTGACTGTTCGCCCGCCAAACAAAAGCTCATAATCGATAAATACCTTTTCGTATATAATTGCCTCAAATTGTCGACGCACTTGAGAATCTGATTCAAAAATATATTTAACAATTTTGGACAGAAGAAGAAAATGGAAAAACGAAATATACACAAATTTTCTCTCTTTCATAATTCAAAGTTGAAAAATAAACGAAACTGACAATGCGTCAAGCATCAGGCACTAAGGCAATTATTCATCATGAGTCATAGCCATGTCTCAAATGTCCTCTCTTACTCTCTTCCCTTTGTATGTGTAATTGTGAGCGATGAACCAGTTCTGGCTGCGTTTAACATTAAAGATAAACTCTCATTGACGGAGTTTCTAATTAACTCAACAACAAACGATAGAAATGTGACGAAAATAATATAAATTATATCACAAAAATGTGCCTCGATTTTTATGAAGCTCATTTGCTGCTTCATTGTAGATGAATGGAATTTCGTTCTATGCCGTAAGCCGTATTCTAACGTGTCCTTTGAATCAATTTCATAACGCACGCTATGTGTCTCTCTCTTTCTCTATAAGTTTGGTGTTGTTGTTGTTGTTTTTTTCTCGTCAACCCTAAGCGCACATCCATAACTCTGTCATTTGTCCACCGTGACAGAGATGAAATGTTCCAATGTTCGCTAAAGTTGATGCAACACCAACAATAACATCAAAAAAATATGTACGAAAAAAAATAAATAAATATATGGCGAAAAGATAAATTAATGATGATGAATATGTTATTCCAGAAAGAATATGTTACCCATATGGGTATCCGGTGAGTGTGTGTGTGTATGTGTGTGTGTGTGTGTGTGTGTGTGTGTGTGTGTGTGTCTGGGAAAAAGTGTGTAATGATTAGACGGCGAATGTATAATGTGTGTACATTTTCATTTCTCAACCACGATATTTCGCCATCAATTTCAGTTTTAATTATTAATTATGACATATTTAATATTTGTTTGACGTGTTTTCACCAATGACAGATTGATTATTATTCAGAATAAAAGGAGAGAGAAAATATAAACACGACGAACAAATGAATTTACGCATACTTAACCGGCGAAAATCCCTTCGAAAAATGCACCAACATCACGTTAAAAATCACAATGCTCAGCAAATTCATCTCATCAGCCATCAGCCATCAGCAAGCAGCAACACAATTACTCGACACTGTTTTTGCCACCATAATTATTCATTTCAAAAACAGAAATACTCGTCCAAATTACAATTTCCTACTTTTTGTTTTACGAAGCCATAACACGAATCTATAACAGTGATGTTATGCAGAGTTCATCATCATTCGATGCAAGAGTTTTAATTAAATTCCAAGTGATATAGAATTCAGAAATTCGGACCGAAGCCAAATAGAGTGAAACTAATAAATAGATCTTCTCTATTACTGCCAAAGACTACTCAACACAAACAAGTCGAATAATCGATGGAATCGAATGAAACAATTTACTTGAAATATTTTTAGGATGTTTAATTGATTGACTGTCCCTCGCTCTCTCTCTCTCTCTCTCTCTCTCTCTCTCTCTCTCACTCTCTCTCTCTTCCTCTACCTATTGACATTTCGACCGAATTTATGCACCGAAACGCAAATACCATGAATTGCTTTTAGGTACACACTTTCAGTGACCAGTTTAATTGAAACCATTCAATTACAGGATTGTGAAGGAAAATGGGAATATTTTTTTTAAAATTCATCATGACATTTCCTCTTCATCCATGTTCATACAATTTTTTTTTTTTTTCAATTGAAAATTCAGCGAAGCATTCATACACCTGAAATGGCCGAGAAAATCAATTTTCGATTTAGATTCCTATGAAAGTCATGACTGTAGTTCAAATGATGTTTCATAAATAAATGTTGGTTGGATTTTCTCTATGATGGTTAACAGATGCCTTCAATTTTCGTCTCGATCATTTACAGATTTACATTTTGCCGTAACACTTTAATATTGTAACGAAGAGCCAAAGTAATGCTATTACAATTGTAATGCCAAAATTTAGCATTACCGGTAATGTGTAACAGTTGTAATAGCTATTACTTGACCCGTCCGTTACAATATTAACATGTTACCTAACATTAACGGTAATATAATTCTGGAAGTGGGTTTTGGTGGATCCTCAGGATCGTTCAAAACTGCTCCCGGTTCTGGATGTGAGTTTTGGTGGATCTTCAGGATGGATCAGACTGGGTTTGACAATGCCCTGGTCCATCCTGAGGATCCACCAAAACCCACTTCCAGAATTTTCTTACCGTTAATGTTAGGTAACATGTTAATATTGTAACAGACGGGTCAAGTAATAGCTATTTTAATTGTAATTCCAAAATTTAGCATTACCGATAATGTGTTACAATTGTAATGCCAGTCATTTGGCATTACCGGTAATAGCTATTACAATTGTAATAACATTACAGGACATTTTTGTTAACGTAATGCTACTACCTACTACATTTTTAATGCCGGTAAATCTGTACGATCATTTGTATTGAATGCAACACAAAATCGATTGGTTGTCATTTATGAAATGAGCCACATTCGGGCTAATGAATGGAAATGCCAATTATGGAGCGCAACGAATACTATATCTTATTGCAAATCTAAAATGTTATGCTCATACATTTTATTTGTTCTGTCGCACTCCCTCGTTGGCTAAAAGTTTTCCATTGTACGCTTGGTTAACCGTGATTACGAGGCGACGTTGAGAACGGAATAATAAATGTATGCACATTGTGGAATGTACCGATGTGCATATTATTTTTTTCACTTCACACTGTGTGAGCGTACCCTGTGTGTGCTCTTGTTCCTTGTGTGTTCAGTTCAAGCGATATCGATAACATATATATCGTCATGCGGTACGGCAAACAATGGTAAAGTTAGCATATTTGCAAGTCTCCGAATGTGCTCAGTCGCGTGCGTGGGCGCGCTTATGCTTTCTCACTCTGTCATTCGCTCGCCTGCTCTCGCACACACACACACACAAACACCGGAAAAACGGTTAAAACCAATAAACTGGTTATCGGTATTATGGTAATTCAATTAATTTCGTTTCGAGTGTGCGTCTCTGATCGAAGGGAATGAGAAATGTGAAAACGTTTGTTCGATTACACGCTGAGCAGCACAGGAAAACGGAATGAGTAAGCGAATGAGATGGAGGAGGAGAAGGAGAAGTAGATTGAAATGCTAGCATATATCGCGTAACTTGGCTTATAAAAACCCATTCAGAATGAAATAACAAATGAAAACAATGCGAAGCATGCACTCGAAATATCTCCACTTCGGGCAATCAGTTAATCGGTTTTGCTGGGATGTTGTTATGCTCATGTTAATTTTGTTGTTGGTTTTTTTATATTGTTGTTGTTGTATTGCAACAGCAATAAATTGAAGTTCGAGAAAAGTTTTCGATGCTTAGTCGTTGCGTTCACATGTGATGGCCAAATTAGAACAAACATCGTTCCACGGCAGCTTCATCATGATGTTCTAATAATTCATGCAAGTTTCTACAACGTTTTTGCTCTTTTTTCCCTTCTTTTTCTGCACTAGACGAAATCGAAGAAAAAAAAAACAGAGGAGCATCGAAAATCTGCATTTCCTTTGGTATATTCGCTGAGCACAATTTTCAAGAATCCGTTTGTTCATGAAAGATAAGCACGGTGATGTTGATTAGTCATGTCGGTAGAATAGATACGATTTGCTCTCGCTCTCTCTCTCTCTCTCTCTCTCTCTCTCTCTATCTATCTATTTACCCATCTCACTTTCTCTGTTTTACTGGGCGACTGATTGAACATTATTGAATTAATTACAGGCACACGATGCGAATGAATAATCTTCAACGAGTTTTCACATAATTTAAAATGCCATCCGAAACCTTGATTGCAAATTTGATACTCTACAAATATTGGAATAAATATACGCTCGAATGCCTAGCTCTGTGCAAATCGTAGCCAATGCCTGGGATTATTATTGAATGCAAACCAGAGGTTGGTTGCAGATAAATTTATTTATATAAATTTCAAATATCAAATAAATTTATCCGATATTTTTCATGCGTTGTGTTGTTCTGAGTCAGAACTTCTGACGCATTCGTAGTACATAAACGAAACATCGGCTGTTGTATTTGCAGCCAGCTATTCATCGCAGGAATGAGATTTTTGTTTTGTTAATTTACCGATATTTGTGAACAAGTCTGCCACTGTGTCACTACATAGTATATATATAGTCCATAAGAAATGTGCAGAGACAAAATGTTCGCCATTTAGTTTTACATTGCCAATACATTAGTTATGGAGATTTTTGTATTTTTTGTTGTTTGTAAACAAATCTACATATCTTTTTGCATTGTCTCTACACACTTCTTATGGACTATATATACTATGTAGTGACACAGTGGCAGAATTGTTGACAAATAACGGTAAATGAACAAGACGGAAATCTCATTCCAGCAATAAATAGCTGGCAAATGCGTTAGAACAACACGACGCATGAAAAATATCGGATAAATTTATTTGATATTTGAAATTTATATAAATAAATTTATGTGCAACCAACCTCTGATGCAAACAGTAAAATATGGATTATAATTTCTCTCATTTTTCTTGCTGTTGCTGCTGTTCTCTTTGCCATCTAATCCAAACTAATTATAATGGTAAGCGGCAGAGAAACAGATCAATACCATGCACTAAAATGCCATATCAACACACATCTATTCCAAATGTGGTGAACGAAGCGAGCATACACAACGACAAACGGCAATACTTTTTTTTTCTCTCCTGATTTAATTGATTTCATCTTACCAACGAATCATATTTATATTCATCCCAAGAACTAATTAAATCATGTTCGATCTTCAGTCTTTTTGTTTTCTCGGATATTTCTTCTGCTGAATGAGCAAGCATTTTCGCTTGTTCTCGATTTGGATGCCATGAAAGTAATTTCAGTAAAAAAAAAACGATGATATTTTCCAGATATAGTTACAAATGGTTTACTTTCCATTTCTGATTGAACCAATTGAATATGTGGTGGAATTGACTTCATTCCAATCTCGAAATATCAAATTTATCCGAAATGGAAATATCAAAATCAAACGTTTCATTTCCGGTCGATTCGAGTTTTTAAACAATTTAATCACCAATACAAAAGAAGCTCGATGTTCGAAATTTATGTGCATTTGCATCACGAAAATTTATTTGTAATTTCCCATCGATAAATTTCAATTACAATGATCATAAAATTTAGCACCGCCCGTTTCAAGTCATAACCATAAATAAATCCGTGTTTTGTAATGAAAACTCCAACCAATTTTATGACATAGAAATTAATCTCGACTTTAAATTCCGCCCAAATTATGTCCGTCATGCCGTCAACGAACATACTGAGCCAGTCGAGCTACATATCTCTCAGTCAGTAATATTAATTACACGGTGTACATTCTCTCCCTCGCTATAATTGAAACTTGATTGGACCCATGAGTCAAAGTGTTTCATAAATTTTTACTTTGTTACCCATCGATGCGACAGTTTCGTTGATCTTGTTGTTGTTCCTGTTTTGATTTTTTTTTTTTTTTTTTTTTGGAAACGTAATTGAATTCTGTGTATGCAGCTTACAAATATATTTGATTATCCATCTTTAAGCTTAAATCAAGCCATTTTTATCCATTTCTTTAATATAATCATAGTCTCATTTAAAAAAAATCAAATTTAATTAGTCACTTCAATGCTTGCGTTCGGTGCTTTTTCTTTTGGTTCATGACACATAAATGAAAAAAAAAAAAATTTTTAACATCAACCGGGCGCATACTGAAACACGATGAAAACATTTTTATATTTAATAAACGAAGAAACACGTTTTGCATAATGCTTTAATTCTGCATTATTCAACGATAAAATTGATGCTGTTAAATGAAATTGTAACCGATGGGATTTTCGTGGAATTAAAAGTTCGACGTTATTATTTTTTATTACGAAGCTGCTATATGGGTCGGGTAATGGGAAGGGAGGTGGTAATGTATGTATGTGAAGCCCCCAATGAACTGATATTATGTCTACAATGTTGTTTACTGTCGGAATTGAATGCGGTAATTTGTTTGACCACAGTTGCAAAATAATCTCCGGAAAGGAAGAGTGTATGTAGTATATATTTGCCTTATCAACCGTCCCCTTCCTTCAAAATAACACAAGAATAACATAAATACATCTCGCAACAATGGAAAAATGAAGGAACATAGGAAAGCTAAAAGTTTACTAATTAAAAAAATTAATCTCTCGCAATATAATTGCGGTTTTCTGTCGTAATTGGTAATTTTTCTTTCATGTTTTGTTTTATTTCTACAGACATCAATTGGTTTTTCAGATGTGAGAAACGTACCCGTTCAACACACACATACTCACACTGCCATCAAAGACATATAACAATCGATCAATAGCCGTTTTGCCAATTCGGAGACTGTACGTTCATGGGAAAGTGTGCATCAAAACAGCAACTGCATCATCGGGAGCTTTTGCATCAGCAAAAATATAATTGGAACGATAAGAGTAATGGACGAACGGTCAATGGAAAAAACACTAGATCATCGATATCCGAACAAAGCATTTTTCTGTTGATTGAAAATGAGGTAATTCAATTTTATCCAGTTGTTTCATATTGCTCAATTGCATTTGTTTATTTGTTCTTAACTGTGTCTGTGTATGTGTGCGTGCGATTGAGCGAGTGGACAAAGTATCAGCACGGAAAGTTCATTTTTCAGTGAGTGAAACCATGCAAGAAGCGTGCTTGTCCTGTCGTCAATGTGCTTGCATTCGATCAGTTTAGTTGTCTGCAATCTCGTTCTAATCACCGAAATGTCGAAACCGAATTGATGCTCATCGATAAATGAAATTTCTTTCTCTCTTTCTTTCGTTATTTCGTTTTTTTTTTTCGTTTAAATAAGTGGATTGGATGTATGCACCGTTGAGCACAAGCACAAGCACAACCTTAATTCATTACATTACCAATTAAACAGCGCATTTAAACGATGAAAAAGAATCGTTTCTCTATTCTCAGAATTCAAAGGAGGCAAATTAAAAAAACATATAGTGTAAAACATCAAATTATCCACTGTTTTTTGCCATTGTAGGCAAAATGTCAGTTTACCTCCACTGTATGAAAATTGTCGGCAAAATGTCATTTTACCTACATTTTTGGTGGAACGGTGTTTCAATGTATTAACAATGTAGGTGAAATGACATTTTGCCTACAATGGCAAAAGACAGTGGGTAATTTGATGTTTTACACTATATGTTTTTTAGTTTGCCTCCTTTGAATTCTGAAAGTATGTATCTCCTCTATCTTTCTCTCTCTCTTTGTTCGTTGGTTACGAATTTGAATGAATAGTCTGCATTTCCAGTAGCAAAATTGATTGAGGATAGCTAATGCTTATCCAGGATGAACATGACTCATTTTCTGAAATTAATTTCGATTTCAAAATGCGATTAGCATTGGATGGAAAAAAATAAAAAAGTAACGACAATCACAACACGGGAATATTAATGCCTTTTCACTGGTTCCACATAGTATTTGGTTTCATGTGTCAATAGAAAAGCAAACAAGCACACTTAAACACATACACACCGCCCGTTTCTACTAGAAACCACAAATGAAATTAATTATTTTCGTATTTAGTTGATTTATTGACATTAACAATTCTGTACGATGCGATTTGTGTGCTGTTGTTTTTCCCTTTTTCACACGCTTGCCTCTGTGTGCGTGTATCTGGGTCTTTTTTTATGTCTTTCCCTCTCTCCCTCTCTGAGTATGTGTCTGAGTGTGTGCATCGAAAATCCGGGAAATCAGGCTTACAGCTCATTCAAACCAATATAAAATTTTCGTATTCAAAATGAATTATGTAGCACTTGATATAAAATATAATGCGGAATTTTCATTGAGCCTATTCATAGCCGAATAATTGGGGATTATGGCATTAATCGATGGCATCGCATATACAACATCATCAGCGCAATGTTTACGCACACGATAACACATTAAAACGTCAAACAAAACACTCATTCTCTCTCAACAAACACACACACACATTTCGATTTCACTTTCATAAAGGACACGAGCATACAAGGCGCCGTCGTTGTCAACAAAAATAGCAGCCTACATAAAATGAGCATTTCGAACAAAATGATTAACTTTAACATACTCGTTAAGAAGCAAAGACGAATTCAATGCGAATGTTCAAATTTAATTCGCCTTTTGTCATTCTCTCTCTCTCTCTCTCTCTCTCTCTCTCTCTCTCTTTTTCTCTCTCTCTCTCGCAATGAGAGAAACCAACAATCGATTTACAAAAGCATAATACACATGTTGAAGAGAAAAGTGCACACATGCACAGATCAACGAGCCAGACAAAACGAAACAAGCACATTAAATTATCATTTAACGCGTTTTCATTAAGTCAGTTTTGATGATTATAATGTTTCTATGCAATTCTTTTCATTCGAAATCCTATGGTTTACAGTGTGAGAAACAGAGATAGATAGGTGCAGAAGAGAGAACTAAAATACAACACCGACATCTCTCACCATCATCTATTTTATCTGTTTGAATAGTATTTAATTCAGTTGCTATGACGGTGATAAATACAAAATATATTCCATGAAAACATTGCAATGAACCTAAGCTCCGTAAATTGGACTTCCCACGACACGAATTACTACGACAAGAAGAATACACAAAAGACACATTCACAGCCAACAACAAGAAATGAAAAATTTTCTCTAATTATAATTCTCTAATTGTAATTACAACCGAAAAAACCATAATAACAAACCTCATGTACGTTATACATATGTTAAGCATGTTTGGATGCCTACTTGTTATGATATGAAAATCACCAAATGAAAGCATAAAACAAAACGGAGGCGGTGAACGATAAAAAATTATATTAACATGATCCTCACTGATGCACGATACAAATCACGAGACATTCATTCAATATTTTTCAAGCAATAAACCAAATTCCCATCGTCTGTTTCAATTCACTGAACCAATTTACATGTCACACGTAAATATGTTTTCATATTTCGGTTTCGGTAAAAAAAAGGTCAAAGGTCAACAAGTGACAATATCTCGATTTAAATCAAGTTAATTTCTTTATTTTCCCTCCTTTTCCGTTCTTATTATTTAAAATATCGCCAATTATGGCAACATACTGCGTTGGCCATTTCTCCGGTTTGACGTCAAAGTGCCAACACATTTATTAGTTTAAGTCAAAACTGATATAACGCAAAAAAAAAGAAATTGAGTTCTCAGGAGGATTCAATTACTGCATCGAAATTTTATTTAATGGAAACAAAACACAAATAGAACCCATGTTGTAATCAATAAAAATCTTTTGATGTTTTTTGTGTGTGTGTGGTGAATTCGATCAAGATAAAGGTGTGTATTGATTATTCGATTGTATTCCTAAGACTTATTTTTGTACTCGGTATACCAAATAGATCGTCGAAATGCGTGGGGACATTTTTACACATCATAGGACTGAAACGAGTACGGCGCGATTGAAGGTCCCATTATGTGTACCATTTTATTGCCTTTTTTTCATTCTGACTCCCCAAATGGCGTGTTAGAAAGAGATGGAGAATCCTTCTTCAGTTTCGGAAACCCAGGCAGGCAGTATATCCCAGACAAAATAATACTGGTGGAGCAGAAATCGCGCCGCGTGAAATTCTACCGTTGAAAATGTGCGCTTCACACGCAATCCATTCAGCGTTCATTTTACTCGAATGCCATACTTCAGTCGGTTATCAATAGATGGAATTGTGTGCTTATTCGGCAAGCTCAAAGCTAAAAGTTGGAAAAATCTAAAGCGCGAACAACGGAATAAAACTTCGAGAAAAATCAAATGGAAAACCACAATGAAAGCTTATTGTTATCATTTGTGCTGCAGATGGCATGCGAGTTGAATTATCGATCCAATGAATAACTACCCCTCGTCAGTGCACTTGCGCCGTACAGCCCTGACAACACGCTCACCGTGTTACGAACAGCGGCGTACTCACCCAATCCTTGTACTCACCACTCCGAATCCAAGTGTAGGGAGCATTTTGGTCGTGTCGAATGTTTCCCTCTAGTTTCATTTAATTGCGCGGTGACCCGGTGAATTGCGACTCTGTTCAAAATTTTCCCCTGGAACAAACACGACATGCCACTACATCGGAACGATGAGCGTAGTTTTCCAGTCAAACATAAACTCGAAAAGACTTTATCATCGTTTCACTTCAAAAGATGTAGAAACACTTGAGATTTCAAACAATAAAAAAGCAAACCATCCAAAAATATTTCGAAAGACAATAAACCATTTCCAAACTAAACGAAATTGGAAAAGAATTCAAGTGTGACATTGAAAAATCGTGGCAAGTGAATTGTTTCTTTGGAAACCTTTTGCGCAAATTGCGTTTCAATAATCGTTGACAAGTAACAACAACAACAATAAATCTCACTGAACTACAGAGGAAAACGGAACAACCACAACTACGAAAAAAAAAAACCCGAGGAAATGTGTTCCCAATGTGTGGTTCAGCAATAACTGGGCCGAATCCCAAAATTGTCGAAAATTCGTTAGTGACGTGAATTTTATTTCGGCCGTCGATTTGGCAAATCCAATATGGATGAATGCCACAATGTTGTAATTAATCTTGGTGAATTTGATACAATTAATGTTGATGACGCAACTGGATGTAAAATGGTGAATACATTTCATTAATCGACATTTTTTTATGTTCACACGGCAAAATTATCGATTTTTTTTTTTTCATTCGAATTGTATTTTGATAATGAGTTCATGTTTGAAATGGCTATTCCAATATTTGTGTATTTAATTTTGGTTTTTTTTTTCAGTATATACATCAAAAGTGGTTCTACGTTGCAATTTTAACTAATATCATTTTCATTGTGTTTTTTTTCTGTTACAGGGTCAAACAGAAAGTAAAAAACGTTCCCGGTCCGTTGAGACCAGGGGTACGGCAATGTCATTCGGATTTAAGAAGAAATTACCGTCGCAAAAACGGAGCACATTAACTGCTGATGGTGCTCAATTAAAGGACAATAGTTTGAATTCGACAAATAATTTGAAAACGGACAATGCATGCTGCATTGGCAACAATGATAATAATGGAAATTCGGGTGAGTGTTTGCGCCTTTGATGGGATCTTTTATGCTCGCGTGGGTGTGGATGCAAGCAACACAACAAAAATTACATTAAAATTACTTATATGACTTTCAGTGGAGTCAATTGAATCGTTGAGTGATACGGGTCGTTCAACGCCACGGCTGTCGCCACCAAAGAAAGAAGCAGCAGGCGCTCCATATCGAAGCACACGCTTTGGATTCCGCCTTAATAGGCCAGCGTCAACGGTGCCGAAAAATTCGAGCTGCGAAAATGTTGTGAACAATAATCATTCAGAGGCTAAACTTAATGGTAAATATGTGATAAGAGAACATACAAACTGCAGATATTTCGAAATTTATCGTTGATTTAAATGTTTCATTTGTGGACTATTCTTTGGCATGTGTCCCAACATTTATTACAGCTAAGCCACGTTCGAAGAGTGCGTGCGGCTCACGTCGTTCGATTGCATCGTCGGTTACAAGCAATGAATCGCATCAAAGACATCCAACCGTTCACTTTCAGCTGCCACCATCGCCGATATCATCGCCACGTAAACAGTCCGAATCATCACAGTCAAAGAGGAGCACCGATCCGAAAATAGATAACGATTCGATGATTGCGACAGCCGTCAATAGTAACAACAATAACTATGAAAACAGTCGACACAACACACAAATGCAACGGAAGATGTTTTTCATGCAATCCAATCCCATTCAAAACACTTTCAATCAGAATAAGCCACCAAGCGGAAAACGTTCGTACACGATCATCAACACCGAGTTGCACACAAACGAAATGTGAGTTCGTTTTTTTTTTCTTCTCTACTTAAATACTCAAAATCCCGAATCATTAAAATAACAACAACAGAATAACAAAAAAAATCCAAACCACACACAAATACAAACACGTACATTTTCACGATGAAAGACAGTAAAACCATTCCAATGGTTTCTATAAATATACGGGCCATCGTTGAAAAGGGAACACTTTAGCATTTGCATGCGAGAGTTTGAGCGGGCACTTTTGCTCGGTTTGTCAGTTTTAGAAATGTTGTTTGCGCTCTGCATCGATAATTTTGAACATTGAGACATCTTCCGTTCATTTTTTCTTTTCGTTTCTCTCCTGTGTGTCTCTTATTCTACTATTATTTTGCTGTTGTGTTGTATTTCAGTCATCGTCCGACGCCACAAGCGGCAACGACAATCGTCTCGAAATTCACATTGCACACATCTAGTTTACCGCAGCCACAGTACCCAGTTCCATTCAGAGTGCCAGTTAGCTTAGCACCACGCTATTCAATGGACGTGAAAAATGCCAAACAAGCAGCAAATACCACAAAGAAAGGCTTTCAGGCATCGCAACGTGAAATATCGGCTGATTCGGGCATCGGAAGCCTAAGCAGCCACAGCAGTGGCGCTATTGATGTAAAAAAATCGCCACAGCGACAAAGAAGTCGACCGAGAAACCTTGAAATGGTTTTCAGTGGACGAAATAAATTTCATGTACGCGATTTGGCCGAAGATTCACTTTCCGATGATAGTATACAACCGTTGGCATTGCCACAACTTCCCACTGTGTACAGCTCAAAAACTCAACCTGCTAATTTGAGGTGGGGATATTCTTTTTTTCGTTTGGTTTTGTTTTGGATTTGGTTTTGGTTTTTGTTTTGCAAATGCACACTTGCATATTATTTCGCAAGCAGAATAAGAATTAAATTTACATGTATTTTTTGTAGTGGTTTGGTTCGAGCAACAAATAACCACGGCAACAGAGCTTCGATCAATTCCATCGACAGCATCAACAAACGCATTGAGTTGAGCAATCGACAAATGTCGTTCAATTCATTGGGTGGTGAAACGGTTGAAGAGGAAAAACTACAACGGGATAATTCGGTCACAGAAAAGGGGAACAATCGAATGATGGTGGCGCCTGCATATCTCAGCAAAAGCCCATCGGCATCCAATTCTATAACCGTGAGTAACCTTTGAAATGAGGTCATTGGCATTTTCGAATTTAATCGATTGATTTTAACAATTCAATCTTGAATTTTATCAGGGAATGAGCATCGGCGAGGTGATGGCTATAAAAGATGGTTTTAGCATAAGCAGCAGTGATTCGAGCAAACGGAATAACAATCAAATGGAATATGATGACGATATCAGTACGATAACATCAACAACTGACAACAAATTTAATTCGATCTGTGAGTTTTTAATTTTATTTCCTGGTCTTGGATTCGACAATTCTAATTTTAATTGATTTTTGTGCAGCCTCAACAACAATGCCTCAATCACAATTTGATACACCGTCAGCACCAAATACGAACGATGTGGTGAAAGATCGAAAGTTCGCAGCGCTAACTGCTTCTTTGAATGACATCCTAATTGATGACGAAACATCACCATCAGACAGTCTAATCAGTAGTACAGCATCGGATGACCTAAGCTCCAAGAATAACAACAATAACAATAATAAAAAGAAAATCGCTGAGGCGATCAAAGATGCCGATGAAAAAGATATAAATGACGTGTCACCGATTTTCGAAGTGGCTAGCCCGATATCGCATGGAACGCCAACACATGCAACGAATTCGTTCTCATTTTCGGACGGTGATGGTGGCCGAGATTTTTTGATTGATGACGAAATAGCCGATCAACCAGTGCTATGTTTTGGCGATAATCAGGGTATAACCCAAATGACTCATTTGCATAGTTCTATCAAACGAAATTGCATTGAAAATTCTCAACACCATTCGTTTTTTTCTTCTTTGATTTTCTAGCATCAAGTACACAATTGCATTCGATGATTGATACACCCACGCTAAAAGAAACATCATCGGCAAAATCGTCAATAAAACGAAAGCCTACATCAAACAATAACAGTGCCACCAATTCGTATGCACCGCAGGCAAAACCACGGCAATCAGTCATTTCAAGAGCCGAATCGCTTGACACTCTATCACCATGTGAATCTATTTGCTCGGACGATTTAATGATGGATTTCGAGTGCAACAGCAGCATCGATTCCATTGATCGAGTGTCCAGATCGAATCCAAGTGCGGTGGGGGATGCGAACAGCATTAATGGCAGCACAACAAAAGTCAATCGACTTGATGAAGCTCAACTGTGGAACGAATTCGAACAGAACGGTGGTGGACATTTCAGGGATTGGAGCTATTTATTAAAAACGTCGCGAAATAAATGCCAAGACATTTCTGTGTAAGTAGATTTCGTTTAAATACTTTTTTTCTTCTATGATGAAGCGAGCCCATTTAGCACTTGAACAATCACAAAGGTAAAATGTGACTGTATAAATTGAATTGCCTTTTACGGTCAAATAAAACAAAGGAATGCGATCGATATTTTAGGCTTGGAAAACGCTAAACCAAACGAGAAAAAAAATTCATCGCTTTTTTCGCATCTATTTTTACCACATTTAACTGTCGCAGCAATGAATTCACTTTGCTTCAGTCATAAAATAGAAACGCCGCTGAATTATCATTAGGATATATGCCACCGGTTAGCATGCAATTTCAAATGAAATTCACTTAGCGAACGAGACAAAAAAAGACCATTCATAAAGTAAATCAACGGAAATAAATGTTGCGGTAAAATATATGCCTAACTGCAGGAGTTTTTCAAGATTCATGCGGCAAATCAGCGTAGAAAGACTTTTCATGGTTAAACTATTTAGCGGCTTTGCATAAAACAAGTTTAAAATTAGAAAAAAAAAATCCCATCGCTGAAGATATGTGTTTCATTATCTTCGAACAAAATTCATGGTATGTACCCTTCTGTGTGATGCAGAAGAATGGTGAAAATATCATTCTTTGAAGAACAAAGTTGTTCCATAGCTGCAGAAGAATGTAAAAGTTCAACTAGTGAAAATTGAATTTCCTCCATTTTCTTCCAAAATAAATGAAGAAAAAAACTAGCTCAAGGTATGCATTTAAAAGAGACTTGCATTGCGCAAAGTAAACAATTTTTTTCTGCACTTTTTTCCTGAATCAGTTGTAAAATGAAAAAAAAAATTGATTTGACAGAATTGTCTGTTTTCCATTCGAAACCATACTCAATAACTCATTTCAATGTTGTTTTTTTTTTGTTGTAAAAAACAAAACGTTCCATTTTGCACCCATTAACCAGAACAATGTAGAAAAAAAAATATGCAAAATCGTTTAAAACTTAAAGCCGTAATATTTCATGTTAATTGCCATTTAAAGTGACTTTTTGTTGAAACCGAGAGAGACACATACAACTATTTTACATTACATCAACACATTTTAATAATAGCATGTGTTTTCCGTTATCGTTTCATTTGCGGGTAAATTGTGTTTTGTTTTATTTTCCTCTCCAATTCGTGCTATTATTGAATTGCATGTGGCAGGCACTTTCCGTGAAGTTTATTACGTGAGTGAGAGCAAAGAAACTGCAGCCCATCGGCAAGAAGTATACAAATTAAAGAAGAATAACCAATTTCTATATGCTCACGGAATTAACAAGAGCAAAATAAAACCGAGAAGAAAGGAAAAACAAAATAAGTTGAAGAAACCGTAATTCAATTGTAAAATAGCTGGTGTCAATAACTTAGGCAATATCTCAAACGGTGTTATAGCGCTGTAGTATTTAATGGTGTATCATCGTTTCGCAATTATTTCACTTCAAAACATATGTACATATATTTTGGTTTGTTGCACAAAACTGTAATGGATATCTGGTTGGGAATTGGGCGAACAAGGTTTTGATACGGTTTTGATGTGTGTGATGTTCTTGAATTTCTTGAACAAGTTCAGTCAACGACCAAACGACCTATGCAAAGCCAAGTTACTAAATTGGAACAGTCACTAAGTCAAAGTTATATCACGCGGTAATAGTATAGTTTAATGCGTGCAAAGTCGATGTCATTTGCGAAAGGCCACAGCTAAATAGACGTGAGTCAAGCCGCACTAGTTTTACTAATCCAAATCCATGTCAGACGGCTTTTGGTTCTTTTTTGTTTCTTCTACTTCTTCTCGTTTCGATTCGTTCATGCTCAAGTTCTTTGGTGATGTCGATACGCGAATGTATTCATGAGCAAAACAACAATGAGACCAACCAGCACACATTCTCACACACTGGCGCATTGTATTTTATTACGCTAAAAACAGCCGCAACCACTGAATAAAAGTAATAAAAACTGTCGAGAGAAAAAAAAAACGAAACATTTGTTGTACTGTGACGATTGCTCGGTGTCTGACGTGTACTGCACGTACGCATATCTCATACGCATCTACGTGCGAGCGCCGTGAGTGAGCACAATGGCATAGCCGTCATTAGAAGAAAGTCAAATCAAAACGCTAAATGTCCATCAACAAACATTCCTCTTCTCTCACACACACACACATAGAGAACGCGACAATGTGTCTGTTTCTGTTTCTGTTGTTGTTGTTGTTTTACTTTAGTTCAAGTGAATATTGCTGGACGCTCGGATGTCTGTGTTGTGTTTGGTGCTGCACATGAAAATAATATGTTGTACGGTGATTGTGTGTAGCTCGAATAACATTTTCTTACCATTTCTTCTCATGTATTGTTCAGCTCAGCTGCTTTGGCAGTTCAACGATGCGCGAACACTTCAATCTGAATGCGTTCACTCGAACCAACATCAGCCCAACATTTTGATCTATTCGAATCGTGGCTGACAGTAGAACAATAAAAAGGTTCTCCGCTTGCTTCCGAACAGTTTGTGTTGTTTTGTGCATTTATTGTTTATTACCATTTATTTCGCTGTGTTTGTGTGTTTGTGATGCTTGAATCGAACGATGAAAAATATTTTCTGTGCATTTATTGTTCATTATTACAAATAAAATGAGTGATCCGAAGGCGTGGACCAAAGAAATGTAGCGATGTGAATGTTTTTGTGCATAAATCTGAATAAATTGAAGGCCTCATTTGACACATGAACGAGTACAAATGCATGCCAGTGATTTTTGTTTGCATTTAACCATAAAATATCGAATAGCATCCAGCCAAGTGGTCACCATATTCAACGTTGCTATTTTTTTTGTTGTGAAAGATCTCTGCCAATTTAATAAGATCACTTCAATCGCATTTCACCATTTTTAAGCGATGCTCCCATATGAATTCCATTCCCTCGATCGTATCATGTCTTACCTGCGATGGAATATATTCACCTCTCGTTCACCTCGCTATTTGGCCTGATTTAATTCTTCAATTTGTCGACGAAAGAATATACGAACACGAGAAAATCGCATTTCATGTATATGTCGATCTGTAAATTGGCTTACATATTTTGAACTCTGTGATCTACTAACGAACATTGGTTTTGAGTATGGAATTCAAAACGATAACCAAAGAAACGTCTGTGACCGTCATGGAATCAAACCGACCAATAACAAATAATCACATCATCATTAGGTAAATTTTATTTTCATTTCATTTCAACAAACGAATCTATGATTATTTAGCGTCCCAAATGAAAATTTTAGCTCGTCATACATTCATGGATGTTCACCCAAAAAAAAAAAAAGTCTGAACAAACAAAGCGCTGTGTGAAATTCCAATATGAAGAACGTTCCAAATTACTTGGTTGATTTGCTATAACATGGAAGAGAGAAACAAAAACACAACGCTAAATCCCCCAGCATATTAATGCTATTTATGGTCAGCATATTGAATAATTCTCTCCTTTCGCCAAAGTGTACAAGAACGTTTCAGTTTTGAAAAAGGTTTTTGTTGCTGGCACACGATGCCAGTGTGTATTTGTTTTTTCCTTTTCTTTTCTTCTGCAGTTGAAGAAATGATTTGAATAAATTGTTGTAGCGCACTCGATGAAAATCGCGTTAACATCCATACCGTCACACACTCACACACTTGTTTGGCTTGAGTATTTTGTCGCGTCTTTCGTGACAAATTCCCATAAAATGCCTTTCCCTCTCTCTCCTTCTCGCTCTTTATGCAAGGTTCTTAAGCGTTTGCCGATTTCTTTAGTTTATTTTTCACAATCCATAAATAGAAAAGCAAAACAAAAATCAATGAACAAATTTGAATATCGTGACAGAAGACAGACACAATACTCGCAACATTGTTTGTCTCGCACAACCGCCGAATATTATTTAAATTATTTTTATTTTTCTCTTGTTTTCTTCTTCCAACTACTGAAGAGATATATGAATGGAGAAGTGTTACCGTTGCACTGAAAGTTATAAATTGTTGTCGGCCCCAAAGTTGCTACCGCATTGAAGATCCCAAAAAAACCAACAACGTTGTTTATTACGATTTGTTGAATGGCTTTCGGAAACTAGTTACAAGAAGCAAAAAAATCGTCAAACAATGCGCTATGCGTTCACTTTCACCTGCCGCACGAAATCACACCGTGCATTTGGAAGCACACACTCGAAACAAGCAAACGAAACGAAAAAAAAAAAAAGAAATTATATAAATTATTCTAGCGATGAGCCAAACCGAACGGTTGCAATGCTCTTCATTTTTTGTTGTTGCATTATTATGTTTTGCTGCACTTGCATAAATACAACAAACACATTCACAATCGCCTAGGTGGTGTGTACGGGCTCGCGCTCTGTATGCCGCCACTTGTATAGATAGAGTTATTGGAATCTATTTCTTTTTTGTTCGTTTTTTTTTCGTATTTTTTCACTTCACTGCATTCGCTAGCCGCAATGTTTGCTTTTAACTGAGCTACCAAGAGCTAATTTAGATTACTTACAATTCGATTTTGTTTGTTGGCGAGGTTTTGCGCGTTTTTCAGTTTTACCGTCGATGCGCTGACCATTTTTATTTGTTATTTGTTTTAATTTAAATTCCCCTGAAGTGAATTGATCGTTTTCCGTTTCCCAAAAAAAAAAAAAAAAAACAAAGAAAAACCAGTCAATTTTCAAGATCTTCATTGCCTCCGGCTGAGTTGTGTTTATTTCACGTCGTTGATGATTGACCTGTGGTCTCTATCTTTCGTGCTGTCTTTTGCAACGGTGAATGAAAATGATGTGAATGACTGTGGTTTTGAATATTTAGTGGGAGCTATACAGCGTTTTGACTGTAATTGTTGGAAAGTCAATATCACATCAAAACACGAATTCGTGGAGCAGAACGACGCGTGAACGTGATATGACAAAGAATATTTGTCATAGTTTTTTTTTTTTTAAATATACGTGCATAATTGAAACTAATTGCATTTTAATGTAATTTTGAGTGTCGTATTATATAATTTTTTCTGTTGATGGTTTCGATATGTCGAGAGTGTTTATCTCGGTTGAAAGTATGATCAGTAGGCAATCGAAAATTACTTTGCTCGATGAAATGGTTACGGGAATTTTATCGTGACATTGAATACCGTACCATAGTTGCCGACGACTCGGTGTTTATATGAAATTATTGCGATTCGTACGCGTATGAGATACAGAATTTATTTACACCGTTTCGCAATATTTCCCAGTGAATGACGATTGCCTAAATTTTGTTTGGGCTGATTTTTGTTTATCTTCATTTTCGTTGTTTTTGTTCGTGCGTTCGCTGAGAAAATCGCAAACAATTGCGTACTATTTTGCAAAGAAAAACATTTATTTGTGTAATGACAGTTTAGAATCGAAATGGCATGATTAGTGTGTGTTCTTCGATCCAGACGTTCGAACGAAACGTTTGAACCACAGAAGAAAAAAAAATTTGCGGGTCGCGTACGTTGTTCGTCTATCACACGTCATTCAGTGCGAATGATTCATGCTACCGTGGCACGATTGTGTGTCTTATAGCTTATACCGTTGTCTTTTTTGTATTATTTTTTTTTTTTTTTTTTTTTTGCAAAACAAAATTATATATTCTTCGTAGTGAACTTAAATGTGTGCGTGCAGAAAAAAAAAAACTAATTAACTATCGTTGAAAGTACATAATGAATGTGTTTTCGCCGCTTGGTGCAAGGCGAATAAAAACTGACCTAAGGCCGTCCGATGCATTTATTGTTCCAAAGACTGATCCAAAGCCAATTATGTGCGTAAATAAATCGGTGATTGATTCAACAAGTGGCTCGATTTAGTTAAATTTTTTCGTTCATCCAATATCAGCATCAATGTTTTAATTTTGAATGTTCGATTGTATTTCGTAAACAGTTCTCAGCTTCCAGCTCGATCAACGCGACTTTTGAATCGGTCTCGTCTGCATCATACCAATCTCAATGGCACAGAGAGTCCACGTTCAATTGAAAATTTGAATTTAATCCATAAAACAGTATCGCAATTTGGACGCGACTCTGCCAATGGTTCTCCGGATGAGCAACTCTTTATGCTGGATAAAACCCTGCGAAATTCTATGATCCAAGATGTACAATACTGTAAACAACAGTTGCTGCAGTTGCGTAGCATTTTGCAGGAAGTAAGTGTTGGCATTTAACTAACGTCAAAATTGATTGTATGTTGCATGTTACGTGTACGTCTTGTACTCGACCTGTATTCAATTTCAATTAATTATTGTTTAATTTTCAAGCTAATTTATGTTTGTCGCATGTTTATATGATGTGATTGTTTCATTGGATTTTATTTTATCTTTTTTTTTATAATATGATTTATGTTTTTTGCGTGTTGATCGTTTGTTTTTGTTTATAACATTGTTGTTGAACCAGAACGAGGAATATTTGATGACGAGGGTATGTTTCAGTTTGTCTTATCAATTTATTGTCCAAAATTTGATTTGTTTTGTGTTGTATTCGTTTGGTTGATTGTTCTGAAGTTTTGGTTTATCCATCGAACTAATTTTGATTTGATTTGATTTTTTTTTTCTTTGTGCACTGTAGACGGCTTCTCTCAACTCATTTGAAAATAATAATGGGAAATTCTTCGATGCATCCGGTGGATATGACGGTACATTGACCAATGTGGACTGTAAAGAACGTGATAATTATTCACCATCTTTGTCTGACGATCCGAAGCATGATTTGGTTGACCTCAAACGTCAGGTGGTTTATCTTCAGGTACTAAGCACGCGTTCCCTGTTCTTCATTTCGCTTTTTTTCTGTATCCATTATAATTTCGATTTATCATTTTTCAACAATTGTGTTTCTCAATCTTACGTACAACAACGATTTGTTTTCCGTTTTTTATTGAGCCTATGCTAAAAACCGAGAGAAAAAAAGAACAAACGATCTGAAATGATCAAATACAAAATAAAAATAAAGAGAAAAAAACACGTTATGGTCATGGATAATACGGGCACGAATTTTCATTCCAATTACTAAATCAATATCTAAAAAAAGAGTAAAAAATAATGAAAAACATGAGAGATAAAAACTCGATTCCAAACACACACACAATGCCTCAGCTCGTGAATGACGATAGAATATCGATAAGATGTCACTCGCTTCGTTTCGGTTTGCTACAATAAATAAACATCTCTTTTATGTTTCATTCAATACTTACCTTCTGAATTTGTGTCATATTTTTAATTTATAACCAAAAAAAAAACATGACATTTTCTATTTATTTCTTTGTTTTTCCATTCAAATTTGAATTCTATGTAATTTATTCATACGGTTCTTTAACCAAACAATAACTGTACAGTCATCATAGTTGTCGAATGCAGCATGTCATTCTCCATAGCGAAATTATTCAATTATTTTATTTCCATGTAAAACCAAAAATATTTAATATTTACTAAGTAAGCGGATTGATTTGCTGACCATCTTCTGTTCCTTTTTTCATGTATTATTACCGCATCATTCTCTTGAATAATAGTAAAATATCATTGATTGTCTTTAGTCGGCATGCATCACAAATTAAAATATTTCTAATCGATTTTTTATGTTTTGTTTTTGATGTCGTTTTGGTGGCGCCAAACAGAGTCAACTCGATGATAAGGATCGAACTATTCGAATTCAGCAAAATTTGATAAGCAAGCTTGAAGCAGAAATGGATCAAGTGAATAACGGTAAAAATGACATACAATCCGAACAAATGATTGATACCGTAAACACCGCAACGCAGACTGATCGAGTAAGTTATCACATTTGATTCGACTACTTTGTTCGAATTTGAATTTTGATTAAATGGCTTTTATTTTGCTTCAGGTGCGACCAATTTCAATGAATTTTGACGGATCGAATAGGTAAGAATCGAATAATTTCCGTTCACTCAATTTACCATTAAGTTTCTACATTCACATTTACACACACACACACACACACACATGCACCAACACCACCCAACAGTCTCCACAAAAAAAAACAGACTCCAATCCCAACTGAATTTTAATTTTATTTTTAATTTCAAGTAGTAATGTGTTTGGCATTTTTCTCTTCCAGAAATTTGTCAACCGCTATTTTTTTCACATTAAACAATTTTTGGTTATTTGATCGCAAAAACATTTCTCAAACATTTCGTTCGTATGTGCAACGTATTCTACGAGCCGTACCGCATACAGCCGATTATTACCGTTCAATTTTGCCAACAACAACATCGTTTCATTCGCTTGCCATGGGCACACATAATTTACTGCCATTGTCATTCATCGAACACCACGGCACCATTTTCCGTTCATTTGCATTCAGAAAATTGATAGAATCGCTTAGCTTTTTATCGATTGCATTCTCATTTCACTATCATATCTATGAGCGTCCATTATCAAATCAATCATATCTATTGAACAATGTATTTTTTGCCATTCAATTGATATTTACATCGACCAACTGTAACAATATTCTTTAGCAATAAATTCGAATAGTCTCTGAAATTTTGAAGCAAGATACAAAACAAAACGGCATATTTTTTTCTTCTCTCTCTCTCTCTCTCTCGCTCTCTCTCTCTCTCTTTCATTCTTTTCACGCTGCATTCTATGTGTGTGGCCTGGTTATCCTAACAACACTACATATAAACAAAAACGAATATCAATCTGCGGATGACTATGTGGGTATTCTATGTTCATTTTTTTATTTCATTCATTTAACACAACCAAAATGATGATATGCAATAGAAATGACGCGGGCCAGGTACTATTTTGTGATTGTATTTTATCAATTGTATTGCTATGTTCGATTAATATCATTTGCTTTGTGTACTTATGCCTAACATGTGCCAGTTCAAGGCATTACAAAGACTGTTAAATTCGCACAAAGTTCACACACCCACATACTCTCCACTCAAAAGACAATCGACAAGCAAACTGAGAGAATTCATGTACATTTTTTTCTAAAGAAAAATCCATTTACACTCCATACACACCTAGGGGCATTTAACTCGAGAAAAATTCGTTTTATGCGAAGAATATGCGCTTCAACTCATAGTATGTGGCGATTTGTTCGTACTATGCGTATTATGCGGTGCCTATTCGTTAGAAGTGCACACATTCGATGTCCGAATACTGCACATAGACCATTCATACTGCGAATAATTTCGCATGAATTCTACTAAAATGTTTCCTTCTCTGATTGGTCACACGCCACAATATCGACTATTTTGAATTCAAAGTGCAACGACTTTTTTCATGTAAAAATTCAAGAAATACTTGACTGCAAGTGTTTGATTTGTACTTATTTCGGCTCACATTTTTTGCTGATCATTTTTGTTAACTTCATATGGATTTTTTTTTATTTATAATCCAGATGCTATTTCCAAGTATAATGAATCGTCGCACTTATTTTTTCAACGATTTTTATATCTACCAAAACTATCGGCGATTTTACTTCAATATTTGTATAATATAACATTTTGATTTTCGTTTTCATTCTTATTCTTTGCTATTATATTTTAATTTTGTGTTATATTTAAATTCAATTTTCATCAATTAAGAACAATCTCATTAGCAAGAGATTTGATAAATATTAAAGACAGAAATTGTTGATGTCAAATATTGTTTGAACGAAACTTAACGATACAACAGAATGTTGACATTGTGTTGATGCGTCTTAAATCGCATCGTAGCGTCATTATATGCACGCGTATTCGCTTCTATGCGTAATATTCGTGACTATGTGCAAAATTCGACACACTTCACTGTGGCACACAATCTATGCGCGTTTATCCGTACAAATCGCATATATGAAAAAGAGTAAAAAGCCCCTAGATACACACACACACACAATTGTCACACTTAAATTCATTAAAACTGTCTTTTTGATCTTCGGAATCACTATTCTCTCAGTTTATGGCTTCGTATGACCCAACCCAATAAAAATACGTATACATTATACTCTGTGCAAATCGGTTGACATTGATACGAGACCGAGGTTCATAAAATCAAAACACCTCTGTGGTAACTTATATGCATATACATATTTAACAATTTTAACTCAATTGTTGGAATAAATCATGTTATTTTCATTGAGGAAAGGAAATTTGATTTTTTCAGCCAATTTCTCAAAATTCAATGATCAATCAAACAAATTAGAGCCTTAACATTGTAAGAGTGCCATAAAATGAATAATAATTTTGAAGAAAAAAAATCTAAATTTACCGAGAAAAGTGTTTTAGAACTGAATCAAAAGACTATTTTATCGTGATTTTTTCAACAATTCAAATGATCCGCTACCAAAAGACTCGAATTTATGTGCATTGTGAGCTTATGTCAGTTGAAATGTGCTATTTTGAATAACCCAACTAATAAAATTGTTGCGATAGAACCAACAATTTATATCCTATATAGAAATGAGCGTGTATGGCTAAGCATTTGCGATCAATAACATGGATTGCATTTTTATTAATAAATCAATTGAACTACTATCAATTTGACGTTTTGTTGTTTGTCAACGTTTTCATTTAGTTATCATTCGATTTGATAAATCTCTCGAAATAATGAATGTATCGATTTGTTTTTCGTTTCTTTCATGCTGCTCCAACTTATTTAGTGTCAGTAAGGTAAAATTCAATGCTAACAAAATGTTGTTCCTATAACCATTCTTTTTTGTGGTTCACTTAGGCTGAAATAAATGAAAAAAAAAAGCCTGGGAATAAATTCATTCACTTGATTAATTTTTTTCTTTTCTTTTTTGATCTTTTATCTAGTAATCGGATTGAAGATGAAGATGTATCATTGCTGCGAGTGTCAACGGCATCGAGTGTATCATCATCTTCATCGTCTCTATCGTCCACATCGAAGTCACCAAAAAGAAACTTATCGAATACTGTGATTGGTAAAAAGATTTTATTTGAAAATAATTTTCAAAAATCGACGGCGGAAAAAACATTAGCCAGCAAAAGTATCCAGACGACACCAACACTTGGCCGGGTAACGAACGGTGAATGGCCGCCAACATCCGTAGCGAATGATTCAACACAACGGGCTGAGAGTAAATATTTTCGAAACATTGTTGGAAATACGGCGGACAAAGCCAAAATGCTCTCTCAACACAACGACCTGAATGTACAAATAAATCGAACTTTACCGATCAAATCAGTCAAATTGCTGAATAACTTAAATGCATTAAAGTTAAAATAATCGGTAGTTGGTACACATCGCTCCAGAAACCACATTTTGGAATCTATAACCATTGGTTACTAACCAATCACTATCACAAAATTATTATGTTTTATTTTATATTATTTATTTATTTCTCTTTTTCACTGAGACACCTCAAAAATCATTTAACTGTATTATACTTGAATTGCTATTTAAACTGGCTGATCTCTTAGCATCACCTTATTATGAAAATCATTAAATGTAAAAGATGAAAAAGAAAAAAAAAAAAAAATCCTGAAGTGAAATAGTGGATGAGGTTTTCTTTGAATGAGTATTTTACCGGAGACATGCAATATTAATTAACATGGATTATTACGCAGTTGACAGAAATTATATGAATGTATCAATAGACAATTTGCATACAAATATTATACAAACAAAATATTTTATAGTAATTCCAAATCAATGCATTTTCAAACTGAAGTAAAACGAAACAATATCAAACATTGAATGAGAAAAAAATACTAAGGAAAATTACACCATTTTCAAAAAATAAACCATTCAACATCATCGAAGATTCATTTAACCAACATTATTATGCTCTGAATTTGTTTCCCCATCAAGTTGAACATTATTTTGACTTTTGTTTTAAAGGTGTAAATATTTATTGGAATTACTTTTTACAAATACCATTTGCTTCAGCGATTTAGTGCAATTTTGTATATAAACAAATGAGTTTTTTTTTAGAGACATTCCAAGAATTAGGTTTTCCTTTTCTTTTTCATTATTTCACAATTACATTACATTTTTCACCGACAATTTCTTTTTCGACTTTGTCATTAAATTTAAGGCTATTTTTTGAATTGTATGTAAGATGTATACAAATAAAATAATTGCATTTAAATTTGAAGTATAGCGAAATTTACACCGTTGTTTTAGTTGTGCCTTAAAAACATGCAATAATAAATAATTAAAGTGTATTAACACACATACACACACACTCCATCCCTCTCTTTCGCTCTTACTACCCTACATACATACATTTATTTATTACTTTTCCGCACACGAAGTGTGAAGGAAAGTATAGCGATCGTCGTGAAAATTTTAAATTTTCGTTGTATACACGATAACTTACAAAATAGTAGAGCGATTTTGCCTAGGGGCATTTCTCACACAAAAAATTTGAGCAAATGTGCAAAAATGTCTATTATTTCTTCTTTTTTATTGAAATTGTAAGAAAATGTACTGAAATGACGATATTACTTGAATAAAAGTGTTCTGGAAGTGGGTTTTGGTGGATCCTCAGGATGGACCAGATCGGGTTTGACAATGCCCTGGCCCATCCTGAAGATCCACTTCCAGAACCGGGAGCAGTTCTGAACGATCCTTGAGATCCACCAAAACCCACTTCCAGAACACAAGTTCAGTGTAAATGAACATTTATTTACACGAATAGATAAAAATTGATCGAATCGGACCGAACGGAAGAAATTTTTCAAAATTTATAAGAATTCATTCATTCTTTTCGTGAGAAATTCCCCTAGATTTTGCTTAAATTTGGCCAGGAGGTAGCTTACGTAAATATCTTGGATGTATCAGAAGTTGGACCAAATTGAGCCAGTCCATCTGGTACTTTTGCTACATCATAGATTTTCATCAAAGGGTCCCCCTTGGATTTTTTCGGGAAAAAATTTCTTTTTTCACCACAAAAAAAAAAATGCATTTTTTGGTTATTTAAACCAAATTTTGGCTTAGTCTTCCTCGCGATTTTTTCGTGGTAAACCGTGTTAAACGATGTTTTACCAAGGTGGCCGACCATGATGGTCTGTTTTTAATTACTTTTTTCGCTTCAAAATGCATTTTCTGGCTATTGCTGGCTGTTTTTTATATGTTAGCCGTGTTAAATGGTGTTCTCACCACGATGGACGATTTTGATGTCCTTTTTACTGTTTCGAAAAACCCACGAAAATTCCTTGTATACACGATAACTTTCGAATCTCTTGAGCGATTTTGTTTAAATATGGTGTCTTATATAAATATCTTGAATGTATCAGAAGTTGGACCGAATTGGACCAGTCTATCTGGTACTTTTGGTATATCATGGAATTTCACCCTTGGATTTTTCGATCAAAAAAAAATTCTATAATTTTTTTTTTTACTGTTTTTACACGATTTTCCCATGGTAAGTGATGTTAAATGGTGTTATAACACGATGGTCGACCACGATGGACTTCATACCATTTTTACATAGTATGGTCAATATGGGTATCATATGAAAGGTCTTTGAACGGAGATGAACATAAATACCATCCGGGTCCTTCATGGTTATGGTAACATCACTTAACAATTGTAACATTCCATCCAAGTGATCTATATTTTACATTCCACCGGAAATGTGCGGAAAAGTTCGTTTTACATGGTAAAACATTTTATTTATTTTTTTTTTTTTATCAAACACCGCCAAGCTCTGGCTGAATATAATGTGGGTTTTGATTGAGGTTTGGCAGGAAAAGAGCGCAAGACTGTTACATATTTAAAATAATAAACAATTAGTAGCAATAGGTTTCGATAACTATCAGTTCTCACCTCGTTAAAAACCTGGCTCTTTTCGTAAATTATGCGGTAATCACAATAGTAGGAACATGAAAACGAAAACAGTCATGCAACCAAGATGGAAATGCCTGATATAAGTCTATGGCAAACGGTCCAAGATAACCTTTGGTAAACGTATCCAAGGGACAGAGGCTATGTGAAGCGTTTAATTACGCGTTAATTTGAGACTCTAGGACAGCAAAAGTCGTCGCTCAATTTATACCGGTAGATAAATTGACGAGAAGTTTTACGTCTGTAAAGGCAGATCCATGTTGATTGCAGAGTGCATTGAGTTGACATGGACTATGATTTGAAACGTAACTAGAGCATTTGATGCTATTTGATAAATAATTCAAATTTGATTTCAATGATAAGAATATTAAGTCGCCAATTCGTGGATGGCTTTAACAAAGAACAAAATGAATTTACAATAAATAAGTGTTAGACCTCATCGATGTGTTTGGCAAAAGATAGCTTTCTGTCAATTAGAACACCCAAGTCCTTATGTTCAGTCACTTTGTCGAAGGTGTGGTCGAAATAGGTGTAGCTTTTATCCAAATGCTCACGTTTCTTGAAGATAGATAGTACTGCACATTTTTTGAGGTTAAGGCGCAGCCGATTCACGTCACACCAATGTTTAAGTTTGTCGATGGCTTGTTGCAATATCTCCGAATCTTGCTGAGATTTGATGATTTTGGCAATTTTGATATCGTAGCAAACAATAATATCATGATATCTTGGGGCATTTGATCCACGATGTCGTTGATGAACAGCAGAAACAGTGTTGGACTGAGGTGGCTCCCCTGTGGGACACCCGACGACGATGTAAAGTCGACCGACTCACTTGCTCCATGTTTGACAAATTGGGTACGATTTTCCAGATATGACTTAAACCATGCCAGCAAGTTTTGAGGTAGATTGAATGTTTCCAACTTCTGGATCAAAATGCTGTGATCAACTCGATCGAAGGCTTTCGTAAAGTCCGTGTACAGGACATCAACTTGAGCTCCAATGTTCAAGCCACTCTGGGCGTAGTACACAAACTCGGTAAGGTTTTATGCTGTAGATCATCCTTTCATAAAGCCATGTTGGTTAGGCATCTTAAGCAGGTCCACACAAACACACAGGCGACGTTGGTGTTATATTTCGATGCCGTTCTATTTCACTGGATGCATGTACTGGAATACAGAGGAGCATCATAGGTAATAAAACGGTAGGTAAATCGAAACGGACAAAATTCGTTTTTATTAATTCGCGGCCGGTGCGGTCAAAGTCATTATTATGTCAAATTGCATTTCCATAATGCATTATGAAAATGATTATTGTAATTTTTTGGTCGATGCCAATGATGTGAATGGTAATTGGGAGTCAAATATCGAGATGAAAAAAAAATTGTGAATATGACCCCTCCGGCCCAGTGAAGATCATGTTCGGTACAGCTGTCTGTAGTACGAATAAAAACAGAAAGAGGCAATAATTTGGAACAAACTACGCGATCGAAAGGCAAGATCCAATTCAACAAACTTTTAAAATCAATCAGAGTAGGATTTCAAAATGATCAATTTGCATGCGTTATTTGTTGCAGATAATTCAATTTTGGGCGCATTTGTCACAATATGGACATTTGTTAATCAGTTTGATCGATGCAAATAAAATTGCAGTCTCAATAAACAAAAGTAAAACGCTTGAATAATTGAAAGTACCTAAAGTACGCGATATAAATTCGAATCGGTAAATTAAACAAATCCAATACAATATATGTAATAATGAGTCTATTCAAGTGAATCAGCTGTAAATACAAGTAGATTAGAGTGACCGGTATATGCGGCTACTATTGTAGTACAAAGTTCAATCGTAATTTGTTTTCTGTGTCTACTTTATTTACTTTGAAAGAAACAAAGTTTTCTGATCAGACGCGATCAGACGTGATCAGACGCAAGGCAAGGCAAAATCTTAATTTTATTTACTCTTGTGTGCTCACTCTGGTAGAGAATCCAAATTTTAACTGCCCGACAACAATGGCCTCCAGTTCCAAAGTGAGTTGACTTTTTTGAATTTAAATTATTTCCTTTTTCATGAAAATCGCAACCGAATGGACAAACAAATTTGCTGAATAAAATCAATAGAAAAACGGTTTAATCCCTTGTACATTATTTCATGAATGGCCTTGAGAGTTCTTTCGCATCAGAAAATGCGCAATAGAGTGATAAATCATAAAAACTCTTTAGCCAGCCCATTTTCAAGCATTTTTTATGCAGTTCTTTGCATCGGCTTTCGAATGAATTTTAAGTTTTGAATAAATTGTATGCCAAGAGAGTCTTAAAATCAAGTGCAATACACAGCCGAATAAAGGATAACAAATAACTGGTTTGAAGAAGTAACATACTGAACATTGCTATGATAATAAGTTCAATGAATGAAAGCGGTAATCAGAACAAATACCGAAAAGTGAATCTTGTGGAGAAGGTGGATCCAGCCTGGTCCATTGTGTTCTAGGAGTGAAGAACTCCAGTACGCATCCCTTTGGGATGCTAAATCGCATAATTTTTTCCGAATTCCGCTCGGACAGCAAATGACTTGGCAAATCTGGAGGGGAATATGAATTTTTTTACTGCTGACATCAACTCAACACGCTCTGTATTTGAATAATAACTAATAGAAAGGAAAATCATCGTTAAATATTCTTGGAAACATTTGTTTTTTTTTTTTGTAGTTCGTCTAGATAGTGCAGTTCAAAATAACAAGCAGATAAAAGGCAAAAGTTCGTCTTTCTCCGTAACTCCGAACTTTTCGTCGGCTCTAATCTAACCGGTAGACTATTGATTGACATTTGGTCATAGGTTTTATACGAATGCGACGATTAACGATAATAATATTTTTCCCACTCGATTCAAAGACTGACATATATTGATTCTTTGTTTTAATTGTATAAATATCATCTGTCAGAATGTTGAAGAGCTGATGATCGCAGAAGCGAGCGACGACGACGACGAAAAAGAAGATACTGAAGATTGTTCAAATACCCGCTACGCGACGCACTCTGAAACCTCCGACTTCAAAATATCCGACTCGGAGCCGGAGAGGTACGTTCCACCGCCACGCTACGCGTATACTTCGCGGGTAGGTAGAGATAGAATACGTTTTGAAAAAGATGAAGTAAGAAAATGAGAAACTGTAAAGGAAATAAATGGACAGACCGAGTATTATTATTACAGGCTAGTCACTTATAATTCTCATTATTCAATTGCTCGATTCGAATCGATTCCTATTCATCTTTCCACTTCTTGCTGAGTCTTCAAAGGATATCACAATATTTCGGATATTTTCCATCAAACACAGCTGAATCACACGGCCGGAAATATTGAGCAAAAAACACACGTCTTCTCGGGACACACATTTTTCAATTGAACCGTCACTTTTTTTTTTCTCGTGACACAATTTTTTACATTTCTTCAAACTAAAAATGAATTCATTTAGACGATTTTTATATTATTATTGGCCATTTTAAAAATCTTCTTCGGTTGCCTTTCAAATTGACCTACTAATAACGGAATTTCCACTTCCATTTAACGGAAAATCCCTCGTTTTGCTCAGGTTTTTTGCTTCAACCTTCTCACGTGCCGTATCAAGGTGTACCATACTGATATGCATGTTTATTGTTTTCATCATTTAGATGAAATTTAGCGTTATAAGCAAAATGTAATTTCGTAAACAATTCTTCACCGCTCACATTTTCTTGAAGAGTTTTCGTGTAAAACTTATCATAATGTCGTTGGAACACAAATTTTATTGTTGTGAGCGTAATTCACTCTTTGCTTTCGATTCTTTTTTTTTTTAATTCATGGTTTTACTAGATGTTTACATAAACAAATGTGATTAAAAAAAAGTCTCGATCAATATTTTCAAGTCGTCCAAAAACGATCCATTTGAAAATCGTTTTGCTGGTAAAATAAGGAGAGTGTGAATTAAGTTTTTCAACATTTTTTGTTGATGTGAACCTCTTAAAAGCGAAAACTATAACTCTAAATGGATTTAAAACTTCTCTTTAGCGAAAAATCTGCTCAACGGAAACCTCTAGATAATGGAAAATAATTTGGAACCATGCGATTTGGGAGGTTTTATTGTAAAAGTTTTAGACATCTTCCCAATGAGACTATTTTTAACAGCAGAACAACCGTTCGCAAAAGCACAAAAATCGCCCACAACAGCGCAACCACATCGTCGCCCCCTTCGTCCAGCACCCGTTCTGATGCCAATTGATTTTGGACAACAGCAACAACCGATGGAAGAAGATGAAGATGGTAATGATGAACAGCAACAACAGCACCATCACCGGAAATAAAACCATCGCTTGACTCTTGATATTTGTTTGTTTTATTTTTTATTTAACACCGCCAAGCTCTGGCTGGCGTAATATATTATAATAGATTGTGGGCGGAAAAGAGTGCAAGACTGTTACATCAATTAGTATATACTTACAATGATTAATAATAACAATAACTATCAGTTCTCGCCTCGTTAAAAACCTCTCTCTTTTCGTAAACTTTTTGCATTTACACAAGTAGGACATGAAAACAAAAACACAGTCATACAACCAAGATGGAAATTCTTGATATTAGTCCGATAGCAAACGGTCCAAAATAACCTTTGGTAAACGTTTCCAAAGGGACAAAGGCTATGTGAAGCGTTAACTGTTACGCGTTTAATTTGAGACTTTGAGACTGCAAAAGTCGTCACTCAATTTATACAGTAGATAAATTGACGAGAAGTTTTACGTCCGTTTGGCAGACATATATTCAAACAAATTACTTTTTCGCGCACTACATGAAATTTGTCTGTCGAAATAAGTTTGCGGTGATATATCATTGTGTGTGTGTATAATTTTTTGTGTAAATGAGTTCTTTAAATAATAGTGCAGATTAAAACCACAACACAAATAAAAATATATTTTTGCAAGTAGTAACAAAGAAACAGAAAATCTTTTTGAAAATATGGATACAAAAATGAATTAATCTACATTCTTGAAAAGTGGCCCTTAGAAAAGACAAATTCATTCGTTCGTTTGAACATTCACCATATTCAATGCCGACAGAGCTGCAAATTTTTTCTCTTCTTGTTCATCTCGGAATCAGTACAATGGATAGAAAGTCAAAAGCAATGAAAAACTGAAGACTAAAAAAATAAAGAGAACAAGAAAATGAATTTTGGTGTTTAATTTCTGTTTGAGTTCATTGAATTATTCACCAAAATAATGCATTAATGGCTTTTCGTGATTTATTCTAGGTAATAACGCCATAAATCCAGAGTACGTGGTTCCAGCCAAGGGTAAATTCATGCTTTTCCGATTGACGTGCAAGAATATCGAAACAAGATGTTCGTTCGCAAACAAAATGAGTTCTTTTTATTTAAATATTCCAAATCAGTGGAAAAATTTGCATTTTTTTTCGTCCAAAAAAAAGCAATCATTCGACGGAATTGCTTTAGTAGGAAATATTCAACAAATAAATGAACATGGTGAGTGCGGTCATTCACGAAAAGTTTGATTAAGTATACGTGAACAATTGTGTTGACCACAGTTGATGAATTTTTAGCAGGTGAGATTTGAAGTAAAGGAGTTGAAAATTGAACTATAAAAATTATCCAACACGCATACGTGTTTTAAATAAAAAAGAAACAATTCTTTGCTTGAGATTTTCACCGAATACTCAATCGGAATACTCAATAACGGAAATGGACTTTCTCAACTAGCAAAGAAAAGTAAATGTATGCTCATTACCTTAAATTGTACATTTCATTGCTCTATAGTGATGTATCGCTTGATAATGATCACTTCCAATATGCTGTATAATTCATTGCATTTAAACTGACTGGATGTAGCATAGCCGCTAATCAAACTGTCAGCTATGCCGACATCTTGCCAATTCGATACAATAATTGTTTGAAGAGAAGAAGTGTGCAGGTTAAATCCGAAATCACCACCGAATCACTAATTGAACTGAGCATTTTATTAACAATTTCTAAATCTTACATTGATTATTAGAAACGACTGATGATTACAATTATTCTTTTTCAAAAGAAATGAAACACAACATTAAAAATTTGGTTCTTAATAAAAAAATCTGAGAACTTATCGGTAGAACGGCTACGATCGTACTGAAATAAAGAAAGTCAAGAACAAAAAAGATCAATTTGGTTGCTCAAGTGAATCGTCGGCGTTGGCCGTTGGTTGAAGTGCAAAGAATGGTGACAAGGAGAGAAAGAAGAAGGAAGGAAAAGCATTTACAATCAAGTCTTTCTACTTTTTCTTCTTTATTCGTGGTATGATGTGTGTATGTTCGCTATTGAGCCACCAAAATCAGTGTGTGAATACAGTTAGAAGTCGGCATAAATCGTGTTTAAAATCTAAAACGACACAAGGCCCAAGCACCGCGCCGATAAATAGATGGGTATAGACAATTTTTGGTGCCATTGTATTTTTCGGGCTGTTTTATTATGTACCTGACTGCAAACCATAAGTACACTATGAATATACCCGAACATGTGAGAGAAAGAAAATATGATGATGTGAATGATATACTACCTACTCCGCCCTTCGTTGACTTTGTCAATCCATTCATTTCGGTATTGGGATTCATTTAGTTTGGCAGCACAAGTAATATTCATTACGTATGCAAAGCATGCATTTTGAATATAATAAAAATTATTCGTCTTCTTCTTTTCGTTACTATTGCTGTTGTTTTGCTTCGTTTTTTGTGTGTGTATGTGTGTGTGTTACTGTCGTTGGTCTGTGGTTCGACGCTCTGAATGAGACGATATTTTCTGTAATGTGCTTCTGAACGGCGAATAAATTTGGACATCAAAACTTAAACAGAAATTATAATATTTTTGTATCTACTACGATCCAAAGTGATATTGTTTCTGCCATCATGTGGAATGGAAGAAAATGAATTGCCGCAAAGTGCCAGTCGGCTCTCGAACGGAAGGAATACCCATCTATGGTTTGATTTGCTTTCAATCGATGTTTAGCATATTTAAAGAAGAATGAAAAAAAGAAAAGAAATACACGCATACAAAATGTGTGCACATGATATTCCAAGAAATTCAAACACACTCATCGTCAACCGAATAATTTTTCGTTGACCGGGAATCGATTGCAACGTGTTGAAAATAACAAATTAGCACGAAAAACATAGCGGACAAAATAAATGCCGAGTGAATAACAACAAATGGTTGTTCTTTTTAATTATGTTACAAGCTGTTGATAAAATCAAGCAAAGAAACTGTCATGGAGAAAACAACTTTGATTCAGAGTCAGTCAATGCTGGTTTCCGTTGTTACTGAAATCATGAATAATAATAATACTGTGTACTATAAATGGAATTCCGAATTTTTCTCAATGGTAAGTTCATAGTGCATTCATATCCAGCGGGAAAACAACGACAGTTTCATGAAATATTAACCATTTTTGTGTGAGTTTTTGAACAAAAATCCATTCATTGATGAATGGTCGTCTGGTTGATGACGGCCGACGACGCGTTTTGTGCGTACCAACTCACAGGGATGTGAATATGTTCATTCATAGTCAATGCATTTGAAATATGCGCGGTTGTGTGTGTATGCACGGTAGCAAACATGAACACATAGTCGTTACGTAGTAATCGCTGGATGGTTGCACGTAACCAACAAATCCGGTGAATATGCGCATGTGCAGTACTATCGCAAATGTCATGTATAAACTGCAAAAAGAAAAACATATCCAAATTGATTCCATAGATAAAAACCCTCAAGTTGAATCAGAAAAAAAAAACAATCGATCGATTTTAGCAGCTTTGTTGTTTTCTTCCTATATTAAATCGCATTAGAAGTGTATATAGAATTGATTTTTATTCATTTTTTCGGTATGTTTTAGTGAATTCAGGTAAACAGATTCATTGCATATTTGAAATTAGTGAACATTCGCATAAATTTCTTTTCTTTAACAATCGAATTAGAATCGTTGTTTTATCAGTGCAAATATTGGTTCTGGATTGTTACTGAAATGTTGAAGCCTGATCTACAGCACCAGTTTTGGGTGACAAAGAAAGCCGTTCAACGCAAATTGGGAACGAAAGAAGATGAATGTATTGTATCGTCGGACGCTGAACTAGACTCGAAAATTGATTTACTCAAGTCAATTGGCGACAGTTGTTCACATCTCAAGCGTATCCTCGACAATTATCAAGAGAAAATTTGCATTCTAGCACAAGAAGAGAATGCATTGGGCGTTTTCCTCAAAGAATCAAGTAAACATAGCACAACTACAAGCAAAGCCATGAGCTGTGCCGGAAAATCGATTTCGTTTTGTGGACAACAACACATGAAAATCCGAACACCATTGGTGCGATTGCATCATGAGGTCGAAACATTCAATGGCCAAGCGATAAAAGATACTTACAACACGGTACAGGCAATGGAACGGGAACGCACCGAGTATCGAGCCGCATTGGGTTGGATGAAAGCGGCCAGCGCACAATTGGATCCAGATAAAGGCAGAGGTCTTGATAAATTCCGTAATGCTCAAATGTATGTGAGAACGGCCAAAACTAAATTTGACACAATGACATTGGATTGCTTGCAGAAGGTTGGTACAATTTATACAAATAAAACGAGACATAAATTAGCCGCTTAAATTCGGATTAAATTGATTCAATTTCAGATTGATCTATTAGCCGCAGCTCGTTGCAATATGTTTTCACACGTTTTGGCCGCATATCAAACAGCTTTAATCGACTTCGCAACAAAAACGTCGTACACATTTCAAGCGGCCTTAAAAATTCTCGAAGAAAAACCACAGTATAATTTCACCATTTTAAAAGATTTAACACAAGTTCCAGTAGTATGCGATACCAATCAAACTGAATCAAAAGAAATTACCCCAATCGATTTCGATCAAATGCTATTCTTCAAAGTATTTTACTCACCTAGTTTCTAGTTATTAAAAATGTGTTAATTTTTTGCTTGAATCAAATTGCAGGAAGATTTCGAGGACGAAGTCAAATCATCAGAAAAAGATAGTTCAGCCGAAAAGCCTGTAAAGAAAACGGCCGAAGAGCCGACAACATCAAAAAGTGAAGCCAGTATAAGCGCAACAAGTGAAATGAAACCCACTGTAGATGATTCGACCATTTTCGATTTGCTCGATTTATCAACGACCGAACCAACTGAAACCGATTGTTTGCTAGACATTTTCAATAGTGCGGCAAATAGTTGCAAACCAACTCCAGCCACCGCACAATCATCATCGAATATTTTAATGTTTGACTTTCTAAAAAAAATACCAGGTTCAACGTCGGCGACATCGGCGACGATGGAAGCAAATAGTAGTAAAAAGGGTGCGATCAGTAAACCAAAGATGAACGATAAGAAAACATCGGCATGGATGGATTTGTTTGCTGATCTTGATCCGTTGGCCAATCCTACGAATATGGAAAAAAAGATCGCCGGATTGAATCAGAATTGCTTAGACGCGTAGACAAGAAAGCAAACAAACAAACATATAGAAGCGATGAAAAACGTAAACATCGACAACCGATCTCCGTTCATATTGAGTTTATCTCGGAGTTTGTGTCTGTTTGAAAGCATACAACCAACACGGAATTAACATATTCAGTTTGTAATTTTTTTTCTTCTCTTCTATATTTTTTTTTTCTCTCAAACAAAATAGATACGTTTTCATGACGCTAATTCAGTGTGTCTTGAATATTGAATAATTTGCTGTGTGTGTGTATCAACTTCTGGAATCTAATGTAACAGATCTCATATTGTTTTTTTTTTTTTAATTTTTTTAAATTAGATTTTAATCCAGACATGTGTTGTAACTAAATATGTTCATTCTTGAATTTGTCATCATTCTCTTGATTTTTTTAAAAATAAAAACTATGAAGATCAAGCAAATTTGTATTGAGTGTGTGAATCGGTCATTTCTAGTGGTTGATTGAATACTTTGTTTTTTTTTTAGCAAAAAAACCGAATCAAATCAGTATTTGGAGTAGTATCATTTATTTTTCTTTTTTTTTCTCTTTTTATTTTAATTGATTTACAAACTGTTGTTCTGTTTTTTTTTTTTTGATTTCACTTTGTGTATAATTGTTTTTGTTTTCTTTCATTTTTAAGATGTTAAAATTTTTTTAAACTCTTTCTTTGTTTCTATGATTTTCATTCGGTTCGCTCAATCAGCTCTTTTCTATTATCATTCATTGCAATGTCTAGGTTTATATATATATTTTTTGCATTTTATTTTCTTTTATTTTTCATCTGGTTAATGTTTATTGGTTTTCTATACATTATAGTAATGATCCTCTTTTTTGTTTTGGTTGTTTTAATTTTTAAATAATTTTTTTTCTGTTTCGCCTAAGTCATGTTAACTGTATTAGTGTCTATCACTAACTGCTGTGACGTCAACTGCTGTCATTTCGACGTCATGGGGTGTTTCCTTCAAACAATGCTCGAAATTCTCCGCTTTTTGGACGTGGCAAGTTCCGTTTTAAATGCTCCTTCATGTGCGTAAGACATTGCTCAGATGTTCTTAAATCCGTGATGCTTTCATCTCTGCATTTGTGGAAGTACAAAATGGATTAAATTCAGTTATCACCTCTGACTATATCATCATATTATTGCAATTGACTATTTATACTCACTTTTCTTCCTTTGATTCAACGGCTGCCAATGCATTCACCACTGCATTTAAAGCCGACTCATCGGGATTACTGATCTCATCATCTTTTTGCGACATCAGATTGGGATTTTTACCGATTTTATTCAATCTGAAACACGAATTCGAAATGCATTTTGAATTATTGGCTTTTCTTTTCTCTTGGTTTTTTGTTTTGACAAAAGTTGAATTTGAAATATATCTTAACAGTGAACATATGTACACAAAACTAATGTTTTGAATGAAAATAGAAGTCTAACCTTTCAGCAGCTACAGTTTCCATGGTTTTACGCATAAGTGGATATTGATCTAAAACGGCATTAAAGTGATCAACGCTTAAACTAAACAGGTTGCAGTATGTTTCGGCTCGTACGCTAGCCACTCTACGTGCATTGGTCAATAAGCAAATTTCGCCAAAATATGAGCCATCCGACAGTGAAGTTGCCACCTGGAATTTAGAAAAAAAAAACAAAAAAAATCGTAAATTACACATGATAATTAGAAAGTGTCATTGCTAGTGACAGACACCAGAAGACAGAGAAAGAGAGAGAGAGAGAGAGAGAGAGAGAGAGAGAAATTAATCCGAATAACCAAATTACCTCTCCGTTGGCCATTACGATATCGACAACGCCTTCTTGAATAAAATACATTTTTGTACCGATTGTGCCCTCTTTGATAATAATGTCGCTCGGTTGAAATACTTCATATTTTAATTTCGTTACAACGTCAGACACGAAATTCTGATCTGCGTTAGCAAAAAAAGGCACCGATGCTACAAGAGACCTACAAATTGCACATTGTTAATGATGTTTTTCCCCCGTCATTTTGCTTGCATGAAACATGATGTCGGTTGAATCGGTTTCGCTTGAAATTTTACACTTACCTGCAATTGTAATTGATAACGTCCTCTCGCAATTTTTCGCTTAATTCGCCTAATATACAATCTTCGTCGAAGAATTTTCCCTGGTATCTGTGTTCGAAATACTCCGTAATTCTTTGCCTCATGTCACGTGGTAATTTCCTGTAGGCCATGTATTCTTCGACTTGTTTCACCTGTATGAACACACAGATGGATATGATGCAAGATAGATTGAATTAGTTAGTTAGTTCGATAAAGGACATGAAAACGAGAAAAAAAAACAGTGGCTGGCGAGTGTGCCACTGAGTGGCATCATGTAATTAATGGGATTTTTTGAGTGTGTGTGTGTGTTTTTTTTTCTTCGATTAACATACCCGTTCACGATACTGCCGTCGGCTCGAATCTAAACTTTGAATTAAATTTGTCGCATGACCTAGAAAAAGTGCATAGCACGTAGCACCTGATATCATAGACAACATCGTAAGCCACATGTCAGTTAATGATTGTGGTGGAAATCTGTGGAATATTCGCCGAGAAAAGAGAGCGAATAAAGTCGATAGAATAGGGTGATGAATGTACCGTTAATCGCTTTCGAATTTGTTCGGCTTGTACTTTGATCATTAAATACGTGTTAATCAAGGTGCCGAAGCAAAAATCGCCGATAAATAGATAGAATTCTAGCTGAATACAAACCTTCCATAGCCAATACATAACATGTGTGACATCGCTTTGAACAAGGCCCAAGAGTACTGCTCCAGCCAATACGTTTCCTATGATGGCGAACCGATGAAGAAAAAAACATAACAAAATAATAATAAATAGATCGAAACACAAATTCGATTTATATCTTATGACATGGATAGGATACGAGCGCTAGTGATGATGGCGCCGCTAGTGTTCTTGTTGTTGTATATAATTCTTATTTGGTTTTACCTGTAGCTCATTGATGGCAACCCAAGAGTTCGATGGAAAGCCTTGTAACATCGGAACCAGAAACTGCAAACATCCACTCCAATGACCAATTAACAGCATCATACAAATTAAATTAAATATCCGCATAAACACCGATGCCATATTCAAAAACTGCATCAGAGGGAGAAAAAGAAACAGAGAGAGAGAGAGAGAAAGAGAGAGAAAGAGAAAGGAAAAAATAGAGAATAAAAACAAAAACAAAAATACAGAAAAAATGAGAAAACATTTCAAATCATCGCTGTTTTTTTTTTTCATAACAAGAATGTGTGCATGAAAATTAATTTATTTTGTCAATATTTCGCGTGTATTTGTGAGAGCGATAGATATTCAATATCCTTCACATATTTTTGTCGGTATATATAGCAACAAAATAGTAGTACAAAAAACAAAAATGCAACATCTTTTAAACGCTCTTATGGACAAACACACGGATACATTAGTTTTACCATATTGTATAACACTAAATCAATCCTATGTTAGCAAATCAGAGATAAAAATGTTTAAAAACGAAAAATGAAATTTGGCTAGCATTTTTTATTTAGTGAAAATGGATCCAAAAAGCAATTCCAAGCACCAAAGAGACAGAGAGAAGAGATTATGCTATATTCTTGTAATACAATGGTTTTGGCTGCGTTTTGGAAAGGAAAATTCGACGCAGAGCTGCTCCATTTCTTCCGTCTACATTTGGTGTTTCGAATTGGTTCATTTATCCAATATTCCCTTAATTATGCCAGTTTGAGTGGCTAAACTATGAAAATCCCATCGAGAGTCCGAATAATCGTCATAATAATTATAATTGAATTATTGATCAATGTCGGCTTTTAATTCGGATCCGAAAAATTGTCCTTCATATATTATTGTTTCGGTTTTGTTTTGGTATTTTTTTTGTTTTGAAAAGATACAGATAGTGAAATAGATAGACCAGATCGGATGCTCGATGCTATCCCGAAACGACTAAAATCGTTAATTATGCAGATGTAATTCAATTTCACCAGATTGCTGTCAAGTGTATTTTCCTTGGTCAATTATTCAGGATGAGCATTTTTACACTCACCCCAAACACATATTGGATCCAATGGCCAATTTAATCTAACGAAAAAGCCACACAACTCGTAAAATCGTGACAATTTGACATGCAACCATTAATTTGTGTTTTGATTTTTATTTGTTTAAATCCGTAATAAAGAGCTAGGATTTGGGATAGATTTCAGTCGCTATAACCGACAGTAAAAATCATCCGTATTTCACAAAAGTATATTTCGATTGCATTCAAATATCAAATTAAGAATCGATCAAGAAATAGAGTGACATGACATTCTAAAAGAGGGTTTAAATAGGTGTTCTCCTTTCAAAATTCTTTAACATTTGTGAACTATGTTTGTTTGGTGTTTTTTTCTTCTGTGGTTCAATATTTTTGTGCTGATTTAGTAAATGCATCGGTTATTGATTTTGTTTTTTTGCTTTTTGGAAAGGTAATAATTAATTCATTCGATTCAGTCCTTGATTTTTTCCATCCAAGAACTGACTCTCACAAAAACATTGAGCTTTGATTTACTGGTTTGTTTTTTTTTGTTGTTGTTGTTGATGTGATTGAATTGGTATTCTACAAGTAATTGTTCTCTAATAATACTGTGACATTTAACGCAAACACTTTGCGGCGTGCAGCTATAACGATCGAGCGAACTAAGACACCTATATATTCTATGGACGAAAAAGAAGTTCTTCAACTGAAATTAAACAAGGAGAATCATGTCAAAGAACAGAACAATGAAAAAAAAAAAAACAAATACAACGAATTTAAATGAAGAAACCGAAAATTTCAAAGAAAATGAAAACAAAACAAAAACAACATATCGTATGGTGTGTCATGTGTAATTTTTTATACAGTGTGGTTTCGATTGCGTTCACATTATGGTTTTGCATTAGCAAAATACATCTGAATCGCATTGACTCCAAATGGAAGCTAAATAATATATGTCTGTGATTTGAGAACAGAAGTGCCTATCTTATCAACGTCTCTTCTAATTCTGGAAAAGACGTAAGTTTATGCGAAGATTATGTGTGCGCTATTTTTTTGTTATTTCATCGTAACTAAAATAAAAGCCATAGTTTTGTTGTTGTTGTTGTGAAGAAGAAGTGATCGCAAAAATCTGAGCCTAATTTATTTGGAAGGCATAAAAATAAATTAAATTTTTTTTTGTAAATATTTGGAATTGAATTGCAAATGATGGTTTCATTTTTTTTTTTTTTCAAATTGACTTGGTAAGCGAATGACAAGCGATAAGAACAGGACCCATACAAAAATGATTCGTTTGAGAGAAAGAGAGTAAAAGAGAAAATGGTAAACGAAATGGAAGCAACGGCAAACAGGCCACAATGATGGGAAATAGATGAAGAATACATTTGAAAATATATTCGAAGAAAAAGAGAGAGAGTGAAAAATAAAATCGGTAGCGAGACTGAGTGAGAGCAATGCGATGCGGGGGGAGTAATACGCACAAAAATCGAAATAAAGAAATATTATAATTAATCAAAAGACAAAGCAATAAATCCTTGCAGTAAAAAGGGGGATGCGTTCATGATGAGAATCAGTGTGTCACGATGGTGGTGTCGAAAGGGATAGGCATTTCGACTGGCAGGCATTATTCAAACTCTATGTCTACGTGAGTTGCATCACCAAAATCCATCTGCACCGAAATGCCACCTCGCACACATATATCGTATAAATGTGAATATGTGGTCTTCGGTGAACATATGACAGAACAAATGAATATTGATATGTCTTTATTATAGTATGACGTTTTGAGGTAAAAGTAGAAAAGATGTTCCTATTCATGAATATAAAATATATATGTATATATACACAGTGAAACCAAAAACCATTTAAAAACGTATAGCAAAAATCTAACAGATGAGCTGAAACAATATGATCGAATATGAAACGAGATAGAATAAATGATCAGCAAGCATCGGAAGCAGCAACAGCAGTAGAGCATTTGAATTCTTATTTTGTATTATTTATTTATAATCCATTACTTTGTTATAAAACAGAAACTCAACGAAAATAATGAGCATAAGAAGCGTTTTTTTTTTTTTAACTGCGTACACAGGAGAAAAGTTTACCTTAAAGATAAGATTCTTAGAGTAACCGTCTTTTTCATTTTCATTTCTATGTCTTCGTCCTCGGCGATCTGCACTTTTTTTTTGTAGATTTTGTAGAATCTAAAACGTACGTACGGGTGTGGTTTGTTTTATATATTTGATGCATTGGATAATATAAGTGTTTTTAGCTATTATTTTGTTGTTTTTGTTGTTATTGTTGTATGTGTGTATGAGGTAAGTTTGAATTTGCTGTTGTTGATCATAATTTTTTTTTTTTTTTTTTTTTTTTTTTTGTTGATTTTATGTTTTGTTGAATTAGCGATTTTGTTAAAGGAGAGAAGAGAATTGTTGTTTTGTTGATTGGTCACTAACAGTTTTTTTTTTATGTCATTCTCAACTCCAACGATTCGATCCAATTGTGTGATTGATAAATAAAAACTTTCCTATCTCAAATAAAAGAAATGAAAAATCTAATTGTTGCATTTTGGAAGTTTTTTCTGCCATTTTTTTTTCTCTCTAGTGTTCCTTTTATTTGGAACAAATTGTAAATGGCCGATCAATCCTTTGACAGAAGAAAATGCTATGATTTGTGATCGATGATGAAGAAGACATCCTGTCGATAGGGGAACGTATATTTCGTGTAAATTCGGAATTTGTCTTGCTTAGATTTTATTGATTAACTGATTGACTGACTGATTGATTGATGTGTGACGATCATAATGTGTATGTGTGTTGAGGCAATGGCTCTGTGCATGGAAGGGACATGGCTATATCGAATGAATCTTCTAAACTAATCTCGAAATGGTATCATCAAACAACAACCCACTGTACGATACACAAATATACCTATAACATTATATATATTACTTCGGTGCAATCGCTTTGTCGATTGCGTGGTAGTGTTGGTAGGCTATGGACGCCATGAATCCCTAAACGTCTGTAGTACATGAACAAAACTTAAATGTGAATGAAACAAATATGTTTTCACGTCTTTCGTGCAACTTGATTTATGTGATTTGCTGTTATTTCTCTGTTGTTAAATGAATTCCACAATATGAATGTGTCACGAAAACTAAGTGGCAAAACAAGGATACGTGCATTTGGATTAATTTTTTTTTTTCAAGTCCAATGTTAACAGATGATGAACAACTGAATGCCAGAGAAAATGTGAATTCGGTTTGGAATTGCCACATGCTAGTGTATTTGGGGTTTTCCCTGATTCTTTTTCTTTTTATTTGAAAATACTAGTTCTTGTTTGTTGTTGTTGTTGTTGTTGTTATCGTTGTCCATGCTGTATTTAAATTTGCATGATTTTCAAATGTGACGTAATTGAGTACGCTGCATTCGGGCCACGTTTGAATATTTTAAACCCTGTTTCAAGAAGAAGAAAAAAAGCATATACACACAACAATACTTGGGAACCGAAAACGCGCCGTTGTGTGTTGGCCATATGCACAAAACAGTGCACTGAAATTTTCATTAATTCACCACAGTGTGTTTGGTAGGTATGTGTGTTTGTTTGTGTATTTCGTTGATTAGACATAGCAAAAAAATGAAAAACGGCTTTCTCGTTTGTATGTATATATTAAATATAAATTTACAACAAAAATATGTCTGTGTAGTTGTGTATGTGCATAAAAATCACTTTAAAAACCACATGAAGCAAATGGAACAAAAATATAACAATTTTCAAATAAGTGAAAATGAATGGAAAATTAAATATGAAAATGAAAATCGCAATCAAGCCATATGTACTCGGTAAATTTACTCCGAAAATTAATATTCGTGAAAAAAAATAGAGAGAAATGGATTGAGGAAGAAAAAAAAATTTCAAGTTATTTACGTATTATTATTATTATTATTATTTTCTCAGTTATTCGGGCAATGCCGCAAATATGGGGACCAAAGCATTCGCATTTTTACGGGTTTATTTGGGAGAAATAATTTTGAGCTTTACATGTGGGTATATCAAAAATATGTGCGGATGCCAAAACAAGAGAGAACAACTCTCCGTTAGAAGGTGAAAAATTTGAACTTTGCAATCAAAGGAATTTAACCCAAAATCTGGCCATAAATACTGTTATTGTTGGTGTTGTTGCTTTAAATACATTTACCATTTTTCGAATGCTTAGTGTTTATTTTTTACTTTTCATTTCTTTTGATAAACAAATTGGAAATACGGGAAAATATCAATTTGTGCACCAGAATGATAGTACAATTATTATTATTAAATAACAAGTTCACGCAATTTTATGGAAAATATTACTATAAATAAGGCGCTGTCTCTCACACACGCGACACATCCGATGGCGTTGTGCAAAGAACATTCCAAACACACTAAACCACCACCAGCGTCATTCATGTATACATTTCATATGACCAACACTATAGTATTGCTGTGCTTTCATTAAATTCAATTCAATGACGGCCGTAATATTTTCGATTTTTATTTTCAATAACATCGTTCTTCTTGTGACACTAGAGGCTACTCGCACTTTTATAAATGACAACTTATAACCAATAAATATGAGTTCATACAAATATCGCACCAAAATTGTCTAAACACACAAATGCCTACGATTTCAAACTCTTTTACACCACTTTTGTCATGCATGTTTTTTTTTTTTTCACAAAATACTGGAAGTGAGTTTTGGTGGATCCTCAGGATCGTTTAGAACTGCTCCCTGTTCTGGAAATGAATCCTCAGGATGGACCAGGGCATTGTCGAAACCGATGTGATACATCCTGAGGATCCACCCAAACCAGTATTTTTGAAAAAAAAAAAAAAACATGCATGACAAAATGGTCAAAAGTGGTGTAAAAGTGTTTGAAATCGTAGGCATTTGTGTGTTTAGACAATTTTGGTGCGATATTTGTATGAAATCATATTTATTGGTTATAAGTTGTCATTTAAAAAAGTGCCGTTAGCCCCTAGGTATGATACCACTATTCACTTTTCATGCAGTCTCTTTTTTTTCCAAACCATAAAATTTTGCGACATAAAATAAAGAGGAGTCGATTTTTTAATAGTTTGCAATGATCGGAACGGAAAAGAAAAATCATTTATATATTAGATTTTCTTCGAATTCAATTGAGTTTTGAGAAGATAATTCCGTAAGACAACATAAAATATTGAATAATGTCCTTGATTCATTCATTAATATTTTATTACTACCGTAATAGAATAATGGTTAATTCAATTGAAATTGAATGCAAGGCGTTACCGAATAATTTGTTTCCACTCGAGGTTCAGTTTGTTTGGCTTTTTGATATTTTCAGCTCAACACCTGAATGTTTCACGCATGTAATTTTTTTTTTTTTTTTTTTTTGCAAGGACAGTGTCGGTGGAATTTATATTTTGAAGAAAAAAATCAAGACAAATATGAATTTGATTTGATTGGGCAAAAAAAATGTACAAATAACAAACATTGTGAAAGATATATTTAGAATGTCAAAATGGAGAAGAGACTTTGTATTGGATGTGCATAAACAATTTAAGGTAAACTTTTTATTTTTTTTTTTTATAATATTTTTTTCTCAAATTTTTACGACGTACAACATATAGAAAATCTAGACGAAATCAAGTAGATATATTCTTATTACAAGTAAACAATAATACACATGAGAATACGAAAAAATATCGGACACAATCGTTTCCACATTTAAAGAAATCAAATCGAAATGACGAAAATAAAATAGTGGGGAATTAAAAACGGGAAAATGAACCGAAGATGAAGAAAAGCCGTAGAGATGCAATGCAATAATAGCAACAAAAAAAATGAGATGTAAGTGGTTTTTTTTTTGCTCGGTTTATCGTTGCACTCAATTCGTCTTGATGCATGTCAAAAATACACAAATTTCGTGTGTAGCAATAAGACTTAAGCTAACGAAACGTAATGGCAAATGAGCTTTTCTGCACTTCAACACACATACACAAGCGCTGCTTAAGTGCATTAAATATACAAACACATTGGATGCATTTTGATATTTGTTCGCTGCAAGGAAATAATAGTCAATAAGTTCAATTTGGTCCATGTAGTTTGTTCGTTTTTCCTTCTCTTTACTTATTTCTTCACAAATTTCTCGCCCGCTATGCTTCTTCTTTCACGCTTCTGTGCAGAATGTGCACATTAAAAAGATATTTCTATTTTCCTTTTTTTTTTTCTCATTTTTTTTTTTATTGAAATAGCTTATTAAGCTTGCTCGTTCCTAACACATAATTATCGCCATAGTGGTTGTTATTCTGGTTTCTTCGCTGAGGCTGTGGAAATCATATGAATTGTGAAGGAAAGTATGCAAGAAAGAAAATTGAGCGGAATATTTCACGAAGAAGGCGAAAGGAAAAATGATTGAGAAGCACCATTAACATGGGAAATGGCATAGGTTTTCGGGTTACACACAGCCACATACACACAAGCGCGAAGAAGAAACAGAACCAGTAATAGAAGCAGCAGCAGAAATAGCAGTAGCTTCATGATAAAATATAGAGATTCATTTATCTCAGGCGAAGCATAGTTGATCGTGTGTTTCGTGGAGCGTATTGGGAAATCGGAGTGTCGTGGGCGACTCGAAACCGTTTCTCTGGCACACATTAGCACACATTCACACAGTATTGTGTCATTACATCGCATCGGAGCTTGCATAACGGAAAGGAAAAAGTGAAACATTTTAGCTATTATGTAGCTATGCATGAATGAATGAATGTGCTCAGCACAATGTGATGTGGTGTAGGTGAGTCCAATGAGAACGAGAGACTCACCAACCGAAAGAAAAAATACGAACACAAAATAGAAGAAGAGTACACACCAAAAAAAAAAAAAAACCTCGAGTGAGTATCGGTACAGTTGTGTGCAGGCGAGTGAGAGAGAGATGGTGTGAGTGCGACCGATAAACGGAGCGAAAGAGATAAAATGAGAAAGAGCAAAAGAATGGCTGCTGTTTGTTACATAATCCATAGCATGCACAGACCGAAAATCGATTTCCATATTTGCATAAAAGGAAAATTGCACTGTATGTTATTTTCTGCAATTGCAATCCACAGCCATGCACAGGCCCGCACGGACCGCACTCATACCGACAGAGCTATGTCGTGAGAGCGGGAGCGAAAATGGGCGAACGAGCGAACATGAGAGAGTGAACGAGAAGGAGAAGGAAAATAAGCAAAAGAAGAAGCAGAGCTTTCGCTTTTGTTTGGGCTTCCGATGTGCTCAAATGCACAAACAGATGTAAATGTACAATAAATACATCACATCCATGTGCATCGGTGCACTGTAGTCAACAGCTGTACTACACAACTACATAACAAATACAAATATCCTCGATATCATTGCACTATGTTCAAATTCGTGTCGAACATCTTGTACAACACAAGGTTGCCATTCAATTTTCTGTTGGCAAAAATTCATGTTCGCAGACTCCATGTGTGTTAGAAAGAATGTTGCTTCATTTCTCGCCCCCTTTTTTATTGTCCGGTCTTATCGTGTTCTTTTTTCATCGACCGATTATTATTTCGTTCTTGCACCCGGGCTTATAATAAGCCCATCACATGAATATCGAATCGATGCAATTCGTCGGAGTGTGTGGTATTTGCAATTGTTGCCCGGTCGCTTATTTCATACAAATACGCTTTTGAGTCATTGAGCCAAATTGATTAGGCTCTCTATAATTTAAAATAGTTTGAAATGGAAGTTTTGAATAGACAAAGCTCCAAACAAATATCACTAGTTGCATCATCTACTTTCAAAACAATGCACAAATGGGGCTTGCTCTCTTTCTCTCACTCTCTCACTATCTCTCTCGCTCTCTATTGATACCATGAAGTGAAGCTGTGTATTGTCAACAATGAGCATTCCATTTGCCATTTTCACTTTTAATAACATTAGCACACAGCCCCGAAAATCAATAGCACACGAACACGAGCACAACACGGATACAAAAACCGCCACTCATTCATTCGCACGAGTGTTTGTGCACTGCCTTGCGATGTTCGATTGGAATTGGTGTGAGCAAAGTGAAAATAACGAGACAGAAAGACAGAGGCAGAGAGAATGTGATGAAGAGAGCAGGCAAACAGGAGCGAGAATATGCCAAGAATACAATAAAATATTCGCAAGAAGCAATAAAATTATAGTAGAAGCAAAGATCGATCGAGAAAATGCACTATAAATGTCAGCGAATATAGAGCAAATATAACAAGTGCACTTGCACAAAATTTAGCATACACCGAACAGCTGATAATGGTAAAGTGCCTTGCAGGCATTGAAATTGCAATCGCACGGAAAATGGTGAGCATCTAGGTTGGAGTCATTTTGCCTTAATTTCACTTTTGTTTTCGGTTCGGGGGGCATGAGCAGCGCTTGCATACGTGTGTGTGCGAGAGAGAGAGAGAGAGAGATATATATAGAGAGAGAGTGTGTGCGAGTTAGAGCGGGAACGAAAGAACGGAAAACTAAAATATATGCCGGATATGTTGGCATTTATTTGTCTATGCAAAACAGTTATTTGCACACTGATTTTGTGTATACATTGATCACGGAAAATGAAAATTGACGAAAACGTTTCGAATGAGAAAGTAAATCAAATTGTTTGACTAGATTTTTTTTGTTCGTCAACAAACTGATGGCTATGGCGAATGAAAACTATATTTTGAGGCATGAACATTATCATTATCATTATTATTATGCTGGCAGGTAAAATTTCAAGTCATTTGAATGGTGTTGTAATTCGATTTTCGATTGTGGATAATTGGATGGAAATAGTTGTCAGTGTGAAGAATAAGAAATCACACGAATGGAATGCAAACGAAAAGAAAGGCTTTGTATCAGAAGTGATAAAAGAAAAAAAAATGGAACGAAAAAATATGGAACAAATTTGTCGTGGGAGATAAACCGAAGCGAAAAAAACCAACATAAAAATTACCATGAATCACATAAATACGAGATGTGTTAAATTCTATGCAGGACCATTTGTTTTTCTCAGGGAGTGTAACTCCGAGGAGGAGGAATGGTGAGGAGGTGAATGAGGAGGAGGAGAGCGCTGAGGAGGTTCCTCCTCCTCACATGAGGAGGAAATGAAAATTACCAAAATTGAGGCATATTAATTTATTTTAAACACTTTTATTGATTTGGAACGGATGCCAACGATAAAAAACTACGATCAACATCAATAGAAGTGTTTAAAATAAATTTATATGCCTCAATTTTGGTAATTTTTATTTCCTCCTCATGTGAGGAGGAGGAACCTCCTCAGCGCTCTCCTCCTCCTCATTCACCTCCTCACCATTCCTCCTCCTCGGAGTTACACTCCCTGGTTTTTCTTACTATTCACTGTTTCAATCAATGCATGTTAAATATTATTTTGTCTCTGCGAAAACGATCTTATTGTTTGCATTGAGAACATTTATGAAGAATTACAATAAAGAAACAAACAGAGAAAAAATTACAGTAGAGAAAAAAATGGAAAAACGGGGGGAATCGAGAGGAGTTAAAAACAAACAAAAAGGAAACAAATCGTGTCAACCGTTAACATTTCAATTGATGATAAAACAAATCGCTCAATGTATCAGAAAAGAAGAAAAAAAAAAACTAAAAAAAAAAAACAAGTCGCAAAAAAGTAAAGAAAAACATTTCGTACCAAACATTTGGTTTGGCCCGAAACGACGAGAGATTAAACATGAATGCAGTCTTATCGATCGGGTACTTACATAAACTTCTTCCCATTGGGAAACATATCGCACTAAACGTGAAAGCCGAAGCAGCCTCACCAATGATAAAAGCTTAGCTAGTCTTAGAATGCGTAAAGCTCGGCCAGCGTGTAAAATTTGAAATGAATCGGAAAAATCCTGTGTGTGAAAAACGAAACAGAAAAAAAAACGAGAAAATAGAAAAAGAGAACAAAAAAAAACATACACAAAAAATATTAAATCCGAATCAAAGAGTTGTTTTAACATTTGGTAAAAACAGGCAAACAACAACGTAGAGAGAGAAATGGGTTGAAAATAGGTTTACCAAATGAATTTTATCACTTCGACTGGATTGAAAAGTACTCACCTGATTAAAAATTAAAAATATGTAATCTAACGGTATTGATGATATAAGGTCTAGGAAAAACCATGTCTTCAGATAGTTTTTCGCAATTAATTTTGGATCCAATATTACTTGTTCCGCGTTATCTTGTTGCATGATTCCTGTTTATTGGCGTTGTTGTTGTTGTTGATGATGATGATGATGATGATGATGTTGTTTCATAATCGATGTTTCATTTGGAAATGAGAGAACAGCCAAAGGCGAATGTAAATTTAATTAAATGAAAATGAATACGAATTTGAGTGACAAATAGTTGAGAATTTGATTGATGCATTGGCGTTTCAGGATAAACTACCACAAATTGCACAACGAATGGCATCGAGCCGAAGTGAGTCATTGACAAGTTGAGCAATGGTCCTTCGCGGATGCATCAATCAAATCAGATAGAGAGAGAAAGAGAGAGCAGTGAATAAACATCGACAACGAAAATAACAACAACTGAATAAATGAAAAAAAAAAAACGAGTACAGAACAGAACTGAACAAGAACCAGTGAGATAGAAAAAAAAGAAGAGAAAAATAGACAATTCAATTGCAATGATAAATTTACCTGTTCGAAAATTAACAACTATATCAATTAAAAATATAGTATCACTCAGGCAATTGAATGCAATCCATCTTGTGCTCAAATCATCATTGAAAAAGGATATTGCGACTGGAAGTATAATTAAATTGGCAACTAACAACAGTAGCATACACAAGTCCCAGTAGAATCTGTTCGGCATTCGAATAAATAGAAATGCACCACGGAATAAATCAGTATGTTGTCGTTAGTCATCGTTGTTGTAGTCGGTCGTCATATACACACACACACACACACACATAGAGAGAGAGAGAGAGAGAGGGAGAGACAGAGAGATAGGCCAGGGTTGCGGGAGAGCATCGACAGCAATGGTGGCGGTGATGGTGAAGGCGGCGGCAGCAAATCCATCAAGTTAGATTTTTGACGATGAAAATATGTTTGGAATGAGAGTATCATAGTGGAAAAATCCATTGCAAATGGAAAGAGAAAAACAAGCATCATTAACAAATTGTTATAGAATTTAATATAAATCTCTGGCATAAATTTATGTACATTATGTGGTATGGCAGAAATATGTATATGTGGGGCACACAATATTCGGTGAACTGGATTCAGTTTGTCATTTTCATTTAATGCAGTGTGTTCGAGAATGCATCTCAGTCAATGCTATTTTATGTGTCAATTAACAAGGGAAATGAAATGCAATGGAGAGAGTGCACACAAACATTGGTAAATAAATTTATATATATGGAAATTCACATTGAATGTGGATATAATCACATATATACATATATAATATCTTTCAATATTATTTTTTTCCTATATTTCTTCTGAAGAAGAACGGATGAGAGGTTGTGCAGTATAGATTGATAAAATCGGGTGGTAAAGTTAAGTATAATTTGGGTTAGTGAAGGATATTTCACCAATTTCCATCCGAACATCCATTGTTGGTATTCTGCAGTATTTTATCGTGTAGGGCTTTTTGTGTGACGTACTTCAAATAAAAACATAATGCGAATACATTCATTCGAGTGTTTCGCAATAATTGCAGAATGTGTTTTTTTTTTTCATTCTGTTTTGCTATGTCTGTTTATATGTGTGTCTCAATCTCATAGTGTTTCTGATTTTGATAGGATGCAGAATGTTGACGGTTTTTCGGGTTTTTTGATTGTCATATCTAATGGCACTTGAAGCTGAAATAAGTTGGTGCATTAACCCAATTCCAACGAAGGATAAAGAAAAACCAAACAAAATTGACGTGACCATGTGAATCTTCGAATTTCAATCACAGATGAGTTACAACATAATTTCATTACTATGCAATGACATGACTTTTGCCTCGATTGGAGGCTATTTATACTTTTCGACGCCACTTTATACCCACTCAAAACGGATGCTGCAATAAACTAATTGTTAAAAGTGTCTTTTGTGAATGACGATATAAACAGAGACAGAAAGAGAGAGAGAGAGAGAGAGAGAGAGTGACTGAAACGATTTGTATGGCCGCCGACAAATAAATGAATCGAAATCCATTTGCGGCAGCATTTGGCTAATAAATCAACCAATTTTGGAATTCGATCCGATGTCACTCTGCCAATGATGTAGATGACACGTAGCAATTTTACAATCTTGGAATACGAAATACGGAATATCGATAATTACATTGGATATGGAAAGAGTACCCGTCTCAACTATCCCATTTGTCTATGTGCTTTTTAGCACTACATGGAATGTAGGCTACTGTAGTGATTTTTTTTCTACGAGAAATTTTTAAGACTCTTTCGGCCATTTTTTTTGACCGTAAACTAATTCATTTTAATATCCATATTTTTTATTTCAAATATTCAACGTAATTCAATTATGGAATAACTCAAAAAAAAAAAATTGACACTTTTTTCGTTTCCAATGTGAAATAATGTATGATGACCGTTCACATTGAACGTACATTAAAACAATGATTGAAGAATACAATTTTATCATATAATTTTTTTAAATTATTGTTAACAATATTATAATGATTTATTACAAAAACTTGTGAAACAGACATTTCCAACTTCACCCAGTTAACTTTGTCGTCTTCAGAAAATATTACGTCCATTGAACAAAAAGTATACTATCATTAAATCTACATTCCATGTAGTGCTTACGATAATAATTTAATGTGAAACATCAAATTAATTAAATTTACAAGCTTCAAGAACGCGAAGCGACGATCTGCGGTCTTGTTTTCTAGCTACGTTGGGTTTTGGTTTTTGTTTTTGGTTTGAACATTCATAATGCTTTAATCGATGTGAACAATGTGCGATTCAATAAAAACGACACATGATTAAATATTTTTGACGCTATAAACAATGCTGGTGACATCGAAATATTTATCGATATAATCGAACAACCACATGGCAAGAATATTTGGCACTCTCTGTCTCATTCTCCAGTTAGACAGTCAGAGAGAAGGTGAACCAGAGAGACAGTGCACAGTGAGAGAGACAGTATGTTATGAATTGTTTTATATTTAATTATTATTCTATTTAAACAACATCAATACATCGTCTGTTATAATGCATATTCTATTGGAGTTTTGTGAACGTCATTCGGAATTGACTGCGTACATTTCGTCTGCTCATGAATTTTTGATAAAATATTGTAAATACATGCTTATGACGTCGCAGTTCAGCATGTAGATAAGACAGAAAAACGGGTTATGAAAACGAGATAAATAACAAATATTAAAAACGAATAATACATTAAATGTAGAAATTTCGCTTGGTAATCGCGTGGTAATGGGTCTTGTGACCGATCAAATCCGATGTGACATTTCCACTTCACAACATTTTTTCCATTCATTTTTTTTTTGTTCTCTTGCTGTGCCCCCCCTCTCTCTCTCTCTCTTTCGATTTCGTTTCAGCTCTCATTGAGCGAACATACCCCATTCATTTTTTGTACATTTTTGCGCAGGCACTGATATGTTCGTATGTTCGGAATTCGAATTGTAAACATAAAATGTTGTTCAGACGTGCATACATAATTCGCAATGACACGTGTCACAAATCAAAATTTTTAATTGTTCTGTAGCTAAAAGCCAGCCAGTTGAACAGTTGATGAACTCATATTTGTTCGCAATGAGGGAAAGAGAGTGACAAATGCGACATAGACCAAGAGCAAACGGGAAGTTGTATGTGTTCAAGACTCGATAGAATATTTCGATGATGCTATCTGCAAATGAAATAAACTGGCTCAGTGGGTAGTCCAATTAGTAAAACGTCATTGAAAATTGTTGTATATGATAAAAAAATCAAGTTGAAATAATCGTCGAAGCGTGTGGGTCGGTCGATGTTCGTTTTAGCTGATTAGCGTTTTAGCGTTTGAACAATTTAAAACAATTTCATAAACCGCTAATCGACCGTTGGCCAACACATAAAATTGGAAACTAATTCCATGCGAACCAAATGCCAGTGCCTTGTGAGAAGTGAGTTTTTTTTTTATTGGCCCTCTAGCAAATCAATTTATAACAGCTCATCGAAATCAATTCCATCTCTCTCGCTCTTGTTCTCTCTCGTTCTCTCCTTTGTTCGGTCGGTCGGTTGTCATCTCAAAGCCGAAACTTCCGTCGCTTCATTTGCCATTGCATTCTAAGCAATACTAAAATGTATCGATTGCGTGATAAATTTGCGGAAAACAATTCAATAGTTAGAGTCATTATCGTGAATGCATTCAATTCAAAGTGACATAAAAATTTGAATGCTAAACGATGATATACATATAAGAGGAGAAAAAAAACTATTATTTTTTTTTCGTAATGAAGCGAGAGCTGTTTATGGCATGTTCGTTGCGGTTCGTGTTCTCAGCACAAGTAAATGCGTATTATTTAATTGCATTTTAATTGTTTGATTTGGTTCTGCAGTGTGTACAAAACAATTTATACTCATTGCAGTTGGGCTTTGAGCATTCTTCTTCGTTATAAATTAAGATGCTTCGGCTCATTCGCTCTACGCTTCGGTTTGCTCTCCCCTCCGTTTTCTTTCCTCTACAGCGAAAATGTGAGTACAGCCAAGAATTATCTTGGTAAATATGGCTTAATGAAATTGCCGTAAATACTTCCGACAAAATGAACATACACAGGCATCTAGGTATTTTCATGGCATATAACGCGACCATTCTGAATTGACTTGAGCTTAACACACATACGCTCCAAAATCCAGCTGTGAATGAGCCGAACTAGAGTGATAGAGCGCTCGCAAAGAATGTCAGTGACATAGGGGCTTAACAATAAAATATATGACTTTCTGTATGTGTAACATACGTTCGATTCGTGTGCATACATTTTCAAGTCTCGTTATTGACATTGGACAGAGGACAAGCGAACGAGAGACGCAAAGCGAAGAGAGAAAAAAAAATCAAATAGACTTTAATCTTTTAGTACTAATTAATGTATTTCAAGACAAAACAGACTTGATAGCATACAAATTGAAACAAAAACAATCGGTGGAGATGGAAGAGAACATACGCGTAATGATGTGAATCCAATACGTTCAATAACTATGTTTTTGTTATCACATCAAGGGAATGAGTGAGAGAGAGAGAGAGAAGCGAGAGAATTTCAGGAAGTTCAGAACACGCAAAAGCAAAAAAGAAAAATTTGCTAAATCAAAAGCGTTTCCGTTCAATTAAGTTTCGAGTTCCTTTTTTTGCGCTCAGAAATTAAACTAATTTGAAATTGAATTTATTTCTGAGCGTAGATTCTTAATGACTTCAAAATCCAGATGATTTGTATTCTCGGACACACATGCTAAATGAATGAATGGCAGCCAAACATTTGAGCCTTGTATATATATATAGTGAGCGTCAAAAGTTTTGGCACAGTTAGTTTTTTCAGTTTTTATATATATTTATTGTTGTTTTAACAAAATTTCTTTTATGGTTTTATGAAACAAGTAGAAATATATAAATTCATAATCTTTTTTTCGAATTTAATTTACCGTTACTGTATTTTCGGCCAAATGGCCGCCGATTTTATTCTGCCTTAGCTTTAAATGTATTTACGTTCAAAGACGTTTCCAACATATTTCATTTTAATCAGATGGCCGGCCTTAAAAATACAGTAAAGGTGGCAAACGGACGGACAGAGGACGAACATTTCGTGTACGTCCGTCCTTTTATTGATTTGGGGCAAACGGACATTTGTCCTAATGTCCCATTTCAAATTGGGACAAACGGACAAATTTTTAAAATGACTTATGTAACTTCATTTAACTAATGAAAACAAAAATTGAGTACCATTCGATACTGGCTGCATATGTATTGAGAATTTTGGTTTCCATTAGTTAAATGAAGCTATATAAGTCATTTTAAAAATTTGTCCGTTTGTCCCAGTTTGAAATGGGACATTAGGACAAATGTCCGTTTGTCCTAATTTGAAATGGGACATTAGGACAAGATGTCCGTTTGTCCCCATTTGAAATGGGACATTAGGACAAGATGTCCGTTTGTCCCAAATCAATAGAAGGACGGACGGACGAACAAACTTTGTCCCTTTGCCACCTTTAAAATACAGGGTGGTCAAAAACACAAAAAACCACATTTTGGCCATATGCCGGCCAGCTTCATGAATTAAGGCCATCATTAAAATGCAAAACAAAGTACCATCTTCATTTAAATGCCAAATACCGACAATTAATTATGAGATATTCAAGATTTTGACCAATTTTCCTGAAGTGTGCCATAACTTTTGACGCGTGATTTTTGATTTTTGTCATTTATCTACAGTAACGGTAAATTAAATTCGAAAAAAAGATTATGAATTTATATATTTCTACTCGTTTCATAAAACCATAAAAGAAATTTCGTTAAAACAACAATAAATATATGTAAAAACTGAAAAAAAAACTAACTGTGCCAAAACTTTTGACGCTCACTGTATATATACACACAATGTCGTCCATTTTTTCCCTCTCGGCTGTGTATGTGTTGTGTCTTCTGCCGAGTGGAAAAGAATGGAAACGATAGCATTATGCTTTCTTCCGCCGGTGATTTTTTTTTTCTCTTTCTTCGAATGAATTAGTACTATGGATGGTGAGACTAAATTATGTTAGATGTTTTTACCTGAATGAACTACACGGATGAATGACCCAATGGCCTGCAGTTTTCTGGCGTATCCGCTCCTTGACTAATGCCTTTTTGCTGCCAAATAATTTCATAGCCAACCGATTATCGGTTGGCTGAAACCATGATTGTAGCTGGTTTTTCAAAAAGTTTGACGACATTTTTTCGCTTATCGTTTGTATGTTCGGCAATAGTTCCTCCTTCGGAGTACCATACAACGAAACGTCGTCAAAATGAACCTACGATTGTATCCGAATCCATTATATCCACACGCGCACACAACCATCAAATATCCGTCGCACCAATTATGTGGGGAACAACATGAGCCGCATAAAGAGAAATGCAGAAAAAAACACACAAATACTTTAGTACAAAAAAGGTTCATTTTTGTATACATTCTTTTTGAGGCTTCATTAAAAGCATCTTTTTGCGTTCAAAAGCGATCTAAACTAAATTTTGTTGTATCCTGAGTATTTTTTCATTTTTTTTTTGTTCTTTTTAAATGGCTATATGTAATTGCCGTCGTTCTCTTCATTTTGGCCGGTTCTTTTTTTTTTTGTCGTATTTGTATATCGTTAAACAATTAAGTATTTTCAGTTGCGCATCAAGCGTAAATTTCTTTTCCATCCCGAAATAAGAAAAAAGGGAGAAAATGAAAAATATACTTCTATGCAAAGTCGTGATATTTCTTTTTGAATATTCAACACATTTTATGCAATGATTTCTCTCTTTTGCTCGACAATTTTCCGATTAAAATGCGCGGTTCCTTGGATGTGAAAGACACAAGAAAAAAAAGCAAATTCACTGTTTCTCACGCATCGCTTATTGCAATTATTCGAATTAAAATAAACACTCGGCAAGTGGCGGAATTTGTCGAGTGTGCGAGAAAAATCGTGGATCAAAAGGCTCACGAATACATACGATTGTTTACGGATAAAAAAAAAAAAAAATTTATTTCCAAGTAAAATCTTATAATTCTGGTGAAAAATCCGCGGAACGCGAAACCCGGAACTCAAACATAGAGACTATGTCACCCGATTGAACTGAGTCTCTCTGTCTCCACAAACCGAAGTGAAGAAATTTTAAACGTACAGCACCAAAAATATGTGTGAATCACACAGTCGCTCTTTTCTTTCGCGTCTCTTCATATTTCGAGCGCGAACAATTTTCAGTTTCATGAATTGGGGCATGAAAATTCAGAAGCTTCAAGAATCGACAGCGACTCGCTATTCCGCCGATACACAATTTTCCCGTCAACGAGCGAACGAACGAATTTTTGCGGGCACGAGCGCGACTAATGAAAACAGCAAAATAAATAAATAAATGAATGAAGAGGATCGCTTTATTGCTGCGAAAACAATGGTAAACATGAAATACAAGTTTTTTTTCTGGTTAGGTTTGTGACTCAGATGGTACGATTTGACTGGAAAACATTTTGTTCCGAAATATGGGCCTGAAATCGATAGAACGAACAGAATGAAGGAAAAAAGGTCGAAAGTTTGCGAGTCTGTTCTTTGATTTTATTTTTGGCAAACAATGAGAAATTACTCAAATCGATTAGTACTAGGAGTTTCATCGACGGAAAAGTAACAAATTGACGAAATGAACGGCGACGACGACGACGATTCTGGAAATGGTGGTGGTGGTAGTGGATCGCTCGCCAAATACACAAGTCACACACACACACGGCTTGATTGAAAAGAAAGATATAAAAAATGTAACACACGAAAATGCTCACTACATGCATATTCCTCACTCGTTCGTCTCTTTCATGCGGTTCCACCATTTAAGGATTTTCTGTACTGTGTTCCTCTGTTTTTTTTATTTGCTCGCTTACTTTCTTTTTTTCCGATGGAACCCGCTCACGTTCGTAAATCGTAATTGAAATTCAATAAAAAATGAAAGCACCACATATGCTCTAATCGGCAACATGTTTTACCGTCACCATTGAAACCAACCGCCACACACCGAATGCATATTGTATAATGTGAAAATACCAGCAAAATACTCTCATAAATAAATAAAATTATGAATATTTTACAAGCGATTTATATATTTTCTTCACTTATTTTGCTTCTGACTCATTTGCTATTAACTCTCTTATTTCCCTTGAATTTTTATTGAACAAAGATTTAATGAATCGTACGCTTCAGTCCTTTCTTTTCCAATTTTCAACTGCCATTCATTTGAACAAACTCTTCTTACTAGGCTTTGGTGATGAAAAATGAAGAGAAAAAAAATACTTTTTTTTTCAGCAACTGAAATACGTGAATTGCTTGAACGACATAGGCCAATTGTACCGATTTTGAAGAGAAATTTGCTGTTTCCGTGTGCAAAAGTAATCTTCGTATTGATGTACGACAAAAAGAATTTCAAATGTTTAATACACTTTGTTTTTGATTCACTGAAACACTAACGAGGGCTAAAAACGTGATTCGATCAAATGTTTTCAATTAAGTTAATACAATCATTTAATTGTGTGCAAAACATGCGATTTAGTGGAGGCTCATCCGAAGATGAGAAGACAAAAAAAACGAGACCGATTCTAAAACAAAAACGAAAACAAAATGATGAAACAATGAACCGTACACGTGAGATATTCATTTTATTTTATCGGTTTGAGTTTTTTCTACACAGACACACATGCACACACGGTGTGAGTTTGTGTGACAGGCGAACGATTTGTGGCAAAATCAAATAAAAATTTTTTAAACGAAACCAACTTTTATTTTATTCGAGGGTTGTTGTTTTACTTTTTTTCTATCCTTTCTCAGATGAGAATACCGAAGCACCTTACAATTCGAACTATGCGGTTAGTTCTTCGCTTTGCAACACGTATACACACACACACACACACACACACACACACACTCGAGCGCACTGATTGCCTGCACCGGGGAATGTGGAATCTGGTTGGAAAATGTTCAACCCCAAAAAAACATCGAAAAACTCTACATATCCAACACCGACTCGAGAGCTATTTTGCAAACGCTATGGAGTGACGGTACCTCATCTCCACACAAACATACTCACAAGTTTAATTACTATTATTGCTTTTTTCGTACTAATTTGTATTTACCATCGCCAAACAGTAGTGCTTGTGTGTCGAGAGTGATTTGGAGCTAAATGCTTGTTGTTACCGTTTAAAATATATACGGATATATAATAATGAATTGAAAAGCTGTCAAAATGGCTTGTACACGTCCAAATGAGAATTTGATTAGCAAAAATGTTTTCGGGGCGTCAGCATTTGTCTCGATTTTGGTATTGTATAAATTCACAAAGAATTAAATCAAAGCAAAACCCAGAAAATAAGACGAAAGAAGAAATGAAAAAAATGTGTATGACGTTCGTATGTCATGTGCGCCGTTGCGCATATCAAAATCACTTGAATTTTCAATCAGTTTTTGACACATCAACAACTCAAAACCACAATCGCATTGAATCTAATCAATGATGGTTAAAACACCAAATTACATTTTAACGTAGTGGGGATCCAGAACGTGTTGTGTTTCGGTGTTAGATTGAAATTCCGATTGGAAATATGTCACAAAGTGCGTTCGTCTTCTTTTTTCTCTATATTGTGACATGCCACAAAGAGAACTGAAGAAAAAGAAAACAACATATCTAGTCTTACGCCGCCCGGAAATAAAATCATTTACGATATCGTATTGAAAATGGCTAGGTATTTGATTTGAAACCGAAAAAAAAAAAAATAACAAATAAAAATTAATTCACACCAATGCATGTGTGTTAGATATTATTTTGTGTGTTAATGGTTAAGAATTAGATTAAAGAGATTAATAGACTAGTGAAAACAAACATACGTCTAAAAGTATAGTTGAAGAAGAATTATTTGAGCAGAGAAACAAGACAAGACTATATTAGTTCGAAACACGAACGAAATTAGATATAGAGATAACAAAATTAAACACACGATTTTATTTCTACGAATAGAGAAAATTGATAGAAAAAAATGCATCACACAACTAAAGAACTATTTTTATTTATTTCGGCTACAGACTACATTTTTCTCTCTTTATCGATATTAAGAAGAAATATTTATAGGAAGAAAAAATTAAACGCAAGCTTATAGATATTCATATTGAGTGATGGGCATTGAAATAGCACAACCATGGCATTTACAAACCCGTCGACACAGTTGACAAAACCAAGTGAACAACATAAACAGACAAACTTATTATAGCATTTATTGTTAAACTAAAACACCCAAAATCTCATCTAATTCTCGCACATACGATTAAGCGACACGCATTTAAGCATACACACGCACACATACTGGTCACTTGCACACGCTCATCATCACAACACGCATCTAAAGATTTTTATTTGTTTTGTTTGCTTGTCCTGAATGGCATTTGAATCGAGTATTCTATATGTTTTCCTTTTTGGGATTTCTTTTCTTTCATACTACTTCTTAGTTGTTGTTTTTTCTCTCTTTGGATTGAGGGGGCTGGTGGGGGAGGTTCACGATTTTCGATACTCTACATACGCTTTTATTTAAAGACTAAATTGTATTAGCTAGGAATAAAGTTCGTTGGTTCGTTTTTGTTTGCGATTTTGTTTTGATTTTGGTTTTTCTTGGATGATTCTCTTTCGGTTTCCGATTTGAGAATTTTTCCCTTCAACAACTCACACACAGATGATTCCGTCTCTACAGTTCGTTTGTTTGTTTGTTTTGTTTAACGCGATTTTAGTTACACATTGGAGTTTTTAGTATTTCTATGTTATGGGGTTAGTGTATGTGTGAGTGTGTTGAAGTGATTGTGTGCTACAATGTGAGGAATTTGATTGATTGATTGATTTACCTTTGTTCTTGCCATTTCGTTTGTTGCATCACATATTAACAGAGCTTCATCGTCAAGCGCTGTTACTAATGAATCTGTACAGGTGTTATCAACCGAGGATATACGTAAATCACTTTCGTTAGAATTAATAAAATTTGTACAACGAATGGAATCAGAACTAACCGTTCCTAACAATCTGAATGCACAATACATAAGTAGAATAAATATATTAAATTTTATTAATAACCAAAAAAAAAAAAAAAATATTTGATGTGATTTGGTTGTTGTTGTTGTTGTTGTTATTCTTATTACTATTGTTGGTAGGTGGATAATATGTTGATTAAGCTCAATGTTTATGGTATTAACTGATGTATATGTGTGTTTTTGTTTATGTTTTGTTGTTGTAATTATTAAATGGCTAAATGAATGGTTTTGATATATTTGGATTCAATGCTCGTCAATTAAATTTGGATTGATTTCATTTCGTTTTTGTGGAGTGATAGTAATTCTATTTGCATTTCGTTCTCGTTTGTCTTTTTCATTAGCAATAACAATAACGGCTATGATTTATGGTGAAGCACATTTAATTTTTTCTGGATGTAACAAACAGAGAGGATGATATTGCCCTATACCATTTATCAAAACAAGGATCAAATGGAATGAAATGAATAAAATAAAGAAGAGAAGCGTTTCTTGCCCGTTAAATTTTTGTCTTTTTTGCTAAACAGAAAAAAAATGATTCAACAACGTTAACAATGGAAAACGGTACACAGAACGAACAGAGAACAAAAAAAGCAAACCGAAATCAAGTAGATTTTCCGGAATAGAGAGAGACACACACAGAGTGGAAGAAGAAAAAACGTGTTAAGGTATTCATCGAATTATGCAAATTATGCACAGCCTAAGAATCTAAAATGTAATCTATTATTTGTTGTTGTTCAGAACAAGACTCAGCCCCACGCACGCACAATGTACTAAATAATTCGAAAATGGTCGATAAACGCATTCATTCCCCCCATCGCATATTTTCTAAATATATTGCTGATTAGGATTTCGATATTTATTTATTTTTTTTTTTTTCATTGTGAGAAAGTAAAAGAGAAGTCTGATTCTCAATTGACTGACAGATTCAGATAAATATCTTGGACTCGTTTAAATTCGTTTGAAAACGTAGAATATAATCGGAATTAGATGAACGTGTTCATTGATAATAAATGTCAAACCGTTTATCAAACGAAACGAATAGAAAGAGAAACGCAAAGAAAGAGAGAAAAAGAAGGAGTGAAAAAGAGAAAAAGGAAAAGTCAAATTTATTATTGGAAATCTTTAGTTTAAAAAAGTACTGACGGTCAACTGTATATTGGGAATTGATGAGTGTGGAAAACTGCGCGAATAAAAACCAAATGGCACAATGTGGCCGCATCTAGAAACACAGAGAAGTAATACAAAGGCAATGCTCTATTTGACAAAAAAAAAAAAAAAGAATCTGTGTCCTAATCAATCGAATTTACAATCGAATATTTTGATTAAGACAAAGTGTGAAAGGAAGAAAAAAAAAAACAAACGAAAATACGATACAAAAACGATTGAAATCAAATATATGAGTGTGAGGAATAAATTCGACCATGTTTGCTTATGCGGGTGAATTTCAGTTGCGCATAGAATTTCATCATTTTTGCGCCTTTGACCTACAACGGGAAATTGAATTCATTCAACCAAATCCGTGGAAGAGAAAAAAATGCTGTTCTTTTTCAAATAATTAATATTATTTCATTTGTTGATTGTAGGTTTGTATGCTTCAAAAATCACGCATTCTTTTTTGAAACTGGCAAAATCGTACTCCACGCAGCAAAACAAAAAAAAAAATCAACCTCGCCTCCAAAACATAGAGAATCATAAAGAAAAAAAGTGTCGACCACGATGAAAACGGACGACGAAGATGAGGACGACGACGACAAAGGCGACGGAGACGACAATACGACGACAAAATAAAATATACGTAATGAAGAGAAGAAAAATTGGAAACGTAAAAGTGCCAATTTAACACAATACAAAAACACAACATATATGAGTTAGAAAGAGAAACAGATAGAAAAGGTATAGAAAAATAGAGAGCAAAATATATGTATATGGGTATATATATATATATATGTATATATAAAAATAGGATACGATTGTGTAAAAATAGATTCAAATGGTACGCGCATCGTACACAATATCCAATGTGGAATCAAACGAAATGAAATCAAATTAAGGACTAAAAGAACTAAATAAATAAAATTGAATTAGAGGTAGTAATTCGTATTGTTAGTACGGTAAAGCTTCTATAGATGGAATACTGGGTTAGCTATCGCTCTCTCTTTCTCACTCACTATCCGGTTTATTGAAAAGATCATGTTGTCGCTGCCGCCGATGATGATGACAACGACAATGACAACGACGACCATCGATAGCTGTATCTATTACGCTAAGACGCTGAACTGCGTCTGCTCAAAGGGCCATTCCATCTCATACAAGCTTTGCTGTACTATCATTCCATTATTATTATTATGATTATGATTATTATTGGCAAAGTGGTGATAACAGAGTAGTAGCCGAAAAAAAAAAAAAAAGAAAAAAAGGCAAACAAAAAATCGGAGCATTAAAACAAGTGTAATACGTTATTTATAAAATGAGATAGCGAAATGGAATCAATTCTGTACAATTGTGTGTATAAATACGAAAATGAAATTCCAACCCAAAAATGAACAAAGTGTGTGTGTTGTAAAACGTAACAGGAGAAATAGAGGGAAATGAAACAAAAGTCCAACAAATAAATATATATATGAAACAAGAATAAGTCAGTGATAGAGAGAAGAAGAAATATCGATCTCACCTTCCATTGGATTTATTTCGAGATAATTGTCTATTGTGCCGATTTAGACTATTGCTGTACGAATGACATTGGTAGAATGTCGCCTTTATGGGAGTTGCAATTTTCGAGCTCCTACTGTATAAAACATCGAGATAATTTAATAAATATATTCAAAATGGGATTTCCGTTTCGAAAATGAGCTCATTTTGATATGAAATAGAAATCGCTTTGTTTTCACAATTCGCAATCGCAATCGCATTCACATTTGCGTTCGCATTCCAGTCCCTTTCGAATCCTATCACATTATTCGTTTTCACTTGAAATGTTTTTATTAAATTTTATTTTCTATTCATTCCTTTTCCTTTCTTTTTCATCAATTTCCCAATTTCCCAATACGGTTTTGAATAGAAAATTAATAAAAATAGAGGGAGAGAGAGAGAGAGAGAGAAATAGAAAAAAATTCGTATTCGATTGATGGAAATGAAAAATTTCAAGAAATGAATAAAGCTGTAAAGGGCTTCGGGATCGAATTAGAATGGCGAAAAACGGTCGGAAGTCGCTTCTGTGTTGGATTGGTATTCAAAGTGTAACGATGCGAGATTTCATTTGTTGAACTGGGGTTGAACAAGTCAGACCGTAGGCCGAATTGTTCTTCCGCGTCAACAGATTGAAGGCGAGAAAGAGTGAGAGCAACGGTATTCGATTTAATTGCCCTTTGACTCTTTCCTAATTGATAGTTTTGTATCGATCCAAACAGTAGTTTATTACCTGTTGCTATTGTTGCTGCTGCAATCTGTGAATGCTCCTGAAAAGTGCACAGCGAGATACACGAACGGATTAGAAATTGTTGCGATTGGGAAGGAAGGTAGGTGGGTATGGAGTAGGAGGCAGATAAGTTGAAGAAGACGGTCAATTTTCAAATAGTCCAAAGATTGATTCCTATCGTTTTCACACATAGCCACCATTCTATGGGGGCTCTGCACTATTTTTCGACTAGATTCAATATCCGGAATATTTGAAATTGTTGCGCGAGAGGCAATTCTTCGATGCAAGCGTATTTTTTTGTTGTTAAATTTTGCGCTCACTCACTTTTAATGCTACCGAAGTGCTTAATTCCTTTGTGCTCAGATGAAGGCGGTGTGCTCGGCAACGGTGTATACGCCGTGTACGGATCCGAGTAATGCGACAACGGTCTTTTCGTATTGTTTATGCCGTTGTTTATATTATTGAAGCTGCTGCTGCTATTGTTGTTGTTGTTGTTGTTGTTGTTATTTGAATTGCTGTTTATTGTATTGTATTGAATTGAGTTTGATTGTAATACACTGTGACGAGGTCCTGAAGCCGCTGCAGCGGCCGTTGAATCATTTAGTATTAATTGATTTTGCGTTTGGGTTTGGCAGTTATTAATTTCGTTGCTTTTTGCATTATATTTATTTTTCAAATCACTATTCACTGTCGCGATTGTATTCTTTATTGACACACTGTTTTGTTGATGAGGCACTGGGTAACGAGATGCAACACCATACATCACATCACATAACATCCGAAAATATCACAATCGTATCACCAACGGACAGATTCATAGACGAACGATGACGGCGGCGGCGGTGGCGGCGACAACAGCGACAGCGACAACGACGTAACAGGACAAGAAGAAATACACGAATTATTTGGACTGAATTGATTCGATTTCAGTTTTTGTGTACAACGTTCTTTCGTTCGTTGTGAACATGCCGTGTGAACGGGCGAGAAACGAGAGATTGTGTACACTTTTGCGGAACGGCAACAGTCGAATGTTTGCCAAGGGATATCGACTATCCGTCTCCGATTCCATCGGCGAACATTTGTTTGTGTGCGAAAGCCGTTGGCGTTCCATCACAAAAGTACCACACAGAAAACTCTATGATATTGAACAAACAATTGGATATAGGATAGGATATAAAGAAGAAGAAAAAAAAAATAATACCGGTTTGAATGAATTTATCGTGTGATGCACTTGCCGCGCTGCCTAGCAGCGGATTCTTTTTCGTGGAAGATGAGGTCGATGATGATGAAGATGAGGACGAGCAAATCGGAGCTACAAAATACACACATATGCACAATAGATATTGTCGATCAGATAAACTGTTGTGTAAATTACACTCTATGTATACAACACAAACGGCTTTGCCAAGGCTCTTGGTCGGACGAAGAGCTCAATACGAAATCATTCGAATTTGTTTTTCTTTTATTCGTTTCAACGGTTTTATATTTTGGGTGAATTGCGGTCACTCACAGGAAAAACACAAAAAAGCAATGAAGAAAAAAACACACAACAATAACAAGAAAAACATCGCTCGATCGGCATCGCCGTATGATTTCGCCTGGGCACTTGAACGTTGGCCTTGGCAAATGTTGTGCCAAACATAATTTTGAATGGGTTTGTTTATTTCTTTCTTCCTTTCTTCGGTTTTTCATTTTAGCCGAGCAATTGATTCGACGAAATTCGTTTTCTTTACGAGTTCGAGTTCGAGTTGAGATTTTAATGATTTGTTTGTTTGTTTGTTTGTTGTGGGTTGATGATCACTTACCGCGTACTTGAGATGATGATGCCGATGCAGTTGTTGCTGTGTAGTCGGGTGTACAACACACTTTATCTGATTTTCTAAACTTGAACGAGATATTTCGAAATTTTTTTGGATTCACTTTGATGCGACAAAATGACGAGCTTCGCGTAAAACTTTTGAAGAACGTATTCTTTTGCACCACATGATTATTTTTCCCATTCAATTTGCTATTATTTTGCATCAAATTGTTGCATTCATTGAATTCATTGTATTTGTACAAGCAGTAATTATTATCGTTTGTTGGTTTATGAGTGTACGATGGATTTATTGTTGTCGATGTTGTTGCAATGTTTGGATTGGTTGTGCGCAAATTTGAAATACTTAAGTTACTCAAATGTTTTAAGTCGCCTGTCGGTGTTTCAATTCCATATTCTGCGGGTGGGAAAAGGTGTAGTTTTTGATCAATGATGAATGGCTTTTGTTCTTGTTCTTATGGTTGTCGATTCGGGCATGATAATCGCATCAAACTCACAACAGTTACATCGATTTGATAACGAAACACACACATAGACACACGAACAAACCGAAAACTCTCGCCTCACGCACGCACGCACGCACGCACGCATTCGCCCATTCAAATTCGTTTGTCATGCAACACATTCAACAGTTTTTGTTTGTTTGTATTCTTCTGATTCCTGGTTCGTTTTTGGATCGGTCAAAATTCACATCACTTGATCCAAATCGGAAAAGAAACACTCGTTCACACTTGTTGCCCGAAGACACACACACAGAATATGAACATTTTATTTCATCAAAGAGCCCGGCCATGTCAAAAGCCGATCCGCCGATTCGACATAACAGCGAATTTGTTATGTCAGATTTCAGAGTACTTACGTTTATGCACAGTTAACGACGCTACCGTGGGTGATGATGATTTGGTGGTCGCATCAATCACACAGCTTTCCGATAGATTTTTCTTGACTTTATTACTATCCCCGAATAGATTATGATTGTTTCGGCAATTACGATTCGTGCAACTAGTATGTATGTTGGCACTGCCAGTGCCTGCGCTGCTGGCAATCACTTCACAACTATTCGTATTCGTTATTTGTAGTAAATTTTTATCCACATAATAACAATTATTGCCACTGTCGAGGTTAACCATGGACTGACGATACTGTTTATAATCAAAGTGTAGCACATCTGAATTTTCTTCGCTGTAGTAAACATAAATAAAAACGAAAAAAAAGAGAAAAAAGAAGAAAAAGTAGAGAAAGATTGTTGAGAGTTAGTGTGAAAAGGAAAGAGCCACTGCAAAGAGACGTGGCAAAAAGAGAAGGGGAGGGCGAAAGAGAGAGAGAGATAGAGAGAGAGAGAGATAGAGAGTGAAGCAAATACGAATGACTAACGAATAAGGAACAAAATACGGATACGGTACGGAGAAAGAGAGAGAAATACACATATACAAAACGGTTTCATTTTCGATGTCATGATGTGTGTTGGTGGTGAGAGTGTACGCGCTTTTTTAGTTATTCGATTGCCACAACACAGTGAAGCAAAATATTCACGACAAAGTCGACAATAAGAAGAAATGAAAAAAATAACAGCAACAACAACAACAACAACGAAAGAAGAAATATACATATAACAAAGAATTCATAAATACAAAAACAACAACAAAACGAATTCGAACGAAAAGAAACCAACCATCTAAATGTTTAACAGTCGGTCGGTCGGTCGGTCGCACACATGCATCGAAAAGACGACAAGAAATACTCGTACAGCACAGCACGGCGCGGCATAGCACAACACAGCACAGTTCCAGTTTCAATGCTAGTTTCGGTTTGCGAGACAGAGTCAAATTTATGTATTGAATGCTTTGGGGTAACGAGGACCGCGCCAATAATACGAAAACAACAGCCACAACAAAATGAAATGCTCTTATGTTTTCTATATAGTCCCTAAGCATTGTATCACTCTGATTTATCAAGCTAAAAGAGAGCTCACAGCGTTTGTGTGTATGTTTATTCGCATGTATTCGAGTTACTATGCACACAATTGTGCTGTTTAAAAATTCACATTATTACGTTATTAATACACACATTTATTTTCTAATGGCCAGTGTATACAGTGTTGAGCTGTCGGTGCGCGACGGTACAACCGATACAAATGCCTGTGCATAATATATCTACCTAAATATGTCGCCACAGCAGGGCGGCAAACACTTTGGCGGCTGGAAATTGATAAAAACAACTGAACAAGAAAAACAAAAAACATCGAACAAATGAACATGTGCTTGTTGCTATAAACCATGTTCAACGTGTCGTCTTGTTTCAGCACACACACACACACACACACACACACAGATACCGTGCGCGCATTCAGTTGTGTCCAAACTCTAACAGTCTCAAATAGTCGGAACTGTGAACTCTGGTTTGAATCACTTCGTATTCTGTGTGGCATTGCGATGGCGTGCTTAGAAATGCTGACAGTCGGTCGTGCGGCGTTTTTTTCCTTCTTGCCACACTATTTCATTAGCTCGTTAAAAATACAATTTTTCTCTAAATTATTCATCACACACACAAATGGTTCAAAAATAAACCAAATGATACGGATATCAGTTGTTATCAGGCAAAAAAGAAAAAAAAAACATATCATTTCATGTAGATACATCCGGCTAAATCCATAATATTTATATGATATATGATTATCTTTTCCTATTTATTTTTTTGTGTTTATGTTATAGATATTTTTTCCGTTGGCTTATGACTATGTCACACGTTTCATCAATATGTCACTCCATTACAGTGTATGCTCTTTTTTTTTTCTCTAACTATCGCTCCACATTCACTGTGTCGCTTCAAATTGGTTTGAGTGTGGAGGCACATTTCTTGCATATTTTTTTATCGATTGATTCGATTTTTAACAAATCGAAAACTGACCCCATTTCTTTCTGTTTGCCTTCGTACTACAACAACATACTGTTGTTGGGCAACGCATAATCTTCTTATGCGATATTTTTAATTGAAGAAAAACCGCATTGATTGCACAAGTAGCGAATCTTCATTGCACTTGATTAATCCGCAGCTTAAGTGAGCAACTGAAGTGAACTGTGAAAGAACATTAACTCCTGATAAAATGAGCTTCGATATAAACGGATGCTTTAGAAAATTATGCATCGCTTTTAATGGTCAAACCATGTTTGTCTTGCCTGTCATATTTCCTTCGCCGTACACACAGCTATTCAATGAGTTGTGTTCTGTCACAAACAATACATTCTGATATCTATTCATTAATATTTAACTGAAAACTGTTTGCCATACACACAGACAATACTCTTTGCTACTATCGCTCCTCACACAGTGTGAGAGTGAGAGCAAGAACAGATTGATTTTCATCGGCCAAAGTTTTTATCTCAATTGTTTCGTCTAAAGTGCCATATCAGCTGTAATATGAGCTATACCATTATTATATGTATACACATAGAAAACAATGAGCTCAATCCATTCAGGATACAAAAGACAAAAGGGAGGCACGTTTTGCTTTGGGAAATGCGTGTGCGGAAGCACATATTCGTAGGCAAATTTGTGCATGTATGTTGTGTTGTGTTCAAAACGATTCTGTTGCCTATCAATAAAAATACACTTCGTGCTCTCCGTTTGATGTCCACATCGCTGCTGGAGGGAGCAGATGAATGAAAAAAAAAGAAGAAGAAAAACATGAGCACACACGGTGTGACCTACGTTTATTGTTAAACTCTTTTTTTTCTCGCTCGCTTCCTTATCGGGTGCTCTTAAGTCATTGATTAAAAGCGACAAAAAAAGAACGAGAAAATGGCAAAAAAAAACCGATTGAATTGCATCATCAGAAAGATTACTGTAAGAATGGCTTTGGTGAATGAAACAACACACCAAAAGCATCTGGATACAAAATGAGCACTGTTGATGTTCCATAATCTGCATGAAAATTGTCGGCATGGGAATAAACAGGCAGAAAAATTGAAGAGAAACTGGTAAATTGTCGTGGAATGAAGAGTTTTCCACAGACAAAGTTGAATCGGATACAAGGCTTTCGACAGCGGATGTACGATCTCAGTTCGCATGTCTATTTTCATTTTCTTCAATGTTAGTGTGTATTGTGTATACATTAAAATGTACTCGCGATCTCCAGCCCACTTTGGACAAATTAGATTTAAATTAATAAATGCCAGAATCCTGACATTGAATTTCATATTATTGTTGCCCATCGGGCGCGCGCGCACACACACACTCTCTCTGCTCTCTCTCCTAACGCCGCCGCCACTGCAGCTACTGCTATTCTTGATCTGAAAATACATTTTAATCCGTGTGTGCGCCGCCGTTTCTGTATATTGACTATTATTATTACGCGATCAGCGGTTGTCTGTCTCTATCTCATCGTGGCTTGTGATTTCAAATTGTCGACCAAATTAGAAAACAAAAGGCTCGTGCGCTCGTGCTCTGTGAATGGATCTCTCTTACTCCCTCTCTCTCCCTCTCTCTCTGTCTTGTTCGCTCGCTCTTCATCGTCTCTCCAGAACACAAAGCTAATGTATTTAGGATCGTCAGCACTCAGCTAATGATAGCATTGAGCGTATTTGTCAAACAATACTTGACAGCGACAGCCGCAACAGTAGCAGCAGAAGCAGAAGCAGCATTCAAACAACGACAACCAAAATGCATAGCATTTTTTTTTCACTTGTTCTTCGCCTAACTGAAATGCTGTTGATGTGAAAGCCGTTTACTGTACACTGTGTACATTAATTGAATCAATAAAATGTGCCTCACATTATATAATATACTTGAACTACATTCACAGGCCACGAGGCATAACTCACAATTCAGTACGTAGTGTTATAAATATGTATATGTATATCGTTTTTGTCGACCGATTCTCAGAGTTTGACAATGTTTCTTCAAATTTAATTTGCAAGTATTTTCGAAGAAGAGAATTTTCACGCAAAACGAAATCAAATGTTCATTGTTTGTCGCACCTCGTTCATTTCGCACGAAGACGGAACAGTTTTTCCGATTAAGGAATATTTTCATTGAACATAAAAATATATTTGTCCGTACATCGAATATGAATTTTAAATGTTAATGGAAACCTTCAAATCGTCAATTTCCATTGACACGATATTAAACGATTATTATTCGGAAAGAATTTCATTTTTCATTGTCGATTGAATTTTTCGGGCGAATTGCGATCACATCTTATTAGCATTCTCAATAATAGTATACATTGGGGTATATGGCTCTGAAGAGAGATTCATACGCCGCTTCGATATCTTATACCGCTTCGTTCATTCGCTCGTTCGCTCACACACTCAGACTTGCTACATCTATATAATTTGCGTCTGATTGAGTTGTTCGGCTTCGCTTAATTTGAACTGTGAATGAGCGCATGTACACGCTGGCTGAAAACATTTTCATTTATGATTGTGCACAAATTGATTACTTTCATTATTTGATATATTGCACATTGATTCATTGGTTTGGCTGGCGTTCATGAACGGATAGAGGTCTCGCATTTGTTATTTTTAAAAACAATCGACTCGGATCGATTTACATGTACTCAATTTTTTTTGTTCCAGTGTAATGTGTCCCGAGTGTCGGAGCCCCGGAGCCCAACGATATATATATATATTATAATATCATTTCTTGGAAAATATCAACACAGTGAAATACACAGTAACAAATGTATCAATGATGCATCGCAGAATTGTGTGGCCACCGATTCGGATTCGGTACAGCGAGTGGGTCGAACTTTAAAGTTTGTCTCAATTCTCAAATCAGCGAGAGACTCATTCTGAAGTTAAAGTAGCATAAGTTGTGTGTTGACTAGAAATTGCGATGCAACTGATAGATTCGTTCCATTGTTGCCGTTGATTCTATTATCGCACATATATTATGAATATGTCATACATTTTCACTATTGTACACGCTTTTCAATTAAACGAGAAATAAACGAGAGATTATTCAAATTCTAGAGTATTTCAAGCATCTAGTCGTATTCATTCTATTGCACGCTCATTACTCATTTTTCACCACACATTCCTGATTTTATTATTATCTATCTGTGCGATTCTTTCGCTCCAATTTCTCCCATCTTCTCTCACTTGTCTCTCTAGTTTCGGGTCTTTGCACAGAAATTCGGTTGTCAACCGTCGAAATGGTGGTGAACATTATGTATCGAGTGAACACCAAATGATAATAAAAATATTTAAAAAAAAAAAACATTCTCTCTTGATGATGGATTGTTGAAAAGTGTCAGCGACAGATTTCAATCTCTTTTGACCGATCTAAGTGCCGCGCTGTTGGTGGGTTTGTTGTTATTGACATTCATTTCGCACAGATTCATTGCATCTATTCAGTTCGAGCACTATTCCAGCCCATCGACACCACACCACATCACTCGATAGCACATGATATCCATCGAAATATTGCCCTGCGCATTCGCTCTCAACCTAATTTGGTGCCAAATCGGTGCTAGTGTGCTCACAGAGATGCGACCATCGTTTTTTTTTTCTCTATTTACTCTACGTTACCTAGTTGTTGGTTTTGTGTTTTTTTTTCTTAACATTTTGCCAGCAATTGCATCACATCAAATTTTTATGATGTTTGGACGCATTACAATCACGTTTCAACATGAAATATACAAATTAATTCGAAGTGGTTTATTCTTGTTTCATTTTGAATGATTTTACAACGGATACTGGAATGTGTGGTGACCGAATGCAGTGAGTGTTGTTTGTTTTGATAGCGGAGTCTATCAATAGACAGACACTCTGCTTCTTGTCCTGTACGCGATTTGTAGAACACGCACATACATATGTGCATGGGATAGTGCGTCTCTTGTCTTACTGACCACTTTGATTCATGTGATTTGCGACCGACCGACCGATCGACCGACGATAGCATTAATTAAGAAATTTGCTATTTTTACAATGTATTTTTGTACTTGCAGTTGTTGATTGTTGACTTCATCATGTTTGTTTGTATATAAATTTTTTTTCGTTACGAGAATATCACGCGACACGCTATATGCGTCCTTTTCCCACTTATATGTTATGATTGTGGGCATTTTTTTTATGACACGATACATGGCCACGCTGTGACGATACAGGCGAATAGCTCAGACTCATTAACAAAGCATGAACAACAGCGGCAACAACGATAAATGAAATGCGGAAGAAAGAGAAACACAAAAATACACATAGAGAATCAATCAAATGAAAGTTAGCCGAATGCGCCTATGTCAATATTGATTCAATAATTGAGCGAGCGTGTGACACTTGATGTCTCGAAATTTCCGACTGAAATCATCATAAATCGGGCAAGGTTTGCCTTGTGCGCCTTTTGTCAATGATCGAATTCACAGAATCGGAATGGGAAAAAATGACAACTCAATTGTTCCGGATTTGGATCGTTGATAATCGATTTGTATGAGCAAAACAAATGTGCGTTACTATTACGCGCTGTCCGTTTTTTTTTTCTCTTTTGATTTATTGATTGAACTCTGGCCCAAAATGATCGAGCGCTGTAAATTCCAGATTTGATTGGAAGTCATTCACTGTTCACTATTCAACTGTTATGTTATATTTCGCTGGCGGAACGAGTTCGATCATGTAAATTTAAACCTGTACCTGAACGTCCATTTTAAAAGAATGCACAAGAGCAACGAGACAGGAAAACCGGGATGCACAATTAAATAGAGCTGATGGATAGTTTTTGTTGGATGAAAATTTGTTCGAACAAAATATGCCCCTGAATTTGTGGGTCGCAAGAAAACGCTTGTAAAATCTTTCGTATAACGAAAATATAACATATTTTCATATTACAAAAATGTTCAAAAATAATTTTAAATAGATTCGAGGAAAGAAGAAAGTTTTTCCAAGGTGGATTCTATGTGTGCAGCTGAGCTCTCACTCTTTTTACCACTAAATTTGACGGCATAAAGAAACATTAACCCTACGGATATTCGCAAGAATATAACACAAAAGCATTTGGTTGCCACATTCTTCCACATTCCGGCTGTTGTGTATGTGTATGTATATGTATATGTATATGTGTATATGTGTATGGGAAGTGATTGGTGTCAGAATTATGTGGCATCGTCTTCCGAGGTAAAACGAGTCGAAATTTGTTGCTTAGTCATCATGTGTATCATTGATCACTTGGAAGCCGCTTTGTGCAGAAATGTGCGGCATAAATTTCAATGGAACGTTAGATACTTTTCACGGACCGTCAACATTTTCTTCGCCATCGTCATCTTTTGATATAACAGTTGAGCGCACCGCCATTGGTACCTCGCGCCCAAGAACAACGGTGAAGCCAATCGTTCATAAGTTATTGCTCCAAATATAATGAATTAATGGATACAATAGGTGGATGGGCGTGTGTGTGTGTGTATATATATATATATGAGTATATGTTTGCTTGTCACCGTTTTATAGATGGTTAAACGCTTACGAATATTTCATCGTTCTCTTGGGCGCTCTCACCACTTCTTATTCTTCCTCCTTTATGCACACATAAAGCTTACGTCTCACATAATTTTCCACACTAGACTTTAGCTTTTGAGAACGAATAATTAATTAAATAATTTATTTATTTTTAAACATATATCCTGTGTCTGTGCACACATTTAAATGGTAATTTAGGCTTTTTTGAAGGGGGACTAAACAGTTCACTGCCGTAGCGTGCACACACACGTCATCATTATCATCATCACCATCGTCAACAGTGAATGGAGCGCGATGAAACTGTTTTGCGTGTGTATCTAGTAGGCTTTGTAGGTGTAATTGAACATTCTTGCGGAGCTTAGTTGATGACAGTACTTTTTGTTGTGATATTGTTAATGACGAAGCGCGCAATTTACGCGAAACACGCACAAATAAGCTTGATTCCGCTAAGAAAAATGCGTGAGAGTTTTGAAGATTGTAGATGCTCATCGACGAGAAGAAAAAAAATCAAATAATTTTGTGTATGTGTGTGTTCTGTATAGTCATTTGCTCTGGCAAAATATGATTGCGGCACCATACATTTTAATATGCCCCGAAGAATCGTGTTTCTGAAAGAGAGAAAGACTTTTACACTTTTCCATGCACTGGATCAGGTTTCCGCTTTCTCTACATATATTGATTCATTTCGACGTGTGTGAGAGCATCAACTCACAAAGACACTCACCATTGCAGAGGCTGTTCGCTTTCACTTTGAGCCCGAGTGCTTATTTATGTACATACATGCTTCGCAATGGTACTATTTTCAATTTAAAATGCAAAATAAACTAAATGGTGTTAAAGAGTATATATACGCAGCGAATAACAATGACAACTAGTGCCAGCCAGAGCGCATGATAAAGCGACAAATATCGAAATAGAATATGCTTATGAGTGAACGAGAAGAGAAAGAGCGAGACCAACAAAAAAAATGAAAACAACTCAAAACGAATGAAATTCAAATTGTATTTTCATATATTAAATTGGTTTTCTTTCTTGCCGTTGTTATCCTCAATGGATGGCACAATAGGCACAAACAACGAATGCATCCAACGCCTTTTCCCGAGAAATGTTGTTTATTCCTCTCTCCAGCGAATTTCATGGAGTGAGTATCCGATTTTGTATATGCATACATTTTATGTGTATCATCGAATACAAACGTATGCGTTCCTACGACAGCCGTTTGGAAAGAAAGGAGAGAGAAAGCGAAAAATAGCATACATGGAATCAAGCGAGGCATAGTATTCATTCCCATGTCATGTTTTTCAAGTCTATGTATGCAGAAAAAAAAATTTCATTTCATGGCCTACTTTATATTTTATGAACAATCGTAATCATTTGATGGATGAATAAATATGATAAGTTCAGAATAACGCAGGTTTCATACTATCCCAATCCACGCCAATCCACTACTGATGCTGTCTATTGTCGTTCACTCTCACATTCCCTTTCTTTCCTCTTTCCGCTCTTCGTTTGTCGATTTCATTTTCATGCCATTAGTTGGTTTTCCGTTTTTTTTTTCCCCAATGAATGGGATGTAGTCAGAAACTGTTGTTTTCATGTCAAATTCTGGACAAATCAAATATCCAGCTTATGAAGTGGAGCTTTAAACTACTGCATAAAATGTTGAAAATTATTTAAATTTCACGCAACTGTAATCTGCATTATTTTATGATGTAAATGTTTGATTTTCTGTCTCTTTTTGTTTGCGTTTTTCTACAGAAATGAAGCTGCTGATGCTATTGGGCCATAAAGGGATTTCTGTAGAAAGAAGCGTGTGTGTGTGTGTGTGGATGTATGTTTGTTTCGAATCCATTTTGTTAGCCATCGTCCCATGCGAAATTTATGCCATTTCTTTCTTTCCTATTTGCACAACTGACTGAATCTTCGGGCGTACCTTTATATCGTCTCTAGTGGGTATGATGCGTAGTTTGTGAACACTTTATACAGCCACCAATAGATACATATGTATATGCAATATGATCAAGTTAAGACAGTGAATGTGCACCAAAAATCTTTAATCAAATAAATTGTGCCATCAAATATGTGTGATGATTACATGCGATTTCCTTTATTCAACTGAACCAAACCGATCCTTTCGCTGATGGTTTATGTCTTCATCGGATTTCAAAGTTTTCTTAAGTTTTCAATTTCAAAATGTCGATGAGAAGAGAAAGTGATAAAAAGAGATCAACAGGAGAGGGCAAAAGAGAAAGACAGCGAATGAATTGAGTGAAAAGTTTTGCAAGAAATGTCGCACATAAAAGACTTTGGGGTTGATTCGATTTGTCATCGGTTTCAGCAATGGATATCGGCTTGAAATCAGTATTCATGTCAGAGCGATTATGTGTGAAAATCGGTGATTTGTTCTCAAGGAAAAAAAAAAGAAAAAAGGAAAACTTTCAAAATGCGATTTAATGGCATTCAATATGAAACGGAAAAATAGTCCATGTTTCATTGAATCACGAATGTGATATTTTATTCGATTGGCCGTGCGTGACTTTGGAATTTTGATTATTCCCCAGTTTTGGATATGTGGTCTATTGTATGAAGAACACTGCAAGATCAGCGAGATGCAGAATGAACGAACAAAATCAGACGAGGAAAAGTTTAAATGATCTCTAAATGATTTATCACTATACATTTACACTACATTTGGTACGTCTTGAGCTGAGTCAACCAGCTCTGACGGGGCGAATATATTACGTTGCTCGCAATGAAATTAATACACGATATCAAACTTATTCTACACAAAAATGATTATAAAGTAACATAGTAGATAGCAAATGGTTTGCTTGGATTGGATGAATGGGTGTTTGGTTGATTGGTTGGTAAAGGTTTTATATTGCAAAAAGGGTTGAATCGGATGCGCCAAAACATTATTGCTTCCAATAATTAAACAAACCTGTCAATACTCTCACCATTCGATTGTTAAATGCACACATCAATTAAGTTCAAAAAACGAAACGGTTTTGTATTGGTTGTGCGGATATTCAGTGCGTTGACTTAAGATGCTGATCGAAATATATTGAGGTATGCAAATAGTAGCTTCCGCTGCTTGTATATTTTCGTTCAAACATCTCCAAATCCAAGAGCAAATCATACAGAAGAATGAAGGGGTAAACGAAAGGAATCCAAGTGAACAAAATATAATGTAAATTGTTTCACAACACAAATTCTTGCTTAAGTTGTCTCTATTGATTTTTCCACACAAGAAAAATCAATGCCTGTGTAACCCACCGATGCCGAAAACAAGATTTTTGTTCTCAATTCTTCAAACACTTTGAACCATTCACTCTTAGCTTTATGTTATTTACATGGGTGCAAACTCTCAATTGAGAGTCATGGGCAAAAATGGTTTAAAAAAAAACAACAAATTTTCAGTGCAAAAGAAGAAAGAAAAACCAGCGAAAATTCGAAAAATTCACTGCACAAAGCGATTGTATGTGCGTATCAAAAATTGTGTTTTGGTGTGAGAAACCGAGAGAAAAACGCGTAGAGTGAATCGAATGAAAGAGATAGAACCATAAAGAGAAAGAGAGAGAGAGAGAAATAAAAAAAAAAAACAATATGATAGAGGAAGGCAAAAAGGCGGGCATGATGAAAATTGGTGCTAAAATGTATATACATACCTTCTCCAGTGATTTCCGTAAGCTCCTGGACCACTTACTCGTCTTTGCAGAATATTTTTAAATGGCATATCTTTAGCGAGCAAACTAGCGAATAACTAGTTTTGTTTTTTGTTTGTTTGTTTTTCGATTTATTTTTTTATTTTTTTTTTTTGGATTAGTTATGGTGTGTAATGTGTTGGGTTTGTTCGTTTAATTTGGTATTGTGAAGTAAATTTTGTTTTCTATAATCGGTTTGCAAGAGAAAAAGAGAAAGAGAGAATAGAATAGAAAATAGTGTAGAGTCTGAGTCGGATTAATAATGATGGGTTGGGAATTGGGATGGTTGGTGGTGGTGGTGGTGGTGGTGGTGGTGTTGATTAAAAACAGAACACAAAACGTATTGAACTGAAAAAGATATTTTAAAAACGGATCAAAACCAAAATAAAATGGAAATTGTATCTGTTGTAATAGAAATACGGCATAAAACCGAAAAAACCAAACCCAAAGAACCAATTGAAGACTAAATAAAACTTGCGCACAAAACCAATTAAATGAAAATTTGTATCAAACGAATGTATTTCCATTTGAAAAACCAATGTTTAATAAATTGCATCGATGTCAGAAAATTTGTAATCGTATTCATTGTGCAATAATGTTTTCCAATATGTATATTTATGTGTATAAAGTATATATTCCAATCCCATTTAAAAATGCTCTTCGTTCTTTTTGCTTCGTCTCTTACTTTAAATGGTGTAAAAAATACCCGTAATTACATTTGCATGAGTGAAAAAAGTTGTTGTTGTTGTTGTTGTCGTTGTTGAGTAAAATTGTTGTTTCGTGTAATCGGAACGAACACAAAAATATGTATTTTGCGAAATGTGCGTTTAAAAGTTTCAAAAACTCAAGCGAAACTTTGAAGCGTTGTTAGTTAAGTTCGGTATTTTGCGATTTCGAACCATTAAGATAAAGAAAAAAAGTTTGCCGAAAATTAAATGCTATTGTGTTGTTTGTTGTTTCATTTATCACATAATCTTAAGTATAATAGTCTTGTCCAATCTAGTCACACTTCAATTTTCGCAACCATTTGCAATCATACATGAATCACATTTCTGGCATTCAAGTACCGCATTTTATGTTGGCCCATTCGACAATCAGCAAATGTTCGGTTGAATTAAAAGCAATGTGTCGATTAAATCAAATCCTGTTCACCAAATGCATGCAAAATGAATCATGCAAAATTAAATATGAATGGAAAAAAATAAAGTTGTCTGCGTTTAACGGATGTTTTCTTTTTCTTCTTCGAACCACATTTAATTCAAACTCTTACAAATTACAACTTTTACCACTCAAAGCGCAAGGTGTATGCTTGTGCCGAGGTTTCTCATGGCAGTGTTGTTTGCACTCGAAGTAATGCTTTGTAATGTGGAGATTTGTGGCAATAAGCTTGGGGTTTAAAACATGCCGTTAATAATTTACATTGAACTCATTATCGACTGTATATCTTCTTTCGCTAGTCACCTTGATACGAAAATGATGCGAGATGCATCATGGTTTCGTCGACGCCATTCTCTTTCTTTATCTATCTCTATCTCATTTTTGCTTTCGCGTTATGTGAATGTGTCATGTTATGCTTTACGGTTGTCGGTTAAAAGCGCATAAATGTTAATTATCAACCGAATCGAATCGAATCGGATCGAAAGCATTTTCAAACCGAGTGAAAAGTGATAAAATGTGCGCTGCTTTCGTGACGATATATAGTGATGCAAATGGATTCTGCACTCGATTAATGACCAAATGCAAATTGGTTTTTTGCGCCTCGTTTAAAATTTAAACGGCACAACAATATGTAGTGCACCATCAATCATGCGCTCAATTGAACGCATTCTAATTGTAATCTAATTTGAGCAAACGAAACTGTAACGCAGTTTTCATCCCAAGCGAATCGAGAGCGCACAGACACACACACATAGAGAGAGAGAGAGAGAGAGAGAGAGAGAGACATGGTGTTGCTAAATTGATTCCAGATATCTGCCATTAATTTGCTTGGCATGTATCGTACATTTTGTCGTTGTCGGCAACAACAATCACCGACAATGGAGGACATCGAGCAAAAAATCGATCAATTGATACTCTAATGCTAATAATGCTCTAGAGACAATAGCCACAAATACCGAATTCAGTGCAAAATGTTTTCGCTTGTCGTATTTTCTGTTTTCATTTGTCGTTTATCGCTTTCACTTTTGCCGTGTTCTGGATTTCTCTTTTGCTCCATTTCATCGGTAGCACATAATCTTGATTCCTTATAGAGAGACCAATCGTAAAAAGCATGTAAAGTGTGTTGGCATCGGCTACGAATGGAAACAAAACCATCATTTGGCGAGCGAGTGCTACTTCTCTTCTTCTTTTTTTATCAATCGTTTATCGTGCACGTGGGAAATATGCATCATTTCTATCGACTACATTGTTGATATGAGATGATAATGGCAGAAAGAGGGCAGAAGTGATAGCGTAGAAAAAAGGCGGAAAGGCAATCAAGAATTTGACGAATTTCGCACATTTTCTATTCTCACGATAGTCGCCTGCTCGATGGCGCTATCTTTGTCGGTGTATGTTTTTTTTTTTCATTAGCTATCTCTCGCCATTCTTTCACACTGGCTCTCTCACTCCCTCAACGCTCTGTGCGATGCGCACCATTCGATGTGCTGTGCCATTAAAAAAAGATAACGATGTTTCAAAGATTTAACATGGCATGATTTAATATCGCAACAAACGAGTCAAGTTTACTTCCCCATTAGACCCTCAGCATTTGTGATGCCATTGAAAATTGGATTTTTATGGTTTGTGCTCTCTACGGCTCTGCACATATACATTTTGTTTCTTGCTCCTTAGGCTTCTACTGCTGCTACTGCTACTACAATAACAATCTCTTCTTTTTCGGTTTTTATTTTGGCAACGCAAGACGGTCATTTTTTTCCTATTTTCGTTGAATTCACTGGTTCACAGCACATTTTTCTTTAGTTATAATTTGAGCAGTTTGTGTTGGCACTGTGTGCAAATCAAAGCTCAATTCAATTATTATTTATCGATCGATTCGATTTCCGTTTTAGCGCTTCCATTTATTCTCATTAAAAAGTTTTATTATACCATACTATACACACTCTTATCTTATCGGATCTGTGTATGTCAGTGTGTGTGTATGCTATGCGCTAACTACGGACGCTAAATGCATGTCGGGGAATAAAATATATGCCAACGAATACGAGTGAGATACCCGCTGAGAATTCGCTGTGGATTTCCAATAAAAAAAAAAAAGTAATTTCCAGGATTTCCTCTAGGAAAGGTTTACTTTCTTCCATCGAACGCTTTTCAATTATGAAGTTTTGAAACAAACAAATTAAAAGCGATGTAATCGACGTAGAATTCAATTTTCGATTATTGTCGTTGCCTTTTCCACGAATTTTCCATTTTTTTTCCCCCTGTATATGTGTGTGTTCCCAATCGGCTTGTAAATTTAAATTCAGGTGCACGGCTTAAATTGCATGAACATTTTTTTTTTGTTATGATTTCAAATGCGATTTATTCCTCGGTCATGCAATACATTGGGTCAAAATCGAACTAGAAAAAAAAACCCGTTCCTTCCTCAAAAATTCTCCAAATGAGACGAACAACGAAAGCAAACACGTGTGTACAAACGGCGCGGAAGATTGTTCGATTTACACAATTTTAATGGGAAAATAAGAAAATAAAGGCCAGAATGCTGCTGTTGCCGCCTTCTTTTCGAATTCGAATGCCAACGGAAGGGCAGCAGCAACTGAAAAACAGCAGTATTCGAAAACTTTTCTAATCAAATTTTTCATTGTTCGACCACTTTCCAAACATCGTAAACCATTTATGCCTTCACAAATACACGCGCTTCCAATGTACATAAAACACAGACTGGGAGGAAGAGAGAGAGAGAGAGAGAGAGAGAGAGAGAGCGAAAAACAGAGGAAAGAAAGGAATCCTTCATTGTTATTTCGAAATATTTTTTACGTCTCTTTTTGATCTATTATGAATTGTTGTTGTGTATTTTTTTCAATGTTTTTTTTTTTTTTTATTTGTTCGCGCTCTCACTCTCTGTCTCTCCGTGTCGTATATATGTCGCTGGGTGTGTATAACGACGATTTGGTTACATCGCATGGATGAATCCAATTTGGTACATAGAAGAAGAGATGAAAATATCAATGCAGCACAGCACAGCAGCAGCAAGTACACGATAACAGTAATAACAACAGTTTCGTTTTTTGGTCTGATCAGATGGATGATGCAGAGCGCATTGGGGCATAGAATGAATGAAAATGGGAAACGAGAAGAGAGCGAGCGAGTGAGCGAGAGATTGAGCGCAAGAAAATAAAAAAATGAAAAGAAAAATCAATTTTCAAGTGTTAAGTTAAACAGAGGAAAGTCAAGAGGGCCAAATGAAAAGTGTTTGCGCTGTTCGCTATTATATTCCATATCGGTAGTCGCAGCCTGTCTTTCGTATTACATACGTAAATGGATACATATAAGCGAGTTTTCTTCTTGCAAGCGAAAGAAAGAACGAACGAACGAACGAACAAACGAACGAGCGAGCGAGCGAGCGAGCGAGCGAATCGAACGCCAGAGAGTCAAAGATAAATTTTGTATTGCCTTGGCTTTTGCTCACCCTCTATTTGAGCTCTCATTCTTCTCTTCGCTCATCGTTCAATTGTTTATTTCTATTATAATTTTTATCAATGCCACAAAGAGAAAAAAGAACGCACAAAACCAATACAGAAAAGATGAAAAGCGAATGAATCGCGCGAACATGGACAACGGTTTGTGGCAGCAGGAGCCAAAACTCGAATAAATAATTTATGATTGTGCAATGTAAGCATGTGATCCATTCTCACAGCAACAATAATAACAACAACAAAACAAGGAGAAGCAGCAGCGAAACACACACACACACACACACACACAAACTGTGAACAAAAAACAGTGAAAAGAAAGTGCTGAATGTGTTCTGCATCGTGTTTGGAACATTTTGAATTAAATACATCGACGAAGCAATCTGTCAATTTTTTATGCTTCATCTTCGATCGCGCACACATATCCAATCAACGTGTGCCGCCAATCAACAGCACCCACTAATTTTATTTTTAACGTCGTTATATTCCGTCGCTTTATCGCGCGAACCAAATAGGCGCGGACGCGCGCGTCTAAATCAGTAAGCGATTCGACTGACAAGGTTGGGTGCAAAAGAGCGTATGAGGTGTGGTGAGGGGAAGTGAACATGAAAGATTGGCAAAGGCCAACAATAACTTGTCCATTCTTTGTGTTTGACGATATCGAGATTCACGGTTCGCTTGCTTGGTCAAACGTGGCATTTGATTGAACGGCACGTGGGCGAATGGCGAGTAAGGATGGCTGAATGAGCAAACGAACTAGCAAGCTGGCGAGAGAATAAAAATCACCGACACACACCAATGTTTGATTGAATTTTATCGGTGATAAACATTAGAGACGTTTTGTGCATTGTGTTTATTATGAATTGACTTTTTATCATTTTGCACACCATTTACACAACACACTGATTGCGGCTTTTAATAAGCGAAAAAGCGCTGAAAGAACAATTGGATCAGTGGACTTTTGTGTGGTATTTATAATGTACATATAGCCTACAACGAAAGCTGTTTTGAGATCGCTGTCGACAGATATTTTGTTCTGTGTTGTTGTTGTTGCTTTTTTACACACTACCTCTAGATATTTTACATATTTTGCATACAATCGTGTCACCGTCTCTTCCACATGATGATTTTTCCATTGTATACACAGAAAGCACCACATTTTTTTTGCATTCTCCCACATACACGTACACAAGCACACGAAAAAAAAACCTGCGAAGCCCAACTCACGCAATCAAAATCACATTTTCGACAGCCGTAAAGAAGCACACCATTTATGACTTACAGCCAATCGTCCATATATACCAGTTAGACATGCGAAACAAATTGGAAAACCAGCAACAGACTTTGAAAAACTGCGTTCACTTTTCCACCATGAATGACCCAAGTGCAATTGATTGTATGTGATTTTCCATGATATTCACTTTTTGATTTTTAGAGAAGAAACGATAAAAAAAAAAACAAATTAAAAACTAAGAAATTTAAATTCCCCGCGGTGGCTATCGAAAGTGCACTCGTCGTCTTCGCCGTCGCCATCGTCGTCATCATCGTCGCCGATTTGCCTAAAAACTTGGAAGACTCCAATTTGGCTGGGTTTTCGCACGTTTTGTTGTACAAGCCGAAAAAAAAAACAATCGCATCGAACATTATTTTAATCATCTCACGGTCACCACCCTGAGCTAATTTCATCATCACATGCAAGCACATCACGCAGACACACGCACACATTCCATCATCAAACAAAAAAAAAAAAAATGTGTATTTACTGTACATTTTGCCGAATTCAACAGAATAAGAAGGGAAATAATAAACATCTAATTTTCAAATCCACAGCAACTTGTTATTTCTATGTCAAAATCAAAATGGAAAGAAGAGGAGAAAAAACTAGAGGAGCTTTTTGTACCGACAGGTGTATCGTTTATAACTCATTGTGTGCAGAAAATCAGCGTGATATTATGCAACATACAATTATGTATCATTTTTATTTTCAATAGCATTCTGCTGTCATTCCAATCACTAAAGACAAACAAAAAAAAAATAGAGTTTGTTGGATTCGAAGGGGGAAAGAGAGACAGAAAAGAGCAAAAATCATGCATTTGGGAGAATCGCATTCCATTTCGATTGCAAGTTTATGGTTTTCACGGGTGTTGACTGAACTTGTTTTTATTTGATTCTTTTTACATAATGAAAAATTGTTATTGCTTTTTTTTTTCGAGGTGGGGAGGGGGTTCCCTTTTGTGTGTCTAAATTCAAAAGGTAAGTCAGTCTTTGGAAATACTTTATGTATTGATCTAAATTAAAAAAAAAAAAATGGATCTAAAAGCAAATAGAGGTCATGGAAACAAATATACCATAATCTAAATGAAAAACTAAAGTGTATAAATATAGAGATTTTCGTTGTTCAAAAAACGAATGGATAAAAACAAATTTGACGAAAAAAATTATTTGTGGAAAAAACATTTGAAATCGGTTTTATTTGCTTTGCATTAATCACTTACGTTTTCTGTTTTGCCTGTGTTTATCATGAAAATGACTTTCTAATTTGACTCTGCTTCTAAAGGATTTGATTTGTATGTGTATATATATTTATATTTGTGTGCTGTTTTTTTGTTGTTGTTGTTCTATTTATGGTGGAGTTGGTTGTAATTTTGCTATAGATTTCTAATCGAAGTCAATTCCAGTTTTAAATCCGTTTCGTTTGCTCGATGAAGACAATTCAATTCGGCTGCTGCACACAAGCTCGCTTTTGTTGATTTTGTGTTGTTGTTGTTGTTGATTATTGGTATGGTTCTTATCATTGTCTTGATTGACTTCAAGTTTGGTTTTATAAATTTGCATTCTCTATGATTATTTACAGACGAATTATACTTTGTTTCTACTATTATTATTTTCTTCTTGTTTTGTTGTTGTGTTATTAGTTTATTTGTTTTATGCTAAATTTTATAATTCTAATTTTACATGCATTCCAATTCCAATTTCAGTTTCAGTTTCAGTTTTAGTTTCATTTCAATTTCATTCTGCGTGATGTTTCGTATTTGTTTTTCGTTTTGTTTGATGATAGAGCAAAAAAAAAAAGTCAAGTCAACGAATTCTTGAATCGATTTTCAAAATGTCTTCCAATTCGTTGGAATCAAAAAAATTATCGGAAAAAATCGATAAGATGTATTCATGATTTACGTAATAAATAAAACTACTAAGGAACCGAATCACTTGACAAAAAATGGAGCAGGAAAAACCATAAATAAATACACGCTCACTCTCTTTGTCGAAAGAAAGAGAGAGAGAGAGAGAGAGGGACAGAGGCAGACACACGAAGAATGAGAAAAGGAATATATGTATTTATATATGTTGGTCTCTGACTCTTTTCTGTTTCTTGTTTTTTTTTTTTTTTTACTTATAATAACTGTCCGATTTTAATGCACGATCGCGTCCGTATGATTTAATGCTTTTGTGTTTGGTTCAGAACGCGGGTTATCTGGTTGCTAGCGAAGCTGTTTTTATCACACCAATTTTAGCCTTGCTTAAGATAAGAACAAATAAAATTGCATCACTAAAATTGTGTTATCCTCATTGAATGATTATTATTGCTTGTTTTTTTCTTTTCTTTTTGGTTTTGTTATTTTTTTTGTTGTTTAATATTTCGTTTCGTTTGAAATGTTATATTTGCTTGATTTTCATTTGATTAGTTCGTTATTATGTAAGCCGCTTAAATTTTATGAGCATTTTAGATTCTTTACTCTTCTTCGAGCTTTTCTTCTATTTAAATTATTTTTTAATTTCTAAAACTAGTTAAATGTTCGTTTAATTTAGTTAATTTTATACTGTTATGTTTTGTTTTAAATTATTATATTTATTGGTTGGTTGGTTGGTTGGTTGGTTTGACATTTAAATAAAACCCAAAAATCGAAACGCAACGAATCAAAGCAAAACTAACACAGATCACGTTCGGGATATTTGTTATATCTGAAGAATTTTCGGTGTGATGCGCTACACTTTAACTTGGAATTTTGTCTTGTGTTTCAAATGAATGAAGTGGTCGTTTTTGGTTGTTTTTGTTGTTGTTGTTGTTGTTGCCGTTGTTGTGTAGATAGTTCAAATCCCGTGCTCACTCTCTCTCTCTCCTTGCTTGAATGTTCTTTCGTCTCTGTGGTTATATGTTCGTTTTCTAAATTCAGCCGTTTTTTTTTTGTTTCGCGTTTTGCTTGGTTTGGTTTTTTGTTTTTGAGTTTGTTTCAATTTTTTTTCTTGATAAAAATTCTCACGTTTTACTTGACAACAACAAAATGAAACAATCAAAATTAATGGACAAAAACTTTAACCGAAAAAATCAAAAAATGAGTATAGAACTAAACATTGTCTAAAATGAATAATACCTTTGGTTAAGGTATGCAGATATCAAATCAATTCCATTTCAGTTTCGGTCGATGGATAAGGCTACGAAAGTCATTTTTGTTATTTGCGTGCTCACCAAAAATTCGTCGTCTGTGTATATGAGGGGGAGATCTCGTGTGTCCTTTTTTTCATTGTATAAGTGGCATACGAAGCACCATGTGAGCGTGTATGCATTGTTCTATTGGATGGCATACACACTCTCTCGCTTCGAAATCATATGGAAAATGGGAGAAAATGTATGTGAGTCCTAAATGTTTTCCACATTCAACTCCGAAAATTTATGGAATGAAAAGTAAGAGTGTGATGGAGAAATTTCATTTTTGGATTCTGCGCCGATTGAGTATGCTACGGCCAGCCATCCAGTCAGCCTGAGAGTCAGAGCCACAGCTACAGTTACAGTTACAGTCACACCGAATGGCAATAGCAATAACAATCACAAACGCAATAATACCAGCAATAACCATATAGAACGGGCAAACATAGTAACACACAAAATACCACAACTACTTTGAGTGTGTGTATCTCTCTCTCTCTCTCTCTCCGCTTCATCGTTGTTGTCATTGTCGTCGGTTTTCATTGTGATTTCGAGAAAATAAACGAAAATGAAACAAGAAATCGCAAAACGGAATGGATTCGCCAAATGAAATTTTGTTTGGCTGTGTATAGTTTGGTCGGTTTCACTGTTTCACTGTTTCACTTTCGTTCCGATGGGGATCGAAATCCTAATAGTTGTGCGTGTATTGCATTGCAAGTGTATCTGTTCTGCAGCGCGCGTATCCCATTCTATGGCATCGTGTTATGTACTCGTGTCGCCTCGACGGAGATACACAGACATTGGAATTCGATGATATGGATTCATTTGGAATTGCAAAGATATTCAATCGAACTGGCTGCGTGTATTATGTATACCCTTTAGCCGTATGACTCTGGCAGCAGGAAATACGTTACAGTTTCCTTCTATCGCATGGATTGAGCTTTTCCGTTGCATGCAAGAATCTTTCTTCTCTCACTCACGCTATATTTCTATCTCACTCTCTCTTGCATGCACTCTTTCTCACTCTCACTCGCGCCATCAAGTCGGTACAATGTGTGCGAGCAACGTGTATGGTATATACAATACAGCCAGTGCATTATTGTAGTCAAGTGCATAGAACACCAAGACAAAGTCCCATGTGTTCGACTATTCGAATGTGTGCTGTGTATGCTGATGACGATATAACAGATCACGATAGTGGTGTGGTGGCCTGAACGTGTGCGGGCGCATGACTGTGTATGTTAACATGAATGAATGTATATGCTCGCAAGGGCGGCCTATATGTCAATCAATGATGAAACGAACATATGTGTTGTACGGTGCTGTACGGTGCTCTACAGTGTATACATCGAACAGAAAGGTATTTCCAGATAAATAGGCAATCAGCGAAATATCAAGTTTAAAATACAACTTAATTTCAGCCTGAATTCGTTGGATCGGTCAATGAAAAGAAGCAAACGTAACCGAATCATTAAGCACAATTTACATTTATCGAAGCTCATCTAATGCCAAAGCTTGCGTGAAATGTACACGCATTGCGTTCCCCTTGCAAGCTATTTTACGTTGTCTCTACCTCGTTCACATTTCTTTTTATTTCCACTTCCATAGCATTTTCTTTATTACAATTAGATAAATACAATGAAACGCAACGGCAACGCAGTCGAGAGGTAGAAATGAATGTCTCATGAACTTATGTAAGTCATGTAAGTCGTATAAATTAAAAATATTTTCTTTTTTCTTTATGTGGGGGTAACTTTTTCTTTCGTTTTTACCGTATTGAAATCGAAAGTGGCGCACACTCATAAGTTGTGTGACCTACGCCACAACTCAGCATAGATACAATAGTACGGCGTGTGTAAAAATGGCAACGGTGACAATAAGGTTGGCACTAACCGTTGCAATGTGGCCTCAGTTGTATCGTGTTACAATGTGTCCCTCGCACACACAGCCAAAGTACATTCATCGAGCCGAAACCGAAGTTTTCACATGATGAATAATCGAATGTTGTGAGAGAGGAAGAAAAAGAAGGAGAGCGAGAGAGTGTTCGAGGTGCTGTTTTGTCGGAGCCCTTACACTCGTTATTCGATATTCGATATTTTTTGAAGAAGAAATATCAAATAATCATATATTTAATGCGCCGTCTTGTATACTCGCAACAATAATATGGAATCGAATCGATCCGCATTCACATTCGCAGTAGCATTCAACAGCGATATTATGTCGATTTTCGCGTTGATGTTACATTATTGTATTTTCTTCTTTTTTTTTTTTGTCATTTAACCTATGAAAAATTAATTCGTCGGCCGTGTTCGTGTATGCTATGTTAATAATGTACTTGTACTTGTATCGATTAATATTTACTTTTATTACCACATTTGAACTTTATTCTTCATTAAAATTGCTATTTATGTGTAAGTGCGTTCGTTCACTACGCTCGCTCTTCATTAAAAGGTCCTCTTCATTAAAAGGTCCTCTTCATTGAATGCTTCAATGTTTAATCCCTCAATACCGTAAATGGCAGGTAGAATTTTGTGCGCGCATTTGTCGGAATGCCTGTGGAGTGCATTTCAAAAATGCACACGAAATTGCTTGCAATTGTCAATGATCTAAAAATGAAATGAGCAACATTTTTCCATTGTTCTTGAGAATGTAGCGATTATTAGGGGTTTTAGCATTAAATTGGCCTTGCACCTCTGAAACGGTCATGCAACATACAATTTCGACGAAGTATCCGAAGCAAGAATAAAGCAGAAAAAAAGAAGCAAGAAGGAAAATAATAACTCACTGGCTCCAAATAGTAGAAGTCGAATCAAACTAAACCAATTTTCCGATGAACATGTTACCACCAGAGTGAGTGCATAAATATATGATTGTTGTGTGTTCATATACTCAGCGTTATGGTAGGTAGGTTAGTAGATAGATAGTTGCAATAGATTTTTTGTATGACGATAGACTTTACACTCGTGACTCTCTATGTGGTATATCAGTTATTTTGGTGTCGAATCACGTGAATAGCAATGATTCAACTAGCAAAATAATTGCAGTCGATTGCCTTGTTTCTTCAGCTTACCCTTGAGAAGAATCCACTGTAATATAGTTATCATATCAATGACATCTCGATTGAGATCCAGCCACAGTAATTGTTCTTGTTTTCGTTGTTGTTGTTGTTGTTGTACATTCAATCGCAATTTCGTTCTTTTTCGCCTCTAAACCATAATCTATGCCGATCGACCGTCAAACTTTTCGACTGAAAAATCACACCACATTGGCAAAACTTTATTGAAACAATTTTGGTAACGATGAATGACTCTCCGAGGCATCTTTGACTGCTTTATACTGCCCCCAAAAAACAGCAATCTCATTTTAGTATACTTTAGAATCGAGGAACTTCGTTTTAAAGCGTTCAAGGTAACAATGAAAAACCGACTACAAGTCTCAACCAATGTGCATTTTTTACTTGCCGCTTGCCTTACAAGCCTTTGGATGATTAAATGAAACTTTTTCCGAAAACTTATTCACATAAGGCCTACCAATCATTCTCTGTCTGTTGTTTCCTCTCACCGTTTTGCACTCTCTGTTCTAATTTAAACAAATATTTGCGTTTCCCCTTTTCTTTTCGTACAAAAAAAAAATTGCAATCATTTGCATTTTATTTCATTTTTTTTTCATGCTTTTAAAGTTGACTTTTTCTAACCGATATATTTATGAAATAATGAATAGTTTATGAACTCTAACACAACATAATTCTTCGAGAAGCGAATCAATCATCAATCTGATGTTCTCATGTCTCTGCTTTGTTTGTCTATTTATTCTATTTTGTTTTTGTTTTATTTGACACCGATAATAGTACATGCATTTGAAAAATTGTGGTTATTTGGTGAATTTGATTAGATATTTCGAAATAACATGCGACTTCGTTTATTCCACTTTCCATCGCAGCGATCTTAGCTGTAGTTGAAATTCGGTTTTGTTTTATAATGAAATGTTAAATCAGCCGATTGCTTCCAAATGAAATGTCGCACAGTTCTCAGGTCTAGCAGGGGATCAAGCAACTGAAATGAGTAAAGCAATTTGTGTGGTTGGATTTTAGCCGATTAAATCGCTCAAATATTCTGTTTGCGTTTAATACTTACGACATTGTTGCAATAAAGTTCAATTTTATCTTCGGGTGGTATTTGTGAACCCTCTGAACTGTTGTCATTCTGATTCGATTGTGAATTATTACTAATCATTGTATTCACACCAGATTCCGAGCCCAGTATTTTGTCCAATACATGCTCGCACACTTTACGGCATTGTAAGAATTCATTCGCCACAAGACGATCCTATTGATAAAACAAACATTAATATTCAATTTAAAGTGAACATACCATTTGCATCATCACATGCAATTCAACCGGATAAATTACCTTCTTCATTCGGTCTTGTTTCACCATTTGCGGATGTGGAAGTAAATAAAATGGAATTTTTACAAATTTTGGAATAGTTTTCTCAACGACGATATCAGTAACCCAAGATGGGACCGTTTCATGAAGCAAAGATGATTCATTTTCACCGGCTGCATCTCGAACCAGCAGTCGACAAACCGTTCGACCACCAACCTCACTGTAATTTTTTATATGTGAAAATTATTTAGACGTTCAGTTAAGTCACCAGTCGAATCTTCTCGATGTTCAACTCATTCAGATGGACTAAAATAGAGAAATAACTACCTGAAAATGACTGGTGTATGTTTTGGTACCGAGAAATATTCATTTCCTTTGATCACTTCATCGTTTGATGTGTGCGTATGAGTCAATGGCCAATGTTCTAATAGAGCCTGTAGCAAAAGGCTTCCGTAATTAATCTAAACGGAAAGAAATCATATTTAGTTTTTCACAACATATGTGTGTTTGATGAGCGATTCGCATACTTTTAAGTCTGATCCAGCCTCTGCATGTTCGGGCAAACCGGCTTCAGCTGAGACCCATGCACAGAAGCAATCCACTTCGTCAGTGCCAAGAACAATGGTCGGCATCTGTGTCAACAAATTAAATGGATAACATTTTTATTTTACATTCGACAATTTTTCAACAATGAAATTTTTCCGGAGTAATGATACATACGCCAGTTTTTAAATCGACCGTAAACCAATTAGGGATGAAAACCTTTTGGTTGTGTTGCTTGAGTTCGTTGTCAAAATTGACTTGTCCTAGATCTTTGACTTTTGTTACTTTCAGTACATCATAAATTGCTACATTGTTATCCGTATCCTTTGTTAGAATGTGTCGTTTGTCGTTTAGCACGGCGTATTTTTTTATGGCCGCCCCACCTGAAACCATTTTAATCGAGGCGATTTTTTTTTTGTTATCGTATAGGTATTCTTCATTCATTCGCGGAATGAGCGTAAAATGAATGTGTACTTTTTTTAAAATGATATTACCTTTAATACATGCAATTTCATTGTCTTTATTATTCGACGTATTTCCATCATTAATTATATTGTAGTTAGAACGGTCGTACCGCGGCAGTTTCCAAAATTTTATATCCGAATTCCAAGTGGTCGCCTGTTAACGCATTCAAAATCAAATTAAATCCATTTATTGATTGATTGATTAATGGAAACACTATGAAAAATATGCCTATACTCACCCAAATGCCAGTCTGATCAATATTATAGCAGAGACTCAGCACCGGCGCCGATTCTTCACAAACTAAAACACTATTGGTAGGATTTCTTAATTCAGTCATAAAAATCTTTTTATCACGGCTGCCCGAAATCACATGTGAAAAATTTTCGGTAACTAACAACGCCCAAACGCCTGTAAATTCATAAAGCAATGAATTCAATAAAATGATCGTAAAAATCTTTGTCTTCACTTATCAATTTTGTAGACGAAAAATGTGTGTACCTTCAGAATGTATTTGAATCGTTTGAATACATTGTTGTTGAGCAACGCTCCAGATTTTAATCGTACCATCGGAACTGCCTGAAATGATTTGAGTACCATCGCTAGACACGACAAGCGCTTTCACATTTTCGGAATGTCCTTTCAGTTTCATAATGCGATTACATGTTCTAGGATCCCATATTCGTAGGGCATTCTCCGTGGATCCACTGACAATTATTGACCCGGATGGGTTCATAGCTAAGCTGTATATTGAATCTTTGGAACCGGCTAAATTCGATGCTGGGAAATTTGAAGAAAAAAATGTTGAAATGGTTTTTCGACGAATGGACAAAAATGATGAGATATCAAAAGTTCATTCTTCACTCACTCGTCACTGTGTTGTTACTCGCAGTGAGTGCGGTTAACGTATTTACATCCCACAAGTAAATGGCTTTATCTAATCCAGCACTCGCAACCTATAACCAGAGCCAAAATCAAATTAGTTCAAGTGTTTGATTGTATTTACGAATTTGAAAAAAGCTCATTCAATTTACCTGCTCCCTATCCTTTGCGTATGCTAACGCCTGTACATAATCTCTGTGCGTTCGTAGCGTTGACATGCAAAATCCTTTGTGGGCATTCCAAACTTTAACAGTTGTATCACAACTTGCGCTAATTACTGTGCAAATAAAATGCCAAAAGAAACAGGAAAAAATGGCGATAAGATCTTAGTTGGGTTTAATAAGTGACATGGGAATGTAAATATTAATGGATGCCTACAGTTTCTACCGCCGCAACACAGCACAATGTCGTTGACCCAGTCATTGTGATGTTCCATACTTTGTATGTAACAGTCCTGTGTATTACTTTGATTTGAGTTCCATACTCGGATTATCGCATCCCGTCCTTGAAACGCAAAAGAAAAACGAAACACAATTGATGAATGAAAAAAAAAAAAAGGATCAGTGAAAACCGTTTTACAGACGGAATATATCACCGAATATGTGTTTTATGACATTTCTCAGAACTCACCAGCAGAATACAGTCGGCCGTTGTTTTGGTCCAGCTGAAGTGCATTCACACCATTTCGATGTCGTTTTTCTTCTGCATCTCGTATTACGAATGACACCTGCATCTTTTTTCTAGCGATTTGGCTACTTTTATTTGTCATCATCATGCTATTGGCAAATGTGTATTGTATTGTTGCGCGTATACGGAATTCGTTCTGAATATTCTTACACAATTTTAAACTATTTTAAAACATAAACTTATTAGCCTACAATTCATTGACGAAAATGCAATAAAAATCTCAACATTTTTACAAAACTTAAAAAATTCAATCGAAATAAAATGAAAATAGCTGCGAAACAGTGCAAAATTAAGTAGCTTCCAACTGAATTTGTTTCTTTTTTCTGCAATTCGTTTCAGAGTGTTAATACGTCTGAAGTGTTGTATTTCCAATCAAACAACGACACATAAACAATTCATCCAATCGAGTACAGAAATGGTCCGAAGCTTGATTATAACATAAAACAAATGCAGTGTTCATGTGTGTCGCTATTTTAAAACAGTTCACATTGAAAACAACATTTGGAATCGACCGAAATAAAAAAAATTGTTTATACACTACAAATTGCTCGATTGAAACACACAATTTTTTTTATCATCATCGGTATGGATGTCAATGTATTTGTATGCGTGACGGAACGAAATGTCACTGCATACACCGTATTCTCCAGAAGAGAGAACCACAATTATTCAGCGCGCACACATACACATCAACCTTACCCGATGCAATTCCGATGGTGTTTAATTTTGACAGAGACATTCCATTGATCGGCCCCACTCAAAAATATCTCGTCGGAAACTCCAATATGACTCGATGATGGTTTTTCTCCCTTTTTCGTTTTTCTTTAAATTTGAAAATTAAAAAATGCCCACGAATAATTCGTCTTTTGCAATCAATTTATTTCTTTCATAAAAATTACATGTTATTCCGATTTTAGTCTAACTTAAATTTGATTTGCCCAACTGGAAATTAAATAAACAATTAAAGCCGTTTACTTGAAGGTTAATTCGGCTGAAGAAGAAAAATAGTCTTAAATAGCCAGGCCAAAGACGGACACTATGCAGTACATCGTCTTGTTTTCCCAACGAACCTGGAATCAAAAAAAAAAAAAAAACAAATCACACATAACAGATAAAAAGAATACAGCATCTCCAAGGACAGATGGAATTGGCTTTTGGCCAACAAGTGAAAAATGCGTTTCAATTTTTCTTGCACTCACCGTACAAGATCCATCCGTTTCGTTGTTCCAATAACATGAGCTAGCTGTATGCAAGCCGGCACCATTCTTCTGCATAATCATGCATGTCACTGAGAATCGATCGCAAAAAAAAACATATGAGTAAATTTAAATTAGCGACAATATGACTCTCGATGAAGAATTCCCTCTTACCAATGTATTTGTATGGTTTTTGGAGTTTTGTCAAGACACCTAGGCAATTGTCTACAACGGTTTTGGTCCAATGGTTTACTTTATCATGTTGATATGCATTTCCACCAATTGTGTTTTCGATGGCTTCTTTGATTATTTTACTCACATCGTCTACGACGAATTGATTCTGTACGAGAAAAAAGACAAAACAACAAAACCAAATTGAAACAATGGTATATACTCAGTTATACAACAACAACTGCATAAACAATGATGTGTGTTGTCAACTAGCAACCAACACCAAACACAAACGAAACACTTACCTCATCTTTCATGTCATCAATCATAGTTTCGTTCGATTAAATTCTATTTCCCAATCCAGATAATTTCAAAGCTAAATATTCTTAAATACACCAGATTGATTCTCGAAATGAATCAAATTTAAACAGTAAATTTGTTGTTTATTGCGTTAGCGTTAAAAAAAAATTCAACAACACACCAAGTCGACAATAATAATTTCGATAGAAAAACGCTATGAGAGTTGACTACAAATGAAAGTGGATGGATGATTCAAGTCTTTTGACATTCAATTCAGCAGTCTATTTGTATGTAACTACGGCAACAATAATATATTCAGAAAGCCCTCTAACGCCATTCAGAGCAACTATTCGGCTTTTCAAACAAACTACTGCCAGTATTAATATAAACGTCAGTCTTTTCACACACACACACACGCGTGGTTTCATTTAGCAGAAAAACACTTCAAATATTTGAAATTTCTTTTGTTTCACGACGAAGGTAACTTTGACGACGCTTCACAACCGCTTCTAATTGATAATACATGAAATACTGTTGCATATAACGTAAATTTCTGACATTTTGAATATTTATCTGTTTTCTGAGTGATCATTTATTTATTCTCGAATTCTTGAATAGATTACTGTTGAGGTGCGTTCCAAAATGGGTGATAGCTGCGGATTAGTTGAAGACCAATACAAGAAGACAGTTCGTAAGAAGCGGATCAGAGCTCCGAGCACATTGGATCCCAATTCAATCAAAAAACGACTACGAGGATACCAAATCAAGATAACTCTCCTGGATTTAAATGATGATTGTTTGCTAACTATCTTCCAGAATTTAAAATTAACTGAACTATGCCATGTAGCAAATGTGTGTAAACGTTTTGGCCCACTCGCAGAGAGTGCATTTTGTCACAAGGTCAGGGGTCGTTTTTCTTTTAATTGCTACTTTGACTTAAGAAGAAACTCAAGGACAGACATAAGGCGTATATTCTATAAATTCGGTCACTTTCTTTCATACGTTTACATAACAGGAGATAAACTTGGGTCAGACATACTCGAGCATTCTACAAACATAATGAAATTACGGCTGAGCCGTCTAATTATTGATTGTAAAACATTTCAAGCGATCCGATTATCCGAGCGATTAACAGAGCTCACACTTTATTTTTGCAGATACAATAACGTTATCGATAAACACGATGATATATCAAGGGATTCGTCGAAAGTTCTTCACCAAACCAATTCAGCATTGGTAAAACTTGAATTTTTTCTTACGTTACCACCGTTAAATAACTTCATTGAGTTACTTCGATTCAATCAACAATTACGGTGGCTCGAACTATCTGATGTTGATGTCACACATAAATTTATTTCTTGCATTTCAAAATATGCAAAACAATTAACAAGTTTAGTTCTTCATATTGAAGATAAGAATTCCTTGTACACTAAAACACTTGAAAAGATGAGAAATTTGAAAAACCTGACATATTTGGAAATTTTTGGCAGAATTTGCGGCTTAAAGAGTGCTAAACCTATATTGGATGACCTCCAAAGAAATAATGTCAGCATACCGGAGTTGACACTAGACGGTTTTACGTTCAACTCAACAGCTATTAGAGGTCTTTCCAGGCTAAAATCGCTCCGAGTCGTAAAATTGCGAGGGAGTATTGCTTGTTTGGACACTGAATTTGTGACGTTGGTGAATTCATTACCATTCCTCACCAAACTAATACTTTGTTTTTATTGTGCGAGACGTGGATTTCATGACGTTAGCATAAACACACTGAAGAATATTGTTGAATTCGGCAAGCAACTCATCTATATTGACTTGATGCATGTTCAACAAACTCGGATCAATGAGGAAAGCTATTCAGAGTTACTCGAGGCAGTCAAAAGTAACGGCAGAAAAGAAAGACTTTTAATTAAAATTGTTGGCTGTAAATTTACAACTATCTTTGATGTTTCGAACGACATTCAAAAGAATAATCAGATGTATCTGAAAATTGCTTACAGCATCAGTTCCAAATGCCCCTGCGAAAGATGCAAATCCATCAGAATGGGCTATTTTAAAAATCGTACGCATAAAATATAAACGAACACTCGAATACTTTTAGTTTTCTTTTTTTTTTTTTTTACATTCATTAAAGACCTATAACAATTTCGAGTGGTTTACATTTGCGCTAGGGGGAAAAATGAATTTTTTTCATCTTCACACGCATCAAGTACAACTTACAATTAAAAGTATTCATTGTGAACGACAAATGAATATTACTGAATGTACATAGATATTTCAAAATGGAAGAAATGTTTTTCGTCTAAAAGGTGTCCATATTTTTTTGGGTGAAAATCGTCTAAAGAATTGATAAAACCATCTAATTTGAATATCCAATTTTTTTGGTAAAAATCATCTAAAGATATTGGAAAAACGTCTAAAGAATTTGTAATAATTTCGATAGGAAAACGCTAACAGAGTTGACAACAAATGAAAGTGGATGGATGATTCAAGTCTTTTGACATTCAATTTAACAGTCTATTTTGTATGTAACTACGGTAACTGTAACGTATTCAGAAAGCCCTCTAACGCCATTCACAGCAACTATTTGGCTTGTGTCAAAACGAATCTTTCAACTTCTTTGAAATTACATAAGTTGTGTGTGTTGCACGTCCAATTGTTTTCATAATGGTTCTGAAGTGAATAATTTCTCTTTTATTGAATTTTTCTCATCATATTTTCAATTCGATGAATTTCGAATTAAATGTTTTTGTTTTTTCGCATAGATTTGCATTCAAGGTTGTAATTGCATCGACTGCAGTTTATTGGACAAATCAATTGGAAGTGTGGTCACAGCTGAGCCGAAAAGAACGTGCATATGATAAATTGATTGCTTGTGCAAAGGCATACATCGCTAAAAATACACCAGACTCACTGAAATTGAAGGTAAATATTTTTTGACAATTTTTTTTTTCTCATTTAACAACAATATTCGAAAAAAATCCAAGCTATTAATGATTTTTTGTGCAGGTACAAAAAGTGCAGGATGATAAATTGTTGCTTTGCGCTACGACCAATTACTACTACAATCAAGGTGTGATAAGCACGTTCGAGGCCCTTTCCAATTTACCAAAAACTGTTGGCGGATTATACGATCAAGCCGTCGCTAAATTGAACTCTGCCGCACAGACACCGGACACAAAACCAGCTAAATGAATATAGAATGGAACAAATTAATACAAATTCGAAATCGGGTCAACATTATTGAATTAGGCTTAGTTGTTTACGTGATTGAATGAATTCCTCAAGATATTGTTTTAATGAGAAATTTCATCTGGCCGTAATCATTTTTTTTGTTGTAAATATCTGAAGTATACAAGTGTGATTTTGAAATCCAGGATGCAAGATGAAACAGATCCAGAGAAGATTTCCAACAGAGAGAAATAAAAGTATAATTTCAATATTACAAAAATATCGATAAAATGACGGAAATAAATGAAAATGGAAGAGAAAAATGTTTGTTTTCAATGAGAACATTTTTTTTTATTTATTTTCTTTTACTCTTTGTTTTACAACGTATCAATAAATGGCAACTGCTTTTTTTATTTAATATTTTACATATTTGATTGAGTGTTCAAGACCTGCTATTCTTTTTCATTTTTTTTTTCTCACTTTCATTCGTGCGCTATTGTCATGAAATATTTTTGTCTGATTTTGTCTAATGTGAACCAAAAAAAAAAAAAAAACCCAACTGACAACTACTAATTGGTGGCTAAAAATCGATTCGATAAATTTGCACCGAGAGTGATGACCTGCATTTAATTTGATGCATCTATTATTTGATTTGCAAGTATATTTCGGGTATGATATACCAATTGATGTCTCGTTCACATACATACTATTTGTGTTTGTTTAATAAATGTTTTGTTATGGATTTTCTTCTTTTAATTTTAACATTACACATTTGCATAGAGTATTTCACAATCTAAACACATATATTTTGTCTATAGTCGAGTGTTTTGTTTTTGTGTCATTTCCATTTGTCTTTTTTCCGTTCAATTTTTTTTTTCAATCCATTCTCTAAATTGGTAGAATTTGTCCATATACACATTCGTGGAAGAATATCATAGTTGTGCAATAAATTGTGTTCATTCGTTTTGGTTTTGTTTTCTGTTTTTTTTTTTGTGCACTTATCCACCAATGAATTCTCTCTAAAAAAACTTTTTTCATATGATTTTTGTTTTTGTAACTTTTCATTTTGGAATTGTAGTTTTATTATTAAATTTTTTTTTTGGTTGCAACAGAAGATAAAGAAACACGAATTTTGTTTCTTCGTTAAAAAAAAAATAACAATCGTCGGTTTAACCAGGAGAGAGAAAAAAGAACAAACTAACGAGAAAATATTGACAAAAAAATATAATTAAAAATACTGACATTGAGAAACGATACTGAAATGTTCCTCCACACAAACAAACACTCGAATACTTTTAGTTTTCTTTTTTGTTTACATCCATTAAAGACTTATAACAATTTCGAGTAAAATGGCTTTAAATTTCCTTTGATTGTGTTTTTCTTGTCTATCTTTCTTCAAATCAGTGTTGTATATTTCATTTGGTAGAGAAGAAAATGACGACTTGTTTGCTCTTTATTTTATTGAGAATTTTTTTTGTAATGGGATTGGTTCCTTTCGTAAATTGGTTTACGTTCAAAAGAAAAAATATCATAACAATTGCGTAATTCACATTTGTTTTCTCCTTTTTTGTGTTATTTTTTTTTTTCATCTTGTTTTAAATAAATTAATCAATGAACAGTATTTATAAATAAAAAAATAAAAGTACAAAAGATATACATTGTTGTTTGTTGATATTTATAGGCCAAAGATGATGGCTGCAAATACCGTTAATAATCGTTCTGATCGCATCGGCATTCGCAACACATTCTCAAGCCAAAATGTTGTTGATGTTTTTCTCTATCTCTTTTTATAATTGCATTTCATAAAAAGGATAATAATCATAATCATAATAGTAATCTAGTGCGATGCATATTAATACATAAAATTGGTTGATTGTAACATTTAGCATGGTTTGTGTTGTGGTTTTCTTTTTCGTTTTCGCAATGAATTTTCGATTCAGAGCCATGTATTTTTATGGTCTTTTTATTCTTCCATCCACTTGAAATACGACTAAATCCATCATCAAGATGCTTAGTTTTCATTTGTTTTATACATAAATATATCTGAGTGTTTATTCGGGCAACATTTGAACAAAACTAACAGGGAACATGCCACGGCGTGAAGTTCCTTCAATTTCACCGTACATCCAATTTTCATCGTCGGTTCGTTCGTTTAGTACAACGATTATATCATTCTCTTTAAATTCGAGCTCGTCCTCATTGTCTGCCGAACAGTCGTATAGTGCCCTGCATCGACGCCGTTTCCGCAACTGTGAAACAATTGATAACAAAATGTTTATTATGGGAATAACTTTTTATATGAAACAAACAAATAACGTTTTAAATTCATTTGGATAATTGAAAGAACAGCAAAATCATATTGAAAATAATGAAAAAGAATTTTTTCAACAACAAGATAGCCGTTTTGAAATGTATAAAATTTCAGTCGGTAAATTATTATAAAATGTTTATGCTTACATAGCCATAGTTATCGCCAGAATTATGGTCTCGCGAAACCGTATTGCCTGGCGACAAATCAATACTGATTGAATTCGACGAAGCGTTCAATATGCCAGAACTCTCGAAACCATTATTTGAGTAATCCATGTCACCACTGTCGCTGTAGTAACTCTTTTCCTACAATTTAATCAGTTTTGAATGAGTTAAAATGGACTTTTTTTTTATCGTTTCACATTTTTTTCAATCTAACTTACGCTATATTCTGTGCCATAGTCCATATCACCATGGTTTATGTCTCTTCCTGGAAAATAAATTTGTAAATGTTGAAAGAAAAATTAGCAGCTGGGTTTTTTTTCTTCGTAAAATTCAATATTGAAAATAATGCAAACCATTATTTGATGATGGTGTTGTCGCTGAATTCGGTGGCGGTCCAGGTGGTGGTAATTTGGGTCTTATCACATTCTTGTCCACTGGTTTTAGAATCGGAATTTCGCAGCTAGACGGGAGCACAAGTTTAGCACCAGCCAAATGCAAATTTCGACCGATCGATTCTCCACTGAGCGATCGCTTGTGACCAAATGTCGTAAACTCACTCGGCTGTTGTCTGTCTGAGTATTTCTGTTGTCTGTCATACTTATCAGGCGTTTCGATTTCCGCCTCAAACGGTAGCGGCTCATAAATTTTGTTGCTAAAGTGCAAGTCAAGTGATTGTTTGGCATCTGAGTTGCGCACATGCGGCAATGTGCTGTATGTGTCACATTGATTTTTGTTCATGTTACGAGTTTCTTTGGCATCGACACTTTGACTGTGCCTTGGCGCATGCGGCAGTGTGCTGTATATTGTTTGATTGGGTGGTATCGGAGCGGTGCGCTTTTCCATTTTCGATGAGCTCAACGATTTGCGATTTGATAAATTCGTGGCTTGCGCATAATTTTTTGTGATGTTTGACATTGAGCCGGGCGACAAACGGCCTTGCTGTGGAAATAGATTCTGTTGCTTTGGACTGGTACCGGATTGAGTGTATGTGGCCGACAATTGATTCGACATTTGGCGTTGCAATTGATTTGATACGGCATTCGGACTAGATCCACTTTGAATGGAATCACATGTTGATGAACGAGATCGAATTGCAACCGGTGATTCACCGCCCGCGTAGCTCGGTGGACGTGATCGTTTCTTTTCATCGACTACGGTATCATCGTCCGAGAAATCGGTCGAACCGTCATCATGTGGTAGATTCCAATCGGTGTTGATGTGATCAAAAGCGCCTTTTTGTCTCCGGATTGCACATTCAATGAGCTCACGGCACGCATCATAACCCATTTCCTTTGTTATGGCCAATGCCGTTTTTCCCTGTTCATTTTTCAGCTCAAAATCAGCACCCGATCGCAGCAACAATTTCATACACTCTTGTCGATCGTGTAATGCACACAAATGCAATGCCGTCATTTTGCCCGGCACATCAGGCATATTTGTGATATTGGTCGCCTTGTTCAAACCTTGCGACGGCATATTTTGAATCAGAAAATCAACGATATGCAACGTTGAGCCCATTTCACGTAGAACAGCCAGATGCAGAGCAGTCTCCCCGACCCGAGATGTTGGTAACACAGCGGTTAGATCAGCTCCTTCAGCCCACACTTGAAGTAACTGGCTCAAGTCGGCATTCAATATCGATTGCTCCAGTTCGTTTCGCAAATCGCAATCATTCGAACAGGTTCGCATGACGTAACGTTTTGCTACATACTTTGCGCGAATGAAATCGTATCGCTCCTCCATGGAACTGTCGGGATCAAGTTTAACATTTCCAATGGTTGCCTCCATCACATCGTTCAGCGTACTATTCCCCATCGCCCGCGCAATCAGCAAATTTGCCGTGGTGATATTATCTAGTGTTAGGCTTTGTATACGCGAATGATGCACACCCAAATCCCGATGGATACCCGAACACTGAATACACACCAAAACGCCAAAATTTAAACTAATCCATGAGACATCATTCTTTGAACCACAATCACAACACTGATCGTTTCCTGGTAAATTTTCCACATATCTGATGAGTGTCTTCTGCAATTCAACTAGACTCGGTGATATCTGCGGATTCGTATGCTGGAACGTTTTCGTCAATGCTTTCTCCTTACAATTTATCAATACGGCTATCCATGATTTTTGATCCAATTCATCTTCCGCTTGAAAGTGATATGGACGATTGTCTATGTGATGAAAAAAAAAAATTGGTTTTCGATTAGTTTATTTCATGCAGCATCAGCTGAATTAATTACGACACATTTCATATTGTCTACTATCAGACTTACAGCTTATCAGATCAAAGCTTCGCTTATCATCGGCAACTGGTTTTATTTGGCACGTTAGAAGATTAACTCGAGTCGGTGCTTTTGATTCGTCGGCATGATAAATATCTAGGAATCCATCAGCAGTAACACGACATCGTCGCTTTTGCCATACCCGTCTCACTTTACCCTCGCTCTTCTTCAGCAAGTGTCCTGATTTTGTGATGCCGTGATTTTTATCACCCTGCAGCTGATGCAATGAATATCCGGTGCCCTTTTCCGTTGATAAATTCTATTAACAACGACAAAATTGATATTAAACGAAAATCGAACATTTTTCACCATTCATTTTGTTTTTCTTCAATGCTAGTTCAATTAACGAACCTCAACTCGATCGAAATCCGGTGCACTTCGCAGCAACGTTCGTAGTTCGCATAGTTTTCGCCGTTCGTCGTCCTGCTTTTGTTTGATATTTTGTAACTTTGCGCTTAAATCATGGATATAAGTACCAAAGTGTGCTATTGTTTTCAAACCGTCTTTAAAATAGCTACAGGGAGAGATGGAAAGTGAGATAGAGCAAACTGAATTGATGAGGAAGTTTCATTGAGAGAGAAGGAGCTAATAAAAACTTACTTATTTTGTGCATGGTAGAATTCAACGAGATGCTGCAGCAGCTCAATACCTTTTTTAGTTTTAATGTCATTATATTTGATTAAATACTGCGGAAAAAAAAGGGAGAGTAGATCGAAATGTTCCAATTAAATTAATCAAACTTGAAAATGGTTTTTAGCGAACATTAAAATTGTTGCGCACAGTGTCAAGTACATTGTCGAAATACAATACCTCACACATCTGCAACTGAAAAAGTTTCCGTTCTTTTTCCATTTCATCGGCAATTTCCGCTGGATTCACTTCGCTGCGTATCATGCCAACTTCTTTAGCTTGCGATTTTTTCTCCTTTTCAATTTTCATATACTTGGACTCATAATCTTTGGCAGCTTTATCAAACGGACGCTTGAGTTCACCTTTGACACCACGCAGTTCCGACTTTAACAGCGTATCAACCGGAAACATTATGATATTGCTAATATTTTGCATCTATTGCAATGAATGCAGAAATCAGAAAGAGAGACAGAAAGAGAGAAAGAGCCTTAATATGTCTTCATCCAAATGGCAATGCAATGCAATGCAATGCAGTCGACTTACCAATGTTTTCATTAATGCACTCAATTCTTTGGTGACAACGGAAAACTTAAGAAAAGCAGCACCAATATCCGGCTCTTCTTTTGATAACGCTGCACTTCCAAGCCGTTCTAACGACCGCACCAAGCACATCTCGTTGTCTACATGAGCTACAAAATTCATACGGTACAAACAACCAAGCATTTATATCAAATTGAATAATTCAAGTGTCTAGCATACATGTGATGTCGTATGCGAGAGAAAGAGAGAGAGAGAGAGAGAGAGAGAGAGAGAGAGAGAGAGAGAGAGA
>NW_022601408.1:2322944-2378228 GCF_009176505.1 Sitodiplosis mosellana
GAGAGAGAGAGAGAGAGAGAGAGAGAGAGAGAGAGAGAGAGAGAGAGCGAACGTATCGCTTAACTTACTATTTCCTGAATTGTATATGGCTTTAACTGCTTTCTTCAATTTTGTCAGCCCTTCTCGATCGAATTCCAGCGCCTGCAAACAAATAGTAACATCAATTATTATATAAACGCAGGGAATCGAGACGTTCAATTTTACAATTTCCATCCATTTCCGCCTGTTTTAACATCATCCATTTTAGATAGAGAAAATTGTACATATGTGTGTGTGTGTGTGTTTGGTCGTGGCATCGAAACCACCGATTCAAGTCAGAGATCGGCGCCGATACGAAGCGAAATTTCCAAACACCGTACAGAAATTGAATTTGCCGTTCGACAGCAAGATGGAGAGAGCGCGTGCGATTCTACTAAAGTGTTAATTGGAGTCAGTTACGGCGTGTGCGTAATTGTTTTAAATTCAATTAACAATTAATTTAATCAAATGAATGCATTTCAAGTGAGTATTTTATTATTTATAGCTCGGGGAAAAAACCGTACGGGGGGCGATTTGCAAAGACCATGGCGCGAACGTGCACGAAATATGCAGCACACACACACACACACACACCAAAAAAACATCTGGTTTCGCTTATAGAGCTAACTATCTCAATGAATTATTGTTTTAGTTTTGGTTACTTTTTTTGCATCGATATTGAACACTGAATCGGGCCGGAGCAGAGGACGAATCGACCACAATCAATTGTTATGCAGCTAACGAATTTTTCATGCATCTTCATTTTAAACGCTTCAATTTAGCTACACACACTCAATAATAACAATTATTCCACGATTTTTTTTTTTAAGTTTCGTTTGTTGTTGTTGTTGCTATTTTTATCAAGATATTTAATAAATCGATTGATGATTACAAAATGGAAATGAGGGGCCATTGGTATGGGCGTTTAATAACATTTGCTTCGAGTGTAAACAGTAAACAAGACGAAGAAAGAAATAAATGAATATGGAAGATGCACGTATGAGGAACTGAATACAATATGAAAACTCGACATATGCTGCCATAAGCACAATGTCACATTTTTCAAGATCAAATTATGCGAAAAATGGTAAAAGCTACACACATAAAAATATTACAATAAATTTTTCGTATTATTCTTCTTTTTTTTGCATCATGTGTCGAAAAATTGAATTGCTGCTGTCACTTTCGCTTGATTTGCCCTTGAAATATGGTGCCATCGTTTTTCGGTGAGAGAAACGCTTCCCATTTCGAGAGTATCAGTCACTTAAAATTTGTCCGTTGATGACATTTATTGTATTGATCCAACATTTGAACGAAATTTCTTTTATAGGATATGCATATCAATTATGTGACCTTGAAAATACTTTTATTGAGCATTTCAAAATATGGAAATTGGAATTCCCGCCTATTGACGTATGTCACTCAATTGAAAATGCCAATCCATCAATTTAAACGTTGTGCGATAACATACAGCAGCACCAGCATACAAAAGTGTTTTCATTTTCCAAATATCACTTTTTGGATGATTCGAATGTTACACGATATAGCTGACGCTGGGGAATAGACAAATTTAGTGCTTATCGATTATCAGAAACCCGTCGCGCTTGATTTGAGAGAGAGAGAGAGAGAGAGAAAAACAGAAAATAGGCGCGCACAATATGAATCATTTGATCTTGACTTGACTGTCGACCCAGTATGTGCTAAATGTAAATGTGATAAATGCAATTTGACTTGATCAACATCACTCAACACTTGATTGAGTAAATTTCCCCATTTCAAATGTTAAACACTTCTGGATAAATCATTCATCCGCTTGAAATTGCCATTGAGAAATGCGTGCTTTTGTCAATTTTATTCGGGTTTGCTTTTGAGTGGAACGAAAATTAGACATAAATCATTCATAATACATCGGAAAATCCCGTGAAAAAGTAGCCAAAATGTCATTAGTTTTACAGCCACCAATTTTTAGCATACATTTAACGCAATTACTGAAACCCGAAACGATTGTTATTAAAACTGATAACAGCATTTCATTGCATGTCATCGACTTTGTTTATCGTATATGAATAAATCAATAAAGGCATCGAGTATTCGACGGCGATATCAACCTCAGCACAACCGACACGTATCGAATGAACGAAAAAAGAATGTACGTTGTTGCTGGTTTTTTGTTCTTTGTTATGCCCATTTATACGTTTATAATTTCAATGTGTACGGCTGGAGTTCGACAAAAAAAGGCGACAATGATGTCAAATGGTCAAAAAAGCTGTCGATTGTTTGCATGTGCACATCAAATAAATTTGCAGTGCATTCAAACGAATCTACGGGAAGAGACAGACAGACAGAAAGAGAGAGAGAGAGAGAGAGAGAGAGAGAGAGTGAGAGAGAGAGAGAGAAAGAAATCTGGCTACCTCATGGATCGATGATATTTATGGTTGCTGTTGTTGTCGGGTGTGTTTTTAACGAAATGGAAGCGCAAGCAATAAAAAGTCGTCCTATCTCAATGGCATTGATATACTGTATGACACATGGTAACAACACCGAAAGAAAAAAATTTGTTATGTATGACATGAAAGCAAAAGAAATCGAAATCACCTTTCACACTCCAAAAACCAAATCGGAGATGAAAAAGAAAGAGATAAAAATTATAATCAGAAGAAGAAGAAAAAATCCCAAAAACTGCAATAGATGTAATAATAACAGTTAGTGACAGACACATCAATTGTAGCATAAGGACAAAGAGAGAAAGAGAGAATGATCCGTGCCGCGTGTTTGTGCCGCCTGAAAGACAGTAAAAAGAAGAAGAGGAAAAGGCAGCAGTAGCAGCTGGCAGCTGTTCCAATCAACCATGTATGCACGCTATGTTACCTTTCATTATTCGGCCGTGTACATTTGCCTCTTTGAGTGCTCGTGTGTACGCGCGCGATTCATTTGGCAGCGCATTTTGTAATAAATACACACACGCACACCACCCCACTGTTCCGTGTGTTTGTGCTCAGACACAAAATATGTACAAGCAATAACAAAAGAAAAACCAAACCGAAAAGCAGCGTAATCAAGACGAAGACGTCGACGACAACAACAACAGCGGCAACGAAGAAAAAAGTGAACTTATTCTATGTTTTTTTTTTCTTCAATTTCAATGTGCACAAGAGCGTAAGCATTTTGTATGCTCTTTAAAAAAAAATCGTAACTATTTTCTTTGCCGTCTATTGTACGGGCCCCAAATGAACGACCGTCATGCAGACTCTCTTTCTTTTACTCTGGCTGGCTGGCTGGCTGACTGACTGACTGTCTCTTGCTTGCTCTCTTTCACCCTGTCGCGCTCAATCAATGAGCTCAACAACAACAAAAACCGAAACTTCATTGCGACTATTTGATAAATATAGAATGTGCAACCGATTTCAATGTATAGGAGCGAGGAAGAAAGAAAGATAGAAAGAATAAATTGAGAATTCGTTTGCCAACTATATAAAAGAACATGCATAATTCTAGGTTTTGATTGTGTGGCTTTTACACGATATATTTCACACATACAAACAAACCGAAAAGCAACACAAATCAAACTGGTGCGCTATCAAAATCGATGACAGCAACAACGTGTAAAACGTGGTACTGTCATTGTGACTCATAAATAATAATCGTTATAAGTAAGAATCGTTAGTTGAACATTCAAAAGATGAATCTCTTGTTTCGTTATTTTTTTTTTTTTTTTGTTTCACCGAGAATTTCTATCGGGAAATTGACCAATCGAATTGAAAACACACAACACAATCCATGTGTGAATATACATGAATACGGCGTCTAAGGTCGACTCCTGTGTACATGTTGCTAATTATAAGTTATCGATTCTCTTTCAATTTTATGGCTGTGGCTTTTGTATTGCTGTTACTAATGACTCTCAATTGAGTATCACTATCTGTGATATGAAATTGTTTCTATCTCTTTTTCTCAGATAACGACGCATTGAAAACGACGGAGGGCGTTTCCCACAAACGATCATTCTCATGTATTCAAATGTTATTTTCGATTTGAAATCGAATGAATTTATTCATTTCCAAAAGTAGAAGACAATCAATTTGAAGCGTAAAATCAAAGTCAAAAGGAAACGAAATTGAGACAAATGCAATTCGAAACCGTATCTACGAAATGGTAAAGGATTCCAAATGCTTTTTCCATGAGCAATTCGTTCAAGTTACAGCTTTTTGATGCAGAAAGATCAATGAAATGCTGTTCGATGTGCAATTTCACAATACGAAAACGTAGAAGAAGAAGAAGAAGAAGAAGAAGAAGAAAAGAGTCAACAACCGAATGAAATAAAATCCACCGTATTATTTATCAATCGATTCGGACTCTAGATCATTGTGATTGTATTCATGTTTACGCTTTCTTTTCTACATTAATTCGAATGTGTTGAATTCATTAAAATTGCATGAATTACCGCAACAATGCAAAATACAATCACTTGAAAATGTGATTCACCTCGAAGAATATGGGCGCAATATGAGCAAATGGATGATGGTGTTGCTGGATTGAGATGGTATGGTGTGTATTTAAAATCAATAAAAAGAGAAGAAAAAGGACTTACGTCTTCTAATCCTGATATCGTTTGACGGCATTGTGGCATTTTTGAAACAAATGTGGATGTGGTCGGTGAATTATAGTCGTCGATCGCCTCGTCGACGAACTCACTGATTCCGATTAGGCCAGGCATTTTTCCTTTCGATAGGCGATGTTTTATTTTCAATTATGTTTTGTATGTATATGCCTGTGTGTGTGTGTATATGTGTTTGGTTTTTGGCTGTTGTTTCACGTAATCGAAGAAAATTCGCTAGTTTGCCGTTATTTATAATACCCACAGCCCTTTGATGTTTTCACTTGAATTATTTTTATTTTATACTTATATTTCTTTATATTTTGCGCACTTATTTGTTGCTCTTCTCTGGTTACACGAGTTGATTTTTTTTTTTGTGCTTTTGTTATTGACGATTTGATTATTATTAACTATGTTATTATTTCTTTTTGTTGCTGGTGGTATAATATTTTGTTGTTGCTTACTTCTTTGCTTCAATTTGTTGTTTCGTTTGTTCAGTGAAAATTATTTCATTTTTTTTTTTTCTTCTCTTCTTGTTTAAACGAAACGAAATGGGATTTGATTTCGATTTGATTTTTTTTCTTCAAATATCAGCACAAGAAAAAATAAACACAAACCAAAACATAAACAAAACAAACTTTCCTCGTTTTGGCTTCACTGAAACTTCACAATTTGCACACTGTTTTCACTTTGTTGCTGCGTTGATCCACCACATCATTCCAACAAAGTGCTCGAAATTACGGTGCATGTAAATATCTGAAAAAGATTTTTTGTATGTTTGTTATTAATAGATTGTCACATTTAACAGGATTGAAGAAGAACAGCAGCAACAGAAGTTGAAGCCGAAAAAAAAATGTGATAAAAAATTATAACATGCGAATACAAATTTGAATCTGTCAACTATTTAGCATGTTGAATCTTTGAACACAGTGGCTGTTTAACGTAACTCAAATGTAAATTTTGAAGAAAGGTTACAAGAATGCGCAATAGGTGAAAAAATAAATGATGAGAGACCACGTAAGATTTAGTGATGCCTGTTGACGACAAGACAAGGTGACGGTGACGAAGTGATGCACACAGATGACACACAGGCCACCATCAAATGAGATACGACATTCGTCCAAATGAATTTGATTTATTTATAAGCAAATGCAAATCTTACGAACTCATTTATTGTTGCTTTTTTTGCGAAACATTTTATTGGAGTTTGTAATTATGTTTTACTATCAACGCAAATTAATGGAAATTGGATATCCATGTTGATATCTCGTTGATCACTTCGAAGCATAAAGTGAGATAAATTGTGAATTAAACAGAGTTTTTTTTTTTATGCATTCAGGTGACTTTGACTCAAACAGGAACTTTCAAGTGTGATTCACATGTCAGATATTGTCACTATCGTTCCATTGATTGAGAGCTGAATTGAGGGTGCTACTGTCACATAGTGTCGAGAATAATGTATGTTTTTGATTTGATAGTTCATTGCGATACATCCTGTGTGCGTGTATGCATCACTACTAGTTCAACACCTTTTTTTCGTCACATAAACAATTTGTCAAAATGCTGGTCGGTCGAATCGATACAGTATTCTTACTCATTCTCTCTTTCTCTGCCGCGCGCACACATATAAACAATAACAGCGATGATTTTGGCACAGAAATTAAATGTTTATGCAAAATTCTGCGAACCAAATTATCAAAATAAAGAGCACACGTACACAACAAACGGACAAGTCCACTGTATGAGCTAAAAACGAATTTAGCGAATCAAATGCATGTACATATTTTAATACAAATGCATCATTTATGATGACAATTTCATTAAAAAAAAAAAAATTCTATCAAATTTATAATGTTCGTGTGTGTAAAAAGCAACATTAGTCAGTCACTTGATTGGCCAAAAAAATAAGATTGAAGTAACCATCCGCAAAATTGTCGTTATATAAACTTAAATTTTATGTCGTGTTTTACATTGTTTTTTTTTTCCCTCCTGTCTTTCTCAAAATTGTGCCATCGTTTCGAAATGCATTTTCAATGATAATTCACTTTCAAATTCGCATTGACACAACAAGCTGAACCCGAGTTTCCTAACAAATTCGTTCCATTTCCTTGTCATACTCATAACAACATTCTGGTTTTTTCTATTTCAATTCTGTTTTGTTTTTCTCTCTTCCTCTTGCTCGCTTGTTCGCTGTTTTTTCTCCTTCTTTTAAAAATTTGTTTCACTTGAATGCGCAGTGCCCAGTATATTTTATTAATTTTTCTAATGCCACTTTTAAACGATCCTTTTGATTCGGTAGAATTTTTTCGTACTTTTCTGCTTGCAATGTTGTTTCTCACAAAATATCAACACTTTTCCATTCAGAGGTTCAACAGAAAAAAAATTGTTTTTCAATCGTGTATTGAAAACGCCATCATCGCACACAAAACGACGTACACACACTGAACCTTCTCTCTACGTTATATTACAAAGATGATGATTATTATTACTACTATATTTTCCTCACCATTTTGCCATGTGAATGTGTTGGAGCGCGATTGCAAGAGGCGCGCTTATTTGTAAGAGTGTGTCAACCTTTTTTTTTCTGTTAGCTTACGATGGCTCATTCAATACGTCTGGTACGACTGTAAGTGTTTGAAATACACACAATTCGTTCGGTTGTAGCAAGATGGAATGTATTTTGGTCTCGCTCGGAATGTCGACCATACTTCAGTTTGACGCTTAAGTAACGGTCAGTTTGAGTATTTCAGCGGCTCATGTGTACTTAATTCTCGGTGTGTATTTTTCATTGTACAAAAATATCGATATTTATGGGCAACCTGTATGAAGTGCCCGTATTATTTCTTTGATAATTTTTCTTAATGAAATTTATGAAATACATCGATAAAATGCCGATTGTGAGTGCGAGAGAATGCGTCAGTATTTGACTGAAACTCAATGAACTGGAAACATTTGAATGAGACGAAACGAACGGTTGCCATTTCCACATTTTCATTTTGAATGAATATGCACTTGAGTAGTGTGTTTGACGTTTGAAATTCAGTTTTCAGCACGGCATTTGTTCACGAGTATGACGTTCGTAGTCGGTGTCTTGTCCCTATTGAAAGAAACAAATGTTTCTACATCGCAATTGTCTTATATGCAAAAACATTTTAAAAGCTGAATTCTCCCGTTTGGTGGTCTGAATTTAATTCTTTTGTGTAATTTACTGAAGAGTTTATCAATCAAAGAGAAAAAAATAAACTAAAAGTGTTGTATTTCGTTCGAGTTGAATTCAGTTATTATGTTTTGTTTCCGTGGAGGAGCACAACGAAAATTGTTTCGCTTTGAAATTGCGTTAAATGAATTGGTTGGAGAGCTGGTGCCGCTGTTATTGCAACGGTTCACATATCCAAGACCTGGATACGATTTTATTGGTTGTGGTTGACGCTGCGCTCGTGAATATTGGTTTGTAATGATATGTGTGCCGTCGTCACATGTACGTTGTTATGATTTTTTTTCTTCTTCTGTGTTTTCATTTCGGCAACGATGTTGTGTTATGGATGTATTTCGGTATGGATTGGCTGTGTTGTTGTTATGATGAAATAATACAAGACCAGAGAGCAAACTGTACTGGTGCTATTGTCGTGGTATAACATAGAGAACGAATGACACACGCTCACACAAGCACCATACACCATCATCCAAATCCAGACAAAAAACAATCGGTCGGTTTCATTCGCTCACCAACCCGTACACACAGGACGAATGAATCGAACGCGAACGCGACCGCTGTGGCTCGTTTGGCTCATTTTGTCAGTACACTTTTATATGCAGCGGTGTAAATAACTCGAAATTGTGTTTACAACCGACGACCAATTGCTTATATCGCTATAATACAATTGTACATAACACTAAATGCGATTCCATCACAAAGACTCTCTCCGTGTTTGTTGCAGACACGCATCGAATCAGAATCAATTTTACTGAAAACAAGGAACACAATTTCATTGTTGTTGTTGTTGTTTTTTTTTGCGAATCGCAATTCGCCAAAATAAAGATACGAAAACAAAAACAACGTTTGGAGGAATACGAATACGAATTTAGTGCAATTTATACAAGTTTACTTTCGGTGCGAACTAAATTCAAAACATTCAATGTTGATTGATCGGCAGTCCACTAATTTGTTGTTCGATTTGGTCTGTGAGAAATTTCGAGTGTCGATGAAGGTACGGATTTATTGAGAGAAAAAGAGAAAAAAAAAATCAACAAAACAAACGAGAGAAAGGAAGGAAGAAAGAAAACAGAAGCATACAAGCCATGTGAAATGAAAAATGAATAAAAGTACGGTGTAACCAAGAGTCAGAAGCGACAAAACGAATAAATTCTGTGTATGTGTGCTTTGCAAAAGCATTAATTCATCCTCATTTAAACCGCGATACACGACACAATTGGGGTGTGCGGACTCTCTCAAGCCTGGTTTCGAAGGCGAACATTTTTTTCGTTGGAGCTGTGAAGTTCTGGATCACACACAACACAGCAAAAATACAGCGCAACAAAACACAATACACAATCTCTTGACCAGCAAAAGAAAATCGTTAATCGGATATCATCGAATAAGCTTTTGGCCTGCAACTCATTCAATATTTAGTCGAACCACGTACCAACTCAGGTAAGCGCTTGAAAGCACCAAAACATTGACTCAATTTTGACTTCTTTTTTTTTTCCTGATATTTTCAACCCGAAAATTTTGAACGAATCATTTTAGCATTTTAGCATTTTTTGTCTGCATTCGCTTTTCATGTTCGCTTGTCGTTCATTCGATCCAATTTTTTTTTTTTTTCGACAGTCATACGTATTTCGACCAAACCAATGCGCGTTGTTCATTCACAGCTCTTTTCACTTCTTGTAATTTCCTTTTCAATGCTTTTCCGGATATTAGCATATTTCTCTCTCTCTTTCTCGCTCACTCTCTCGCTTTTTTGTCATGTATTTTTTTATTCTATTAGCCAAAAAAAAAAAGAGCCAGAAAAAAAGAATGAAATATCGATTTTAGTAAGTTGCATCCATACACAAATGAAGCTATGTAAAATTTAAAAGAATGGAGAACTGCTAAATAAATAAAGCAAACATTTTTTTTCATTTCATTGTCCAGTTGTGTGTTGTGACCATTTCGATGTATGTCAATATCGTCGAATGAAAAATGAAAATTTAGTGAGAAAAAAAAAAAAAAACAAATTGTTAAATCAAGAAGTAGAATTAGAAACAGAAGAAAAAAAGCACAGCCGTCTTTTCTCAAATGCATACACATACTGTAATTGTAGGCTTTTGAATATATAGGATACCAGTTAAATGGCTATAATTATGTGGAATGTATCAGCGATAAAAAAAAAAACAAACGTTTGCTTTATATGCGTGTCGCCGCAGTCAATCGACTTTTGTACACATTGAATTATTAGTTCGTTGATTTGGTCGTCAACAAATGCGTTCAATTTACTTGTAGCAATGCAAAATATTTGCTTGGCTCTGTTCGAACTATATTTCATCTATGTACACATCAAACGATGCAATGGCATCGAAAGTGGTCGATTTACGCTCGATATTTGATGTACACTTTTATTTGTGCATATTTCTTCCATTTCAATGTATGCCATTTTGGATAGTGTGATTGATGTAGACTAACATTTCTTTATCTATCCGTTCTTCTCCGATAGTGAGCATCTTTGCCTTGTTTTGCTTTACCAAACACCGAATATTCCATTGCATAAATATTCGACTATTTTAATAAATGATTAACAAATGCAATGCCGATTTGCCCTAGTGTTCAATCTAGTAGCTATAGGTATTTAATCAAATTATTGGAAAATCTCCTTTCTGTTCGAGAGCATCTATATGGTTCCCACAATGAAATTCGTAAATTCGATCGATCATCAAAGTTAATTTATATTGTGTTAAAAAAATTAACAACATTTGAAAAAGTCACACAGCATGGTAATTAGGCATCCAGTCCTGTATTATCGCTAAACAGCAGCTAAAAATATACAAAACCGAAAATTTGCCAATGAATCATATGAGAAACGTGTTTGATTCGCCTTTCAAAAAATAGAAGAAAAAAAATTAATGTAAATTTATACGTTAAATAAAAGCCAAATCAGTTCGATGTGATCGCATACACAACACGAAACTGCACACATGAATGAGCTTTAGAGCAACAGCAGAGTATGAGCGAGAAAGAGAGGTGTATGTATTTGTTGTTGAAAAAAAAAAAGTTATTGTGAATAGAATCGGTGACCAGATTGTGCTGATACGGTGAATGGTGGTAATTGTCTAGGCAAGTTCATTTACCCCAAGGCACATTGTATACAGTGAGAAGTTCTTTTTTTGACTGTTCGTTCTCGTTCTTCATTCTTTCTCTTTCTATTTCGGAATTGTGCAAGACCAAAACATACAGGACAATTATTGACAAAGAACTATGTCTGGTGGATTTATACGCTGTATACGAAATTAAGTACGCCTATGCATTTTGTACCGCTGCTAAGGCCCTGCATGTCGGCTTTCAATTCAATATTCATTTGTCAATTCGTTTATATGAATATTTATAATGCTATGAAAGTTATAATTATGCTGGAAATGTTTGTGACCCGTTTCCTCACAAAAGACGACCGAATGCGCATAGCAAAAAATGATCACAAATCCAAACACACTGCATGTTAACCATACAGTACATAAGATATTTGAGCAAGTGCACTGCATAGCATCACATCACATCAAAAAGCACCATCAATTGGATACTTTAAATGCACATAATACGCATCTATTACGCAATTTCGACAGCAAACTCTAACTAACAGAACAATCAACTAATTTTCAAATGGTTTGTTTACACTTTAATTCATCTGTTCTAAATATAAACAAATAAAATATAAGGAGTTAGTGTATGATATCGGGCTCCACACCGGTCTCATATCGATAACGTCGCAGATAATCGGCTTACAAGAATCTCTCATACACACCCGAAAAGGAAAGAAAGAAATCAAAGTGTGGAATTTTGATTCAATTGGGATAGTAATGCTGTTTTTCCTTCTTCTTCTTCTTCTTCTTCTTCTTCTTCTTCTTTGTTTGGTTGAAGCTTTCTTTAAAATGCTATTTATATCGTTGCCGTTTATGTGTTTGTGTGTATGCGCACATGCTATTGGGCATACGAGCTCTGGTTATGGCGTAGCAAGACAGACACGATTGATACCTCATATTTGGGCAATTTGATTCAATATCTTACAAATCTTTATGTGCACAACAATAGCAATAACAATAGCTCGACAGCTCATTCTCAATCCCTCTCTGTCTTGCACGTATACTCCCTTTCTCGCTCTCTCCAACGATGAGCTTGTGTAGTTGTCTCATTCTCTTATTTCTCACATAACGTAAAATGACGCACTTTTCCATTCATGGCAAATATGCTGATAAAAAGCATCGAAGCGATATCGGTTCTATGTGTGTCCAATAGTAAACAAACCGAGCCAAATGCTGAAAAATTGAAATCTCTTTTATTTCATGGATTGAAGAGTGTTTGTGTTCACAAATATCCACAACAACAACAATAAAAATAATAATAACAAGGGGGCGTGCTAGTGAGAGAAGGAGCGAGATAGAGCATAAGTAAGAGTGAGAGAGAAGAAGTAGAAGTCGCATTTGATGTCTGGCATGCAATTTACGTATGAAACAAATCACAGTGTATAACGTCAAGTGTGCGTGCAAATATTCGAGTGTGAAAATGGATACATAGGTCGCGAGGTACATTCAGTCCATACATGCATCTAAGAGCATTCTTAAGTCTTGGAAGGAAATCGTGCTGAGTATGCTCCGCAACCGATTCGTCTTTCGCTCACTTACCACGACAAAGTATTTGCACTATTTTCCTTGCCAAATCGATGGGCTATAGAAACATAGAAAAACGCGAAACTATATATGTAAAATAGTCAAAATGTAATGCGTAGTTTTTATGGCGCACCCATTAAAATATCTAGAGATGAAACTATTGTTGAGATTCGTTTTTTCTTCTTCTACTATTGCGGTCGCGACAGCCTCTGCTGCTTCTTCTTTTGTTGTTGTTGTTTTCAACACAAATTGAAAGTGTCAACGGCATTGATTGTTACTTTTAGAATTAGTTACTCTTGTTTTGTGCGTGGGCGAGCGTGTATGTGTGTGTGTGTGTGTGAGTGTGAGTGTGTTTGCGCGCGTTTATGGATTGTATAGCTTTTGATGCATCTATGCTTGAAACAAGCATTCGCATATACAAAGTTTGCACAAGCTCAATTTAGCCAAATATAATGAAGGCAATGACATGATGCACACACGAAAAAAAAACTCAGTCGCACTGTTGGCATTCCGTTGTCGTCATTGAAACAATGATTTTTCACTTGGCGCATGTGACACCGAGTTGAATATTTTTTTTTTTTTTTTTTGAATGCGAGAGTAAGTTGAGCAACATCTCTGGGTTTCAATCTAAATTCGGTATGATTTAAGGCTGTGTTTACATGTGATTATGGGTCACATGTGCGGTTTTGGCGAATGCGATACAAAATTGATCATCTTGATAAGCATGCTTCTTGTTATCTTCTATAAATAGAACATGAACAATAATAAATTTTATTTAATATGAAAAAAAAAAATAAACGAAAACAAAGCCCACATGTTTTTTTTTTTCATCCTGATTTCGTTGAATATTCACGTTCAATTCAGTCCAACCAAACAGTTACATGTTGGAATGAGAATAAGAAATTTCAACTTAGCCATTCTATGCATTTATCAAGTGCCATTGAAACACACACCGCTTTTAAATGCATGTACAGATATCATTAGTGTACAAAAGCACTCACTATCCTCTTACCTCATGCGATGTAATCAACCAAAGCGCTTGTGAACTTCTTTTTCTTTTGGAAATTAAAAGAACAGAACAGAAAAATGACTGCATCGGTTTATTTTCCATTTTCAACACAACCGAACATTATTCCGAGAAAAATGCATGAATAGTAAATCATTTTCAAAAGTTTACTTTCCATTTCTTCGAAGTCAAATGACATCAATTCGAGTTTATATGGTGAAAAACTTTTCACATTAAACATTCTCTCGATGTCCTTTCGGTGAATTGCTCCAAAATAATCGGCATTACTTTATTATTAGAACCTGTGTAAACATCGCGGTAGCGGTGGTTGTCTTTGACAATGTGCTAAGTGAATGGAAGACTCTGTTTATCCAGTGGCCCGCACACTCTCACTCTCCCTCTCTCGTATATTGTAAGTCGTAAAAACGGAAGGAATGAAATAAATTTTGCATACATCGTAAATATTATTCCACTTAGTACAGTCTTCCTTATCTAAAGATTAACTGTTTCGGAAAGTTTTCATTAACAGCGAACGCTAAAGCGATATAAAGAGCACTTTCCTAATTGATCCTCCGTTTTGTTTTCTCTTATTTCTCAAGTGTTTATAATAACTAGTCGATAGGTCGTCACATTATCTTTGATAAATCATTTATAAATCGATTAATCTAGAGACGCTTATGATCAACACTCGGAACACACTCGCTTAGTCAGCGATTGTAAACAATGTTGTTGTTTCTGATCGTAGGCAATGATTATTGTGCCGTGTATTATGATTACTGGAAATATGTTAAATCACTCAGAAAGTTTAAAATGACCATTTGAAAAGATGGTCCTTTGAAGTGACGTGGTTTTTTTTGCATTTTTCAAAAAATCCATTAAAAACATCGAACTCTCAAGATCAATGTCAAAAATTTGGATTTTTTGTATTGAAGTGTGTAATCAATTGACGGAAGTCGTCACATGATCATGTATTAAATGTACCGGCCACAGACAAAACAATGTTGATAGCTATTTTAAAAACGGCGCCAGTGCACCACACATTTCAGACATACTCATAAAAAAAAAAAATTTAAACTCTACAGAGAGATAAATTTTTTTTTATTTTGATTAATCACTTTCGCATGAACATTTATTGATTTATATTTGAACGGCACAGGGAACATAAAGTACAGAGTAATGGAAGAATGGATAACGAACAACCGCACCAAGAGTTGGTGAAATGCGTCTTAGTTGGTGACACCGCAGTGGGAAAAACACGATTAATTTGTGCCAGAGCTTGCAACAAGCATGTTTCACTGTCTCAACTCCTGTCAACACACGTACCAACAGTATGGGCCATAGATCAATATAGAATTTACAAAGATGTGAGTACGCTCAACAGAGAAACAAAAAAGAAATAACTAAATCAGATTGTAATTAGTTAGTGGTGATTGACCGTAAACATTGAATTGTTACAGGTGCTTGAACGATCATGGGAAGTAGTTGATAATGTGAACGTTTCACTTCGGCTATGGGACACGTTTGGGGACCATGACAAAGATCGTCGTTTCGCTTACGGCCGATCGGATGTTGTGCTTTTGTGTTTTTCAATAGCAAATCCAACGTCACTACGGAATTGTTTGGCAATGTGGTATCCGGAAATTCGACGATTTTGCCCAGAAACTCCAGTCATTTTAGTCGGATGCAAAAACGATCTTCGATATATGTATCGTGATGAGGCTTATTTATCGTATTTTGGTGACAAAAGTCCACTTGTTAGGTAGAGCTACATGTGTTTTTTTTTTTTTTTTAAATAAACAAAAACTGAACTTGGGATTCTTTTAAATCGTAAGATTATGATTTCTTTGAAATTCAACGGAATTTTTGTTTGTGTCCAAAATTGGACTTGTTGAACATTTCTTCGTTCTTTTAAATATCGAATAACATTACATTTTTTCACTTATTCATAACAGAGCTGCACAAAAAAATGATCTAGTCATGCCAGATGAGGCTCGTGCTGTGGCAAAGGAGCTTGGAATTGCCTACTACGAAACCAGCGTATTCACATATTTCGGTGTGAACGAAGTGTTTGAAAATGCGATCCGAGCCGCGTTGATTCAACGGAGACATCAACGATTTTGGATGACAAATTTAAAACGGGTCAAACGACCACTATTACAGGTACGTTCAATAATCAGCTCTTTCTGATTTGTGTTTAAAACACCGAATATTTTTCGTTTCAAATGTAAACCACTTACCAATCAAATCGAATCTTTAGGCTCCGTTTCGACCACCAAAACCATTGCCACCCGAACTCACAATTTTGTCGGAGACCCATCAGAAGGACATGCTCAACATGTTGAAAAATCAATTCTATGCTGATTTAGTGATAGTTGTGAGTTCGATTCGATTTTTTGTGCATCGTTTTGCCATTGCAGGCGGGTCGCAAGCATTCAATAGATTGTTGAACATTGATTTCACCGACATGGGCGCCAGAAGTAGCAGCGAATCAAGTGTGGTTAGCTCAACGTACGGTGACAATTCAAATGCCGATTTCAACGAAGAAACCGAATACTTGATTCGCTGTGATCAAAGCAAATTACCACAACCGAGGTAGGCAACATAAACCTAATATGTGATTATATGACGCACATACAAATATTTTATAATATATTTTTCTTTGAATTCTCTCTTTTATTTATTTTAATTTTATAAAAACCGTAAGAATGTGGGAACAGCTTAAAAGGCGATCGAGCTACCAAGCACTTCCAACAATCGAATCAAAAAAGCCAATCGATATTTTTAGGGACTTACATCATCCAATTTTTCAAAATATTAGGATAGTACATGTACTTATCATTCCAAAAAAAAAAAAAAAGAAGAAACAAATTCCATTTCAACTCGTTGATCGACAATTCATTAATACTAATTCGAATCGTTTTCTCTACGTACTACGTGCGATACAAACGTATTTCTTTCAGAACGAATCGAGTCGTCACAATTCGAATTTGATTCAGGCTCAAACAACCGTCACGCTAAGTAAATTAGTAACACCACAAGCAGTGCATCAATGTTTGAAATTTATTTATTCGGGATCTTTTGACTTGGACTATCCAAATCTGAAGGTACGTATCACAATTCTTTGAACGCGTGTGTGTCGTTTGTTCGAACTTTGCACATCAATCATTTACCAAATAAATACCGATTAAGAACACAAACAACGTTTAAAAGTTGATGTCGAAAAAAACCAGCTCTCATCGCATGAATGCACAAATTTGTGTCTGTTTGTATAGAAGAGTTCATTGTTCTATTACATAACCTTTTTTTTTAAATGTGTGTGATTATGTTAACTAGCTCGTTCGAACACAAAACTATATATATGAGTAGTGCATTTTTTGTAAAAAAAAAAAAATCCTCAATGAAATGACTTCTCCACAAAATGAATGAAAAAAAAATATTACACAAACGTAAACATCTCCATCTCGTTGTCAATCATGCTGCTTTGTTTCAAAATGCATCTCGAACGAATGAAAAAAAGTGGAATACACACACACACACACACACACACACACACACACACATACACCAAACCAAAATCAAAAACCTCAATTTTTGTTTGTCGTTGTATAGAGAGAGCACACTGTTGTTTAGAAACTCGTTCATGTTTTCAACTTTTAATTTTTGTTTATATTTATAACCAAGCAAATTTTTCCATAATTTTTCGCAGACTACTTCAATAGGACTTTTACTGGTAAATAGTGGCTTCTTTTTCTTCTTGTTAGAATCCGTTGGTAAAGTTATGAACCAAAAAAAAAAAAATGACAAGTGAACATGATAACTGCTCCGGAAATCAAACCTTATTTTTAAGCCTCTCCCCTTAGATCAAGAATGATAAGCATTTGCTTCTTTGTTGTTATTGTTCGTTATTTGTTTGTGGTTCCCGAAGATTGCACATTAATTTATTTGGTTTCGATTGTTTTTTTTTTTTCATTTGTAGGAAATACAACAAGCTGCTGAAGTTTTAGAAATTCCATACTTGAGCAAAGCGATTGCCTCTTTTATACAACAACCGGCAGCACAAAATGAAAATGTTCAAAGTTACTTATTGGTAAGTGTCCAAATGTGTTATTTTGCCCGTCAATAGTTAAATTTCCTTCGTAACGATCACCAATTGCAAATATTTTCCCTCATTGAAATGTTTCATTGTTGCAGCTCGTAAAGAAAAATCTGGAAAAATTCATTGGATCGAGTGCATTTACGGATGTTACATTTGAGCTTGATGATGGCAAAATGAAATCACATCGAGCAATGCTAATAGCACGATGTGATATGATGCGAGCCATGCTGAATGGTGACTTTAGAGAAGCGCATGCACACACTGTATGTATGACACAAGAACATATTGGCAAACACATAAAACAATTAACTTTTTTTTTACCCTCTCTTGTCACGCAGATCATTTTCCCAGGCGTCACAAAATATTCATTTCATAAGCTTCTGTGCTATTTGTACACCGACGAAATACCTCAAATATCGACCGACAAATGCTTAAATCTGTTGGAAGTGGCGAATCGACTGTGTCTGCCTCGTTTGATCAATTTAATTGAATGCCGTGTCATCGAGGATCTGACAAATATGTCACAAAATGACACTATCGAAACGGTGAAAAATTGTCTGCATCTCCTCGAACCGGTCAAGGTGAGTTGAATGTGTTAATTTGTTATTTAAAAATTCGTACTGTGTTTTGGGTGGTACTAAATTGCTCCTCAACTCAATTCATTTCCTTTTTTTTCCGTTTGCAGTTACACAATGCGCACCAATTGGCCGAATGGTGCATGTCGTACTTGTGTGTCAATTACAATGTAATATGTAAAACATTGCCGAAAAATTTGAAAGCACTGCATCCAGAGAATCAGGAGTATTTGCGTGAAAATCGATGGCCGCCGGTATGGTATCTCAAGGATTTTGATTACTATCAACGATGTATGAACGAAATGAATCGTGAATGTAAGCAAGGGAGTCGTGGCAAGATCAAGGATGAAAATGAGGGTTGCATGTGTTTTTCGGGTGGTAAGTGCGTGCGGACAGACTCGCGAACATCAAAATTCAATTAAGATACTCACACCCTCCCCACCACACAAACACAAAATCAAACACGAAGACAATCAATTATCAACGACAATTTCAATTGATTTAATCGTCTTAACACACTGCTAGCATACCAACCAGAATTCGCTTTTTTATCTCTCTCTCCCTGTCTGTGTCTATTTGTCGAAATGCATCTCATTCCATTTGTTTTTAGATAGCTTAAAAATTTTAACGTAAATTTGGAAAAAAGTTTTCTCTTGGCTGACAGGTAGCAAGAAGCGGCGACAAGAAATCGATTCGGCCCGAACGAATAATTCACGCCTGGTTTATTCACCGGACAACATGAACCTGATCAACAATAATGGCAATCAGAACTCAATTAACATGATTGATGCAGACCCAGAAGCGGATTTAAATCTTTGACATTTGGCCAATTATGGATCAGGGTAAAGAAAATTTCAACTAAAATACACAACATTTGAATATTTTAATTTTTCAATATTTTATTTTTTCTTTCATTTCAGCTCCATTGAATTTACCGTCGTTTTACCCGTTCTCATTTGTTTTATATGCACAATTCTGAGTATCCTGATTCTTCTGCAAATGTTCGTTTAAGTAGTGCCGATTAGTCGACAAACGTAGAGTCACCAATATGAATGGAGCATCGCATTCAATCGACACATTTTCATAACATTATTCCAAAAACAAAAATACACGGCGAAAAACATTTATTGTCTATGAGGCATATTCCATTGAAGACTGTCATTTTACGTAAAACGTAGTTTAACTGTAACAACAAACAAACCAAAAAGCGTAAACATTTGGGAACGTTTGTATGAGAGACATAACAAATGAATCTTTTTGTATTTGATTAATTGAACAAAAGACATTTTATCCTATTCGCAAACCAATTCAACGCAAAAAAAAAAACCAATCCATATAAAATACGCAATTAAATTTACGGAAACGTTTCATATATAGTATAACAACAACAACAAAATCGTCCGCGATAGTAATTTTAGTGCAGAATATTTTTCCATTTCCAAAAATGTAATTTTCTCCAATGAAAACACTTCAATTTTTATTATTCCGACCAGCGACTTAGATTTATAATAATACAAAAATATAATCGATTCGGTTTTTCTACTAAAAAAAAAAATGCGAGAATACAAAAAAAAAACTTTTCCACTTCAATTGCATTTAATAATATTTTCATGCTAATTTTTTTTCGTTGGCATTTCTTTCCTACGATTTCGTTTGCCAAGCAGAAATTTTTTTATTTAAAACTTTTAAATCGAGAATACTCTTGCTTTACTTCTCATTTCTTTACTGGCGAAAATAAAATTGAAATTATTCAAAAAAAAAAAAAAATATTCAAAACAAATGTGTTTTATTTATTCCTCAAAACGGTCGTACAGATACATATATTCCTTTATTTGTAACATTTTCCGCAATTTATTTGTTATTTTCATTTTATTTTTGGATGAAATGTTTTTGTTCAACATTCCTCTCAGATGCAAGTCTATTATTCCATCATTCAGCGGATCGAATAATTATTTGCAATTGACACCGATTTTCAATTTAAAAAAAAAATGTTTCTTCTTTATTCATCGAACATTTTTCTTCAAACTCAAAAAGTATTGCAACTTTTCTCGAATTCCAAATAAAATGGTTTTAAATTGAGAAGAGAATAAATGAAATTGAAATGTGTGCTTGAAATCACTTTTGATCGCATGTATAAGACCCTTTGCTGTGTTGCTGAATGTTTCGTTGATGGTTTTCGATAGGGACATCAGTACGGCTATTGCAATGATGACAGCGCGCCAAAACCTGTGAGTTTTTTTTTTATCATCAAGCGGGAACGTCATTCGTCTATAATAGTGATAAATATTGTCCGACAAAAAGAAACGTAATAATTTTCTGTTATATTCCACATGTTTTCCTACAATTGACGGTGCATTTTGCGCCAAATGCTACGTTTAAGAAGAATCATTTGATTTGTGAATCGACTGTGCGCCACATAAACGACGGTAGATCACTGGTTAGCTACAAAAATCAAGTAAAAAGGAGAGGTCAAACATAATTGGCGCCATTTTTCGTGTTCTCAATTTAATTTTCGTTTCGCGTATATACACACATAGAATATATACAACGGAGGTGTAGCGAAGTTCATTGCTTTTGTTGTCGGTTTTGCACGAGCAAGCAAAACGAAACAAGAGGCTTACTAACAATATAAAATCAAATCGAGTGAAAGAATTGGAAACGCCACAACGCATCGAAACAAAATAAAAGACACACACACACACAAAATAATACAATTTAGTGCAGTTTTAGTTTAAAAAATGTTGACGAATGAATCGAGCGATGAGATCGACGACAGAATCAAAAGCAAATATGTACATATTTGCGAGCAATTGGAAATCGATGACTCGATAGTGGAATCAACTTGGGACAATTACCGATCCATTCGCAATGATCACACGCTGGAGGTGAGTAGATTTTAAGAGTAAAATGTGAACAATACCATAATTGAAATGTTGTTTGCCTGTGACACGATACATAGATCGATACTGATGGATTGGTTTGCATGTTTTTGTTTTTTTTTTTTTTTTCTCTTTTTTTTTCTTTGTTGCGTTTCTTGTGGACACAACACAAAGGGCGGTGAGATTCAGTGGCTTTGCTGCGCGCTCTACGTCAACCTCACAGATAAATCGAACGAACTGTCGGAGATTTCTTTAACAAAACTACTTCGTTTGTGCAATATAAAAATTTATGAGTTTTTAAAGAAAACCGAACAATGGTTCAGTATTCCGGGAGTCAGCACATCGAGTGAATGCCGTGAACGATTCAAGCGGCTGCGAGCGAGTTTGTCCGTATCGATATTGTCTTATGAAAAATACTCATCAATTTTCTGTGAATATTTTACGAGTCCAAATAATTCGGAGGAGGCTGCATTGGCAGCCGCTACAATATCCACACCGCAAAAGGGGAAAAAATCCAAGCAGGCCAACAAGTGCACACCAAACAATGTCTACGAATTTTGTTGGTATCTTTTCATATTGGCGCAGGGTGAGAATCCAGAGCATTCCATCGATATAGTGACATCGTTTCACATGCTGTTGTGCTGCATTGATCTGATATTTGCAAACATTGTGGCCGACAAGCGTGACGATTTGCTGAACATGAAATTTGGACCGGCCGCCGCCGCACTGAGCAAGGACAAAAAATCCGCCGACACCGAACCGGTTTCGATCATCAAAGAACTGTGCCAACAGCAAGAGGCTCCCGAAATTGATGCCCTCGAAATCAAATCACACAACTGGAAAGAGTTGATGCAGAAATTCTTCCGCGATAATGTTCTCAAAGGGAATGCCAACACTTTTTTGGGCATTTTATCGGCACAAAACCACGACAGCAACATAAAATCGCTCAAGAAACAGTATGAAGCGTACATTCGACGCGATGGGAAAATTGATGAAGGCATCTTTTTGCTGCAGGCACCAAACGACAGTGTATCCGATCCAAAAACTCATTCACAAATCATCAAAACATTGGCACCCGACACGCCACTCAGTGCAAGGCACAATTTGCCGACCCGCGATCCAATCCTAGCATCACCGGTTTCGAACGCGACGCAAAATGTCAATCGATTGCATCAACATTTGAACAGTTCGACAGCCGAACCCAGCAAAAGTTTGAAAGATCTCTTCAAGACTTGTGGAGTCAATCCACTGCCCGAAATCGAAGCAATTCAGAAATCGATGCGAGAAAAATTCCTCAGCGAGTTCAGAACAAACTCGGCCAGTGATCGATTCGAGTTAGCGGTCAAACTCTACTATAATTTGCTTGAAAAGATCATTCGCAAGGAGAGAAGCCAAAAGCAGAACTTTCATCCGAACGTGAGTCAATCGGAAGAAACTGTTTTTTTCTTTTAATTTTTCTTTTTCATTCAATTGTAACAAAAATCATTTGTTTCTTCATTTAGATTTTGAAAAATTCAAGATTCCATATGATGCTAATGGCTACATCGGTTGAAATCGTTATTTATGCATACGGCGCCTCTCAGAAATTCCCATGGATCCTCAATTGCTTTAGAATAAACGCATTCTATTTCTACAAACTGATCGAAATTATCATATCTAATGAAGAAGGCATTTTAAGCCGTGATCTCATCAAGCATTTGAATGCTGTAAGTATCGCTCAAATTGAACCGCTCAACCGATTAAAGAACAAAGTTTATGGTCATTGTAAGAGCAAAATAGTTTTCTTGGAACAAATGACTATATTTTCTTGAGAGATTTTCATATCGAACAGAATCTTTTTTCCCCCTTTTTTTTCCAAATAAATAAGCGCTTCTTCTGAATTTAACACATGCAAAATCCAATTTATTATTCGCTTAGATCGAGGAACAATGCCTTGAATCGCTCGCTTGGGAAAAAGACTCACCGTTATGGACAGAGATAAATGACTGGCTTTCTCGACATCATTCGTTACCAAAGCAAGAAGACACAATCAGCAGTTCGATTGGGCTATTCTTTCGAAAATTCTACAAATTGGCATTTGTACGCATCGAAAAGTTGGCCACCGACTTGGAATTGAAAGGCAATCAATATCTGCAAAAGATTTGGACTACGTTTGAGTATTCCATTTTGCATCGCATTGATCTCATGAAGGATCGTCACTTGGATCAGCTTATCATGTGCTCTATTTATATATTTGCTCGTGCACGAAATTTGCCAACTAAATTCAAAGACATCATGTCCGCGTATCGTACACAACCGCAGGCGGAGAGCAACATCTATCGAGAAGTGTTGGGAACGGACAACAATCGTTGTGACATCATCGATTTTTACAATCGAATTTATGTGCATGATATGAAGGAGTTTGTGTTGCGCTTGAGGGCTTCAGATGATGTTACATTATCACCATTACCGGTCAACATTCGAGCCCAACAATATCCCCGCAAAATCTCACAGAGTCACAGCATCTACGTGCAGGAACTACAGAGCAATGAGATTCTACAATCACCCGATCCAATCGCATATACATTCATCTCAAGCCCTATTCAGGTAGCAATTTTGAATGATTTTTTTTTTCGATTTTAAATCTCAAACATACATTGGTTTACTTGTCGAGAGTAGAAAAACCTCTAACCATTTTGTGTGTTTTTTTTTTTATTTTGAAACAGAGCTTCCGAAAGATTGACCCAACGGGTGATGAGCACAACTCGAACGGTAAACGAACTTTACCGTTCAACGGTGGTGGCGAACAACAAGAAAAAGACGCCAAAGATCAGCCTGAAATCGTCCCATACACAAACAAAAAACTACGAAGTCTGATGACCGACCGTCAAGAGAAAGCCGACAAATAATAAACAATTGCAACAAATATGAACCAGAGAGAGAAAGAGAGAGAGAGAGGGAGAGAGAGAAACTACCAACCGAAATTCTATATTCCTTCAAAATAATCAGAATACATATGTAACAGTAATACAATACTTGAAGTAATTGATAAGACATACACCTTCTATGTAGACATTGCTTGCACCCGACTTGCACCACACACAATTTTAAAGTAAATTTTGCGCCCGTTTTAACTTCCCAGCGGAAGTTCGATTTCAGAATCTATATTCAAATTGAACACTACATTTTGTATTACAAAATCTCAATACAAATGCATGTCTTTTTGAATTTTATGTAACGACAAAATGCATGACGTTACACGATTTTGTTTTAGATATTCATTTATTTTAATTTTTTAATTGTACAACGAGAAGAAAATGAGTGAGAGGACGAGAGAAAGATAACTGAGAGAGATAAAGTAGAGAGCATTTGCATACATTTAGCTAAAATCTTTGCTATAATTTATTTTATTAACACAATATTATACAAATGATATACATATTTTTTTTTCTTCTTCTTCATGGATAAAATGTCACGATTGAATTGATTGCTTCAGTGAACCTTTCGATTCAGTGTTTTTTTCTCCTTTTAATTTCATACTGGTATTTAAACACATTGACACAGAGTTTGAAAAAGAAATAAAAAAAAAGAAAAGTGATTTTATCTATAAAATATAGCTGTTTGTTTCTATTTTATTTTCATCGAACACAGCAAAGGGCCATTAGACATTGAAGGGCCATTGACGCGTTCACACTAACGTCTTCATTTCTTCGAGCAATATTTTAAACCTCATCTGTTCCGACCGACTTGTCACACTGCATTTCATTTTCAAGGTTGCACCCGATAATTGCCTATTTCTACGCGTTGATTCCGCATTTAAACACCATTTGCAAAATTATTCAATTGTATGCTTTATTCTGAACAGAGACAACATTTTATCTTCGTGGATGCTTACAAATCCCACTTCTTTGTTAGTTTTTTAATATTTCATTTATTGGTCATAACCAACTAGGCGATGCATTATTGGAACGCGCTGCAAATTTGAATAGTTTCGATCACGTTTTGTTGATGTCATCATCAGAAGTTTTGAAGTAATCCCGATTGTTTCTGCCGATTGAAACGTCCTGAAACTGTTGGCAAATGCTGTCATCCAAACGCATCAGAAAATGTTCAACGCTTCTGTTGTACGATTCAAACTGAAAAAAAATGATTAGCGTTTTTTCTCACTCACCTTCACTACGCGCAATTGACGGGATCTATCACCATGGTCCAAATCGTTTCTGGTATGGGCATTCAGCGAAAGTTTGTCAATTTCCAAATGTTCGAGCATGGAACAATCGAGCATGCACAAATTCTGGTATCCAATTTTAAATTTATCCAAAATTTTATTTTTACCAAGTGTGACCAGGGCTAATCGAACCCATCTTTGCGACGGTTGATTTGCAATGAAATATTTGAATGTATTGATGACATAATGATTGACATAAGCGGATCAATCACCCTCTCGCTCAGTCACAGTCAATTTCGTTAGGGACATCATTTTTAGGACTCATGCATATTGATTACAGTAAAACCTCGATTATCCGTCAGGCACCGGACCAGCGCATTGACGGATAATCAAAAAAGACGGATAATCAAGACTTTCATATAAATAAAACAAAATAATCAAAATTTCCATACTTTCTAATTAGTTTATGATGAAAAACAAGGTGATGTAAAAAATATATAATAGATATGAAAACAGATTTGGTGTATTGTCCAAAATATTGGACAATCTTGTGTATACGAGAAGTGTACCGAAAACGCAAAGCCTCTGATTTCAAATCTTATTGTGCGAATGTACAAGGGGCACACAATTGATTTTGATTATGAAAGTTAGTTGGCAACTTTATTCGTATGTTCAAGTGAAATAAACTGAAAAATGAACTGAAAAAAAACTTTTCCACCTTGAAATGGTGTGACGGTTAACGGAGGTGACGGATAATAGGAGGACGGATAATCAAGGTTCTACTGTATACGTACACTACCGTGCACTCTTGATATTTTGTGCATAGTTTCTACAACGTTTCAATAGTAAATTATAGAGGTTTCATCGAAAAATATTCACGTATTTAAAAAATATATTAATTTGAATTTGATCTGTTTTAATCTTCATACAAATTTGATCATTTTTCTCACAGTACAAATTCAAATTGCTATATTTTTGAAATTCATGAATATTTTTTGATGAAACCTCTGTGATTTACTATTGAAACGTTGTAGAAACTATACACAAAATATCAAGAGTGCAGGTGTTTCCGAAATATGTTAATGAGTCCACCAAAAATGGTCAATTTGTATGAAAAATACCTAGTGGTTCCAAACTTTTGCACGGTAGTGTATATTTGGAGATAAGAATGGAATCGCATTTGTTTGCATAAAAATTGACCATTTCTTTGGACAGAAAATTGTGTGCCTTTTCATGGCGTTCAATTGAGATAATAATAACGAACATTTTCTTATCCACAAAAATTCAACTAAAATGGATCATTGATTGACAATTTAGAAAAATGAATGTTGCATCATTAAAATTTATTCAATGTTATCATTTAATCATATAATAATTACAATAAATTGTTTCCATAAAAATATTCAATTTAATTTTTCTTCTTTTTATTCTTATTCTTATTCTTGATTTTCTGTGGTTTTTCATAAACATTTGTAACGAATTTCTTTTGTTCCTCATCCTTTTTACGTTTCTTCTCTTCGGGCGTGAGTGTTGGTTTGCCAGCCAATTTTCGCTTCTTCTTGTTTTCGGTTTGATCGTCGGCGCCGTCACCATTTGTAGCTTCGGTGCCATTTTCACCATTTTCATCGACCTTCAATTCTTCGTTTTCGTCATCCTTTGACACTGGAATAACATCGGAGAATTTCTTGAGTTTTGCAACAAAAAAACCGTCCATATTATGCGTGTGTGGATAGTAACGGCGCGTAAGTTTCATTGTTGGATGAAATCGATGTTGGCGATAATTAACAAAACCTTCCGTTCCAAAATCAAGACCAGTTGGCACAAGCTTAACGTTTCGTTTCTTTAACACGTAGTCAATGACCCATTCATTTTCCTCGGGCAAAATTGAGCATGTGGAATAGACTACATAGCCGCCAGTTGCGCTCTTTGCACTCAGACAGTCAATAGCTGTAAGCAATAATTTACGTTGGATATTGTAGCAACGTTGCACATCGACATCAGATTTGGATGTTTTCGCACTGGGATCTTTTGAAATGACACCAGTTCCTGTGCATGGAGCATCAACCAATATACGATCAAATCCCGTCATTATACTCTTGTATTTGCAACCATCTTCGCAACTCACAACAGCATTCATCACACCCAAACGATGGAAATTACCGACCACGGCCTTGATACGATCTCTGTTTGCATCATTTGAAAAAAGCACACCGGTATTTTTCATGAGTGCTGCGATATGTGAACTTTTGCCACCCGGTGCGGCACACAAATCCAGCACACGTTCATTTTCTTGTGGTGCCAAAGACATCACCGGCAACATACTACTCGCTCCTATAATGGCATTTTGTGGGAAAAAATATTTTAAATTAATGTGTATGGATTGAGCGGCTTTGTCTTTTTTTTCTCTTTCCGAAAAAAATTCTAGCCATTCAACTGAATTGTTATAAAGCGTACGAACCTTGAATCATATAATGACCAGCAAGATACTCTGGTGTGGCGCCCAGTGGAACGTTTGAATTGTAAACAACCAAACCGATTTTAGTCCATTTACCAAGTGGATCCAAATTAACACCGCGATTGATAAGAGCGGCAGCCAAATCACGACGACGTGTTTTCAAGCTGTTGGTTCGGATTGTGAGCGGTCGAGGAACCTCTGATGCTTCCAAATACTCGAATAATTCATTTACTGGGAAAATTTGCATCAATTTCTCCATTAGAAAATCGTTATAACTGTAGTACATGCACAGATCTTTGCGCAATAGCTCCAAGTAATCTTGGCGTGATTTGTTCGGCAAACGGCGTCGATTGAAATCAGCCAAAACAACGGAAATATCTTTAATCCGTTGTTGAACGACCTGCAATGTGACTGGTGTTTCGTCGCTCTCGTCCGGAAACTGGAACACTTCTTGGTTGACCATGCTCTCTTGCAACTCTTCTTCAGCCAATTTTGCCTCTTTCTCTTGCTTGATTTTCAGTTGTCGGTTTTTCTTTTCAATCGGCAACTCTTCTTCATCGCTATCTTGATCGCTATCATCCGATTCAGCTTCACCATCGAATCTGTCATCTTCTTCTTCCTCATCTTCGTCTTCGTCGTCGTCGTCGTCTTCACCAGTGAAGTTGGCCAAACTTTCGACCTTTTAAGGAGATAACAATTGAAAAAAAAATTAAATGATCGAAAAATAAATCATTGAAAGGTTTTTAATATGAGGAGATTTCAATTCTTTTAACTACAATAATAAACAAGCACGTCTCGTCACAACATGGAAATGGACTTTTGATAATAGCTCATATGAACAGCAATTTGACTGCTTACCTTCAAATTGTCATCATCTTCCGATTCTTCTTCTAGCTCTTCCTCTAATTCCTCGTCATCTCCAATTTCTTCCTCTTCATTTTCTTGTTCTGATTCCTCGACATCCTCATCGCTGTCTTTCTGTACCGATTTCTTCGGTTTCAACCATTCGCTGTTATCATCGGTGAAGCCATGCACCACATTCTCGCCTCCGTCACTTTCAAGTCCATTTTCCTCAGCGTCACTCTCTTCCTCGTTGGAGTCACTCTCATCGTTTGAGTCACTGTTGTACACTTTTTGCGGTTGCTTCTGTTTGTTTTTATTACGGCCATAGCCGCTCATTTTGATTTTCTTATCTTCTTGCTTCTTTACACGTTTTACCAACCGTTGTTTCTGGCGATGTGATAGTATTTGCTCTTCTTTATTCTCTTTTTCAGCTGAAATAACGTACAAAATTGCGATTTTTTTTCAAGCCGAACGTTAACAATTCGTAATAGAACATCAAAAACCAATGGAATTTCCAGATTTACCTTTGAATTGTCGGCTGAGCACTGGTGGTCCTTGCTTTTTAGCCTTCCTACCCGGACCCTTTTTTGGCTTTTCGGCGAACAAACCCTTGCGACCCATTTTCAAATGAAGTATAAAACCAACGATGGATAATAATTAACAACGAATAAATTCGTTTTTTCTCGAAATAATCAACGAATTGGATTCACAATGCACACAAGCGATACTTGTACCGACTGAAATGTGCTATGCGACTATTTACACGTGCTTATGTTTGCAGCACAGAATATGACAACCGAGAGAAACAACACCAATTTGCTGAATTGCTGAATTGCTGTATCGTTCACGAGAACTGTCAAAGTAAATGTGCTGAAATACCTTCACATCAACACATACACATTCACACATCGATTTAGCCGTTGTTATACCTCGAATATTTGAAATTTAAAAAAAAAATGGAAAATGAAATGTTTAGATGATAGAATGATTTTTCTATACAAAATTTAATTTAATTTAATTTAATTTATATCCAAATGTTGAAATATTCTTGCGAATTTTCTCTAGAATGCAAATCGTTCAGTGTTCGTCAATTGAATGAAATGACAGATATCAATGTTTTTTCCCCAAATCCGTTATCCGAGTTTTTTTTTATTGTGTCATTAACTGAAGCCAAATTCTATAGAAATCTCACAGAACTTGATTTCAAGGCAAAGCGATCACATTTGCACAAGGGAAGAGAGTCGAAAGAGTAAATCATGCCCAATTTCGGAAAAATAATATAAAGTGAATTCACATTGATGAAATCTCTTTGATTGGAAAGAAAGAGTTCGCCCGGTTTTTCACAACAGTGCTTGATCTAACCTCAGTTTTCATTTCGACAGCAAAATATGTCGACCAACAATTGGAAGGCCGCGATTAATAAAATAGCTGCTGGCATACAACGTAACGCCACATTATCATTGCGGGAAGCTAAAAAGTCGTTTGATCAGGAAGGCCTTTGATGAATAGGTCAAGAAATACTTTTTCCATGTTTCGAATATAAGGTAATTTTTTGACATCAATTTTTTTTGCATTTGTCAATTAATTTTACTTCGTTTGAAGGCAGCCTACTACAATTTCGAAATGGAGCTATTGACGCATGGTGAAAGTAGTCGACAAATCCAAATGAAACCGAATGATACCTCGATGAGTACGCGTCCGAACGGGAAAACACAGGCTAGTGCATTCAGCCACAAGGAAAGCAGTGCAGTATCCACCAAAAGTGCCGACGTAATCGTGCAAGGAAAATCAAACGACGCCAGTTCGTATTCAGTCGGCAATACTTTCACCGACAATTCGTTGGCAAATAAGACGGTTGTGTCCACAAGTCAACACGTCAACACGTCAACACCTTCAACACAGTTGTTCTCGAAGGTGACAAAGAGACACAAGTGCAGATTCTGTGAATATTCGAGCAATTATCGCGATGACATCAAAGTACACAAACGAAATCACGCCGGTGAGAAGCCATATCGATGCAGCCGTTGCAACAGGAGTTTCTCAGGATCAAATCACCTTAAATATCACACAAAAGTTCATGCTAGTGAATCTTTGAGAATTTCTGGGTTTTCAATGACATAGTTCTCGATATCCATAATAGCATCGTTGTCAATGGACATAAGAGATGATTCCTTTTCAAATGCAAAGAATTCCAGGATTTTAATAATATCGGCCGGAATTTTTTCATTCAAATATTTTTCTAATTTGAAAATAACATTTTCCAGTCCCTAAAATACAAAACACAACTTAAATTGATATTAAATTTGGATCGAAATAACTATTTACCATTTTGGCGAACTAATGTAAACAATGTAGTTGCAACGATTAACACAACAAATCAATAAAGATCTGTCAAGTGCATTCGCATTCGCGCAGCAATATTCGGACGTATTTGCTAATGCGCCGTATAGATATATTAAATGGTTATTCGTACGAATGCGAATATTCGGCACGAATATCAGTATTTGCGAGTGTTTATATTCAAATGCATGGCAAAGTATTCGCGCATTCGTACGAATAGCAGTATTCGCATAGAGTGAAATCCCCCTAGTTGTGAAATATGTTTGACGCGTTTTATCCGAACATATGGCTTGAACAAACATCTGAATAACATTCACAGTCGGATGCGCCATTGAATTCCCGATTGAAACTTCTAATTTAATTGTTTCGAATGATAGGGCTATCGCAAGACAAAGAAAACACAACAAGCACACGAATAGATTAAATTCAGAGAAAAAATCATTCGTGAAATAATTATAAAGTACTTTTTCTCGAAGCCAATTATTATAATATAAGGAACAAATGAAGTGAAATAACACAAACTGGATTCAAATGAATAAAAATATATTTTTTCTTTCTTAATTCTACAATTTTTACAATGAAAAAAATTTAATCATTTTCAGTATTATCGAATAAATATATTTTTTCCCTTACAACGTATAGAATGCAAGATCAAAGTTGTTTTTATTCATTTCTTTCTTCCTTCTGTTGGTTGTCTTCCTATTTGTAGATCAGCTAATTTTTTTACAATCAGAACATTCGTTTACTTAATCCTAGACTTAGCGGAGAACGGGCCAATTTGACGCGTGGGGCAAACCGACGTATTCAAGATATCTCGAAAACGGCAATACAAAGTATCAAGTGTTATATATCGTTAGTTTCGCCATTTTATCCTTCACATTTGGTCAGTGTCGCAAGGGTTATCAGTATCTGATTGACTCTACAGAGCGACGAATACGTTTTTGGCTACCCGTGCCTTGATTTTTCTTGGCAATGATATTTCGATTTTTTTCATATGAATTGGATTGCATGACTAGGTCAGGAGATTTTTAATATTTAAGAAAAGTACGTTGAATTGCCCCGTACTCCCCTAATTATACATAGTGTGTCAAAGCGATATTTTTATTAGATTTTTCTTTGTATATATTTGTTCGCCTTTGTTTTATAAATTCCAAAAATCAAAGAGACAAATCATATGTCCAGCAATTGCAAAATGTATGAGTTGACATGTTAAACGCGATCTCACCCAGGCCCGTCGCATGTTCGAACTACATCTTCATAGACTCGGGAGACATGCATATGTACGGTTGTTGTTCGCGATTGGCTCACACGTTGCGACGTGTGAGCGGGTTGTACAGCGAACAGTGGTTGTGGTCATGCTGTAGCCATGAAAAAAACATAATAGTGCGTCTGCTTGAGTCTATAAAAGTGTCGTTTGAACGTGTGAAACGTTGGCGAATATGTAACGGGCTTGAGTGAGAAATCTAATAGGTTTTGGATAATTTCCATAAGCGATGATACTTTGTGGTGCGATCGAGTGTCGTATTCTCTTCAATGAGCTGAATGAATCTTGTTTTCGGTCGTCTTTCCTTGAGATCCAAATTTCCATAAGATCTACATTCTCCACATCGATTTCGGTTGGAATTTTTTTTAACAATTCAGCAATAACTTCGACTGATCAGTGATCAGTTCAATGCTTTTTCATTGTTGTCAATGTCGTTGATAAAATCGATCATTATGCTTAGCAATCTAAACATTTGAGAATTGTTTTTTTAGATTACGGTCAGGCATACATCGACTAAGATCTAAGATTTTGAGCTTCTTCATATTCAAACTGTTATATTCGCCATTTCAAAAAAAAAAAAAATCAAGCAGAACACTTGAATGAATTGTATCAAAATCTTCGATAAATTATTTTATGTGATTCAAAGCACTCCAGTTCTTTCGAACGGATTCGCCGAATAGTGTGCGTCCTATGCTGTAAGAATAGTCTCTTTCGACTTAGAACTAAGTTCTATAATGGTATTATTATTACTGAGCAACTCACTCCCCGAATATATATGGAAGCCGCAATGCTAATATACTTTTCTTTGTGAATTCGTCGCCTTGCGAATTATAAGAATCAGCCAAAATGAAAAATCTAGAAGGCCAGCTAGTGTGTGTGTTTGAGCGCGGCAGCTAGCTGTTACGTTCATATATAGATATCTCACTCTAACAAGAAAGACGAACGAAGCGACAGCACACCAATACACAAGTGATCGTGTGCGATGTGTGACTGTAGTGATATAGCGTGAATCATATCTGTTGTAATAAACAACAGAAGCACATTTTATGGTTTATGTTTGTGAAAAATATTTTTTCACTCACAAAGTCACAGAAATAAATTCATTTTTCTATTTTGAAATTAAATTTATCAAACGGAGAAAATAAAAAAAAGGGTTTCATACGGAAAAAATGCGGTTGATTCATTCGTACGGCTTTTGTGTCGCTGCCGAGATTCATGTCGCTACAGCAGTGTGGATTCGTAAATATTTTGATGAATGAAACGAGTCAGTGATGACATCATCGGTTTATTGTTCATTTATATCAACGACTGCTAGTGTCGAACGTAAATGCACGTAAATGCTGCATAATATGATTTTATGTGATTCATGATACATAGTTTTTTAGTTTAAGTAGCTTTACAACGAGCGAGATATCGATTCTTTTTACATTTATCAGTCTTGTCAGTTTCCAATTTACACGTTGAATACAATTCTATTTCTAATCGGGAAATACTAGCTGATACTCAGATTCAGAATGTGAATTCTCCTCATATGAACTTTCATCAAATTTGTTGTCGCCATCTGCACGACATTCATTTTGATTTGTAGAATTCGGACTATTTGTTTTTTCATCTCCTGAGCTCTGGCTCTGGTTAGACAAGGTTTGCGACGCAGCTACATTGATGTACTCAATTTTTTCGTTAATTTTGCCATCATTCTGCTCCCTTTCATTAGCTTGAACGCCTCCTTCTTGCCCGCTTCTGAGCGGCGTAGATCTCTCGTCTTCATGATTTTCATCATCACTATCGGAGAGGTATTCAATTTGCTTGCGAATCTGGAAACGTGAACATTTGCTATGTACTCGAGCATCTTTGTTGGATCCAATTTGTCCATATGTCACCGTGCTCTGGCTCTGGTTAGACACATTGACCGATGCTGCATCAGTTGTGCGCTTAGATCGGTTGTTATTTTTAGCAACATTTTTCTGAATCCCATTGTCTTCAGCTTGAAGTGGTTCACTTCTATCCGTTTGTTCATTCATTTGAAAGTTTTCGTCAGGTGTGCTTCTTAGCGCTGTATCGACTTGACGATCGGCACCCATCGACAGTCCTAAGTCATTGTCTTCCAGATCATCATCGGATATTTCGATTGGATCACTATTAACGTTGACTACCTCGATCTCTGGCAATTCTTCAACACACTCAGCATTAATTGACTTTGGTTGATCATTGCTAGTCCCATGGTCACTGAAAGAAAATTAAAGACAAAATCCCTTTGAAGCCATGTAAAAAAACTGACAAAAAAATTTCAACAGAAACTTCAAAATAGTATTTACCTTAAATTTTCCAATTGGACAACTTCTTGAATTGACATTTCGTCGACTTCGGTCGAAAAATCATCTGAATATTCATCTGACAGGTCCAGGAAGGATGTAGCACTATCCACATCTGCTGCCTCTTCGCCTTCATTCCATATTTCATTAGCATTTGAATCGTTAGCGTTGATATCGATAATTTGACAGCCATCATTGAGAATGTCCTCTGGTATTATGGTCATGTGATCGTCATTCAACCCACAAGGAACCAACGGATGCACACGTTTCGGTTTCAGTGTTTGAAATAATGAATGCAGGACATACGACGTTGCATGTGGTGTGTAAGGAACCTGCGAAAAGAAACATTGCTATCAAAAACATTCCCAGTTGGGCTCCTTTTCAAATTTCTTACGAGAAATAAGCCTTTGATGGTCTCCTCAGATCTCGGCTCATGTTCCATTGCAATCAACTTGATGTAAATGATTTTGCGTTCGTCAAAAAGTCTGAAAATATAACGCTCAGTTCGGAATGTTGCTTTCATTTTTAACACTTGAACAATCTACCTCTCATAATCCCTTTGCCTTAGCGCTTTTACTTGCGAAATGTTTGGAAATACTCTGAGTTGCGGTGGACCTTCAAATTCAAAGAGTCCACCATGATTGCATCTCTTGAACACAACTTTCTGTGGTTCATACAACTGAATTTTTACGCCTTCACGTGCCAATTCGAAGAGTAGCTCTTCATAACCAAATAGTTCCATTAGTAAATAGATTTTGTAGCCATTATAAGTGCTGAGAATAGTGAAACAAAGAATAGTGATGGCTCTCCTTGAATAAATTGAATGAAAAGTTATCCTCAAAACAAAACGCATTCATTGCTCACCTAACAATATCTTTGATCTGTTTGCATGCTGGGAAGAGGATACTATGTTTACGAAAATTTGCTAAGGTATTGTCCACGTGAATGTCATTCAATTTGTCTTTATAATGCAATACGATTGGTCTAAGTATGGCTTGACGGCATTGCGTGAATTGGCCTGTGTACAAATGGACATCATCTGTAAGAAAATAGCAATGAATTTATTCGCTCATGATCCCCCACAAATATCAACTCTTACCTCCAATGTCAATTAGCAACATTACAGATTGCGATACATTTCCACTCGGAATACAACGTATTCCGAAACTCGGTGTACAATCGAATTTCGTTCGACGTTCTGACAGTAATACAAACAAATCTGTTGGTATTTTCTGAAGAAAAAATGTTACCATGAAACAATACATTCATTTGAAATTTAAATTCTCAATTTAATTACCTTGAACCCAGCCAGTACACAAAATGTGTCTTCTGTGCAACAAAACCACACTATTCCTCTGAATTTCGAGTAATCTTCTTTGGGATATTTCGGTTGTGTGAATATACAGAATTTGACGGTCTACATTTGTGTTTGGAGGAAAAAAATATGAACAAATAGTCGAGTGATGGCAATTTTTTTACTCTAATTTCAATACTCACATCATCCTCTGGAAACTCATCAAATAACACGTTCGGCAACATTAACAGTTTCATTTCGACAAATAAAATACAATCTTTTTTTTCGAACAAAAAACAAATATTTAATACGAATAACTGGACATTTCAATACATTTTATTATAAACATACAAACCGGTAACAGTTTTGAACGATTTCGTGTTTGATTTTACTACTGCCGAAATGTCAGTTGACAAATGTATGTCGTAAGACATTCAGACTGTCGTACTTAACTCGGTGCGATTTGGCTTTCGTCGTCAATACACTTAGTATGGTTGGTTGAACCGATAGATGGCGGTTCAGTTAAGGTGATATTACTCGCTTTTGAAATTCAAAATTTTAGTCTTTTTTTTTTAAAGTAATATATTCCGTTGCGTTTTTTAAAAGCAAACAACGGTAGGAAAAATGAATGAATAAATTTTTTTTTCTAAATGTTTGCTTTGAATTGCCGATTAATTTATAAAATCGTTTTACTTAATGTATCCTTCCAAACTGAGATTTAACTCACTTCAGGTGATGTGTGATTGTGTTTTATGTGGAAAAAACCTTTGACCGGCGAATTATAGATCCAGGCAGATAAAATCTAAATTACGGTTTGAACCAAATACACGCATAATCAACGCTTTTTTTTTTTATTTCATCTTTTGATTTACAAAAGTTAGACGAGCGTTGTAATTAGTAAATATTATCGCCGAAGAAATGTTCTCATCAAGCCCAATCAAATAATCAAATCGTAATTTAATTGTTAACAAGAATAATGGCACTAGTCTATGTTATATTATTGTGAATAAAGTGAGGCGTTAACGAATGCCGATCAAAACTCATTTTATTGTTCGCTAGACCACATGAGCCAAATCGTTCAATCGTTTATTCCACATTTTAATTCTGGAATCAGAAACTGAAATGTGGCGCCTCGGGCGCATCATGAAAAGAGTGTGTCTTGGGCTTCGTTTATTCCACTGTGTTGTTTTATATTATTATGTTCATCTAATCAAGAAATGATCCATTCTGATTGTGCTGTGATTCAAACAGTGATGAAATAATTAATTTTGTTGCTCATTTCTCTCTCACAATTTTGTTTCGTATTCAATGGTGTTGTTTCAACGGAAATGTTCAAATTATCTTGGAATCTTAGCCAATTAAACGTTATGAATTGGGCGTGCAGAAGTTTGACTGTAATAGGAGACCAATTATTATCGGCTAGTTGAATTGGTAATGTAGGACAAAATATGAACGATTTTCGAATATTTGTTTCAATGCAAACCAAAACACAATTCCAAGCATAATTCATGAACAATTTCATTCATTGGCGTAACAAAACAGTTTTTTTTTTCTTCTTCTTCTCCTTTGTCTAAGAATTTAAGTTGATTCGGTCATTGTCTTAGGCCGCACGATCATTGTTCAATGATGAGTCAAAATAATTATCTAGAAATGTAAATACATAGAATGACGCGAACTGTGAACAGGAACTCCAATGGAGAGAACTTGCAATAAATTTTTCATTCATTTCACTTAGGTAATAAATTTTCGGTTAATAAATAAATTATCTGATCCCAATTTGAAAGCATGATGAAGTTACATCCATGCAATGCTCGATATTTACATATTAAAACACTTCAAGATTTTCCTGAAACCAACAGAAAATGAAAGAAATAAAATATGATAAGTGCTTTCTTCAATTGGATTTGTTTCCCGTTTCCTACACGTCGCGCCATTCCCTGCTGATATCGACCGTTTAATACCATTTATTTTACTTTTAGTTTGGTTTTTTCTTTTGTGTTTATCGTCCGAAAAGCATCTCTGTGTCAATTTATTCCCATTTTGTACTGGTAGGGAGTCGTGCACACTTCAACATGCATATTATTTTGTAAGCAACAAAATGTTCTATGAATTTAAATAAAAAAAGGCGTCATTGCTAATACAACGCTTCAGACACTCAATGAATGAATGCGAGCGATTAATTTCAGCGTCAAATCCACTATTTAACTCGTAATTAACAAGATTTCCCGCCAACAACATCTACCATTTTGACATCTCAATGTTTGTTAGTTTATTGTTCTATCAACAATCTAGCAAACGTTGTCACATTGTTTGGTTCAGCCTTTTCAATGTTACTCCGATGAAAAAGTGACCATTTCCTGGTCTATTTTAATTAGATTCAGTGAGAAAACATTTCGAAACGGAGATGTGTGTGAGAGAGGAAGAGTAGAAACAAAATATGTTCGTTAAATTTGCCGAAAATGGAACTGAAACGTCTTTAGCTTTTTGTTGGGGCCATTAAACGGAAAATCAACGTGGTTTAATTACAAATGGTCAAATTAATTTGTGTTTTTAAAATAAATGAGCCCATTGGTCGAAAAAATTTTATTGAATATTTCGGAAGAATAATGAGCTGAAGCCATTGAAATGATTTCGATCGTTGTCTTTGTCGTCGTCGTCGTTGTCGTCGTTGTCGTCATTATCGTCATCATTCTGATGAGAGAGAAAAGTGGGAGAGTGAGCAAAACAGAGAAGAAAAAAGGCCGCTGTCGTGAAGCTCACAATGGCATATCGAGTAGTGGCGTCGAACATTCTAACGAGTGCATATGCTGTGAACGTAACAGCAGCAGCAGCATCAGCAAACACAGAAAAATCAGAGATATCATGGCTCCTTTCAGAGACACTCGAATCGCATTCAAATATTGGTCATTTTCAATTCGACAAATCAAACAGACAATTTGATTTTCCTACACAATAAATATCGGCGACAATAGTTGTTTTGCAATTGTTTTTTTTCTTCTCTCGTTCATCGTTTGATGCTCTCAGTAGTTTAATGGTCAATATACGAACGAAGTATGAAAATAAACACATTTGTGTGGAATCGAATTGGGATAGAAAAAGACTATTCGCCATAATAATGTGCGATGCAAGAGTCAAAATAAGTGAGCGAGAAATTGAATGAATCAAACTGAGAAGAAAAAAAAAAACGTCCTATGGTGAAGAGAGAGCATCAACACTCCAAATATTACATACTCTGGCTAATCCCACCCATATACCACTTTGGCAAGAGGAATAAAAAGGAAAACGAGAGAAGAAGAAAAAAAAAAAACAAGACGAAAAATCGGAGCAAATTTGTCATCAAAACGTTTATTAAATCGCATTCAATTCGGCAAATTACATGGGTTACGGAACTGTGCAAACAATCGAATCAATCGGGAAAATGTGGGGCGTGGACGTTCCGACCGAATGTTGCAGACAAACAAAGTTTGTTGGATTCAATGTTTGTTGCAAACACTCACACATACCATTCCCAGCCCGGCGAACGAATCACGTGCACCATATGCACTTATATATGTATGTATACACGTTCCATGTCTCAATTTTTGCTGTGGCGGTGTCTGTCTGTGTGTATGGCGTACGAAATAAAAATCCGCGTCAAAGTGCTTCTATGGTGCGAACGCATGCCATATGTTTAACTCACTAATACACATTGAGATACGTGTTTGTGGTTCGATGATCGAGAGACGAACAAGCCAGCGAGTGAGCGAACGAACGAACGGGAGATAGAGATGAAGAGAGAAAATGTGAAGAGAGGCGATGATTGTGCACGCTTTTCATTCCACAATTTTCGCCAGTCGTTCTCGCTCTCGCTCGTTCTCGCTCTCGCTCGTTCTCGCCAAACGTAATTGATTGGGCTCGTAAACGTGCCGGATTATACAGCGATACATCGAGTGCTTCATTAATGTCTCTTCTTTCTCTTCACTCTGCATTCTTACTTGAATGTGGGATCGAATTTTTTTTCCCGTGCTAATTTGTACACATTCTCAATATGTGTATATTGTTAAGCGAAAACGATTTTAAGAAGCACCGCCTTGTGTTGAGCTTGAGCAAAGCATACTCGCAGTATGAGCACGCGGCGCCTGCATTGTTTTATTTTTGTTGAAAATATTATTCCCCATCTTCGTTCATAAAAATTATTTAATGATAAAAGCGATGAGAGAACGAAAGAGCAAGCAAAAAAAAAAAAACACACATCGTTGGAAGTAGAGAAGAAGAGGATGACGGCTATGAAAAATCCGATCACACCAGCTGTCGAAATTCGGTTATTTAGCAAAAGATGATATCGGCATTTTCATGGTACGCGAACTACCGTTATTGTATTGAAGACGAACTGCAGAAGAAAAAAAAACTGTGTACTAACAAGACAAATGCTTTGACGTTCCATTTCAGCACTTTTCGTTCGTGTTTTCTTTTCTGAAATTCAATCATCTATGCAAAAGACTATTGTATAACGATAACGACGACGGCCACAGCGACCGCTGTACATAATTCTTACATATATATATATATATGTGTATGTATATGGTAGATTTGCCATCGAAAAGGTAATCAGTTTTGATAATTATACAAATCGTGTATTTAATTCAACTTTTCACTTAGCCACAGCGTATTGCTACGGTGACTGGCGCTGTTGCCCATTCTCAATGATTATAAGAAATATTTTACTTACTGAAATACTACAATTAACACTTTTTTTTCTTCTCAAGTTATATTAAGTAAATGTGAAAAAGCAATCACAAACTTTATTTTTGATATGAACGGCAATTTTATTGCTCAATTTTAATGTAACTATATCAAAATGTACATACTTGGGCACTTATAGAGGAGCCGAGTGTGTGTGTACGTGTATGTGTGTATATGTTGCCCACGTTGTTGTTGGACCGATAAATTCCGAACTCTCGGGCCTTTGGAACATATCATGGCGAAAGCAATGCACGATACGGACTAAATTAATGTAAATTACATGCACATCGTGAGTCACATAGCAATTATACATAATGAATGGCCAAATGAACATTACAAATATATGAAAACTTGTACAAAAACACATGAAAATTGCAGCATTTTTTGTGTATAACCGTGCTGTTGTTTTGTTGTGATCGGTGCACTCTTTTTTACTGCTGCTTCTTACTTCTCTCTCTCTCTCTCTCTCTCTCTCTCTCTCTCTCTCTCTCTCCCTCTTTCGTTTGCAGGCCAATTTTTTTATATTACTGTTTGCACCGAATCCATCAATTCATATTTGAGTCATCAGCGCAATGAAGCCTCGGCTACAATGTTGTATGTATGCAGATGCTCTCAGCTACAGACAGCTCTTTTGCCGCCGCCATCGTCCGTGTTTTTCGACTACATTGTGAAGTTGATCCACCGCTTCATCTGTCTGACATTTACGAGAAAGCGCGTCCGATGTGTCCGTGTATTTCAGGCGGCTCACAGTGTGTCCGTGCTCAGAGCTGTGCTGGCGTGTGTTGATTTTGTATGTGTCTATGTGTGTGTGTGTGTGTGTGTGTGTGTGTGTGTGAACTTAATATTCCTTCGCATATTGAAATAAGTAGTTTGTTACACGATTGCATCCTAAATTATCCAGCGAAAATGACTGTGTATAAAATGTTCTTTTTTTTCCTTCAAAACAAAACAGCATATAAAGCACATAAAATTATCACATCTTAATGATAGCAACAAAATTACACAAGAGAAGAGCATTCTGCTTGAGGTTTGGTTTTTACGCTCGTTGAGTTTTTCGATTCATATTATGTATCGTATTAACGATGTAGTATAATTTACTTAATTGTTTATTGCCTGTGAATAAACACTGCACTCTTGTTGCGGATCAATGATTCTTCGGATCGGTGATGTTGCTGGTTCGGTGCTGTTGTTTGCTACCATGTTTTGTGTTCTTTTCCATTTTGTTCGTTATCGGTTTTTATTGTTTTTGATTGTTTTCTGACCCCCCCCCACCCCCCATTCTCTCGCTCACTTATTGGTTGACTTTTCAAGTGTCTGTAGAAGAAAAAGCTCCGCAGCTGAGATTGATATCGAAATAAGAAGACGAAAAAAAGGCCATTTAATTAGATTAAACTTTTATCTCATTTTATGGGGATTTAAACAACTTAAGAATTATTAAGTGGCCCTAATATTAACAACAGCCGATGTCATGGATCGACGTAGCATTTCATCATTTAGAATTTGTTGCATTGCATTTTCCTCCATCACGATCGGCCATTGCACTTAAAATCAACAACAGAAACCAGAAACGAAAATACATACACAAATGGAAAATAGTCCAATTTTCAACAGACGATAACCATTCATTCTATTGCTAACGATTGCACACGTTCGTTTGCTCCGTTTTTCAATCAAACAAATAAGCGATTTCGATCGTACGATCGTATGATGGAAAGAAATCGTCAAATTATTTCTTCAGGGTATTCAACCGCGGCAGTTGCTCGCCTGCTCACTGACAACCAAATCACTTGTTTTGATCCAGAGCTGTGGAGCTTAATTTATCATATTTTTTTTCTTTCCTTTCTTACTTTGCTTTTTCTATATTATTTATTTGCTGAACGCTAAGTAATTAGTTGTTATTAAAACGTCATTAAGCTTATGTGCGGATACGCGCGTTTATACGTTATATGAAAGCGAAGCAGAGTAAAAAAAAAACGAGGAAAAAAACAGCAACACGCCAAATCAAACATGAAATGATACATTCAAAGTTGGAATAACAATTCTTTATAAAGCCTTTATATATGTGTGTGAGCTGGGGCATAAGGCAGCTCTCCGAAACACGGAGTGGAGAGCAGCTCGCACTTGTGAGCGAGCCGAGCCGAGCCGAGCCGAGCCTGTTCAATGTGTTTGTTATGTGTGGCGAGCTCAACAAGAGAATAAATAACATATGCACCGATTTGAATAATTTTTAAATGCCAAAGAAACGCACGTCTTATCGCACCAAATCTTCAATTTATTTTCATGTTGATTGCATATTAAATCATTTCCAAGTAGTGCTTAAAAATTGTGAAATATCCCTATTGTCATCATTTTTGCACGCATACGCGTAGCCTTTGTTTCGATTGCACGGCACATGCATATGTATGTCATTATTGTGTCGCTTGTTCTTACGCTGTCGTTTCCTTCTGTCTTCTGTCTTTTTTTACCTCTTGCGCGGACGCACGTTCAACTTGCTTATCACTGAATTTGACGATTAAAATTTTGCGAAATTCACTCAAAGTTTTTCACGTTCAGTGCGTGTGTATGTGCACTTCCATTTTTATTCGACCCAGTTTAGCGACGATCAAATGAGTGTGTAACATTTCGACGTGAACAATTTTTTTCGGAAAAATTCATCTTTCGATCACATTGTATTTAGAACACCTCTTTTTTCCCAAAATGTCTATAGTCAAAATCACCAGTTTAATTATTATCATTTGCAGTGACGTTCAAAATACCAACGGGGAAAGCACGAAGAAGGAAAACCAACAATCGCATCTTTCTTAACGAACGAACGAACGAACGTAAAAAATGGAAATAAAGGAAATGCAATGCGAACCAAATGATAAGGGAAACGAACCGACGGTCATCGGCAACAAAAAAGTGCACACACACACACACACACACAGTGCGAACGGTGAAAATGTGATGCAAGATCGCGCAAAAGTAATAAGGAGCGATTTTAATGAAGTTTACAGTAAGTCAGTTTCACTCATGTATCTATCAATGTAAACCGTTTAAGCTAACCGGTTCTCTCCTCTTTTTTTTTTTTCAGTAAATGCCACTTTTTTTGGTATGTTCAAACGAATTGATGGACCATTTGAACTGTAATCGAAGCTTCAAGCTAATAAGGCTTGAACGATTTTCGATCTGTGTACACGAGAAACGAAGCACAAGAGATTGCGAGAGAATGAGAGAGAAAGAAAGAATAAAATGGAGAGATACGGTGTATTTTAGCCGACGTTTGTCTATTTCTGGGAATCACGAAATGTGTTGACTAATAATGCGATAATTTACTGGTTCATAAAATGCAAAAGTGTTGCCTAAGAATTATCGCTTGTTTTCAAACCGTAAATTTGTGGTGAGCTTTTATGGGGCGCGATCGTAGTTTCATCAAAATTATTCCAATTACGATGGATTCACCAACACACGGCAGCCGATTTCGGCACATGAAGGTCTATTTAAATCTATACTCACTGTGCAGTGATATTGTTTGCTAGCTCGTGTCATTTTGAAGGACTGTTTTTATTTTCTATAGCTCGGCACTTTGTAAGGCTCTTAATTAAAATGTAAACTACTTTAGAAAATTGTTTCTCAACAAAAACTACTGCTCAAAAAAACCTACTCAGCTCAAATTGTCATTGAAACCTGCTTTGTGTGGCACCTGCTTTGTGTGGCACCGTCAATTATTGAAATAAATGTACAAATAATATGTGTTTAATTAGTGGTAGATAATTTAATAACATCTTCATTTCATTCCCTGACGTACTCTTAATGAGATGCGTACGGCCTAATGAGAAACGGAAAACGCACAGAAAAATATACGTTGCCTAAGGTTTATTGCTTTTGTTTATCATAAATTTGCAATCATTTGATCAAAGGGTGAATTGTGTTGCACCTCGACCGTAACAAAAATGTTTTACAATGTTTCGTGTACCCTCGCAAGTTTGCGCTTATCTGCTTGTGCAGATAAATCGATATAGCAGGGACGTTGATGAAATTTTCAAGAAATGCGCGTATAATCAAAACATGCTTGGGTTCATCATGGCCATTTTCATGATATTTTCGAGAAAAATGAGAAATATAGCAAGCAAAATGGGTTGATCGGGCACTAAAAACCACTTGAATCCATAAAAAGTGTCATTTCTGTCAATGGTCACAAAGAAGACGAAAAAATGACGTCACCTGCTAGCAACGCTCAAATTATTATTGAAATGCGAGAGAATTTGAATAACGTCTTTATTTGAATTTGAGCGCATTTCCGATCGAAATATGCACGACGTGAACTTTTTTCGCATTTTATTTCGTTTCGCCCAAAATACAAAACGGAAAATGCATTTTGACACGGATCACATCAGTCATATTTTGGTTGGAAATGATAGCCTTTCAATACGTACTTAATATTATATTCAAGCCATGGATGTGAACGAAGAAAACAAACCTGGTGTGTGCTTCGAGTGTTGTGGTGATTCAATGCACTGCAGTGCAAGTAATTTAATAATGATTTCCAAATGAATTGGCCATTTTAAGCGATTATACTACACAATGATTCGTCATTTCAAATAAGTGGTTCACTTAAACATATATATTTGTTTAATGGACGATAAACAAGGAATGAGCGAAGAAAGTGAAGAGAGAAAGAGAGCCAGAACAGAAAACACGTATACATATGTATACAACACCGAGGTATAAAAACTAAACGTATGTGTCCCTTTTGCTTTTTTGCAGAAATTTTGTAGCGTATGTAGATTTTACGACGACGATGTCGACGTCGACATCAGCGAACGGTCAGTTGATATGATATGCAGTGCACACGGTATGCAATGTAGACATTGACATTGAACACATTAAAGAGTATGAAACACTGAAGCACACCGAGAGAGCTGCATTACACACTAAAATACATACCAAAAGGCATTATTATCCGACCTCTTCAATCTGTTGCGTGAGTTCCAGTCATTAAATTACTATTTAAGAGCTTGTTGTAAATAGGCGATTAAACGCTAAAAAGTGGCTCAGTGAAGAAAAAAAAAACGCCACACATACAACGGCACAACGGTACACACACACTCACACACAGCAACCACGCATCAAAACCCCAAATGATATACATATACACATTTAATTATATTTAATTTCATTCATTCTTCCATCTTCCCTTACACCTCTTTGCTTTGCTGCATGTGTGTGAGTGTTTTCTCTCTCTCTATCTTGAGTTTTCACTGCGCTAATCGCCTCACAGTGATAAATCAAATCGAAATGCAAAAGGAGAAAAACACATCGAACCAAAGAAAATACCACGAACAACATTATTTGATGACGATGACGACGACGACGAACGAGGCTATTTAAACGAATAAATATGAACAAACCCAAAGCAGATTATTTCTTTATAAGATAATTGTTTAATTAGCCACGACTAATGATCTGGAATTGTCTTGCTACGTTTGCCATGTTTGCCTTATCATCGACATTATGGATTATTTTTTTTTTTTTCATTTTATTTTTCATCGTATCCACGATATATGTATGTATATATTGTGTATTCAATCAAACACGTGATGCACATGATGGCTATTTTCCGAATCGATGGCATCATTATCGTACAACAATTGATTGGACTACCATGTCATTATTTGTTTTCAATTTAAATAAAGTGGACTTAATTCCCTATGACCAATTATAATTTTTGTTGTTGTTGTTATTGTTGTTTCGGAGATGAGAGCAAAATTGCAATTGTCCGCTTTATGTTTGTGTGTGAGCACTTAAATAAGCCGAGTAAATCATGGAAAAAAAAGAAAAGTGCAATTTGAATTCACATAAAGATTCTACCGTTTTTTTTTTTTTTTAGTTCGTTGTGTTATTCTCTCTTTTACGTTCTTAATTTACTTTAAGTTGATCCTCGTTGAAACGATGCAATTATTTTATATATAAACCGAGTGAGTTTTTCTACGCCTTCTCAAAATACACACATTCAATTTCCACACATGCCATGTTTTTTTCTGTTACTCAAGCAGACGGCAACCAAAACCTTTAATTTACAAGCTTCAGACTGATAACAGTTTTGGTGTGGCTGTATTGGTTGGGTGCATGTGTGTTAAAGTGGAAGTATTCGACAAATCAAATTACAAAAATGCTATTGACTAAAGTGCTTTTATGAAGTGGATCTCCTTCCTTTCGCTATAATGCGTTTGAAATTTGAAAATTATACGGTTGCGTCCCTCTTAAATAATGACCAAATTAGATTGGAACGAACCTAAAGCGAGAGAGAACACAAACACCGAAATAAAAGACGAAATAAGAAGAAAAAAGAGAGAGAGAGAGAGAGAGAGAGAGCCACGCCAAACAACCTGCAGATAAATTTTTTAATAGCCAAATTTAAGCAAATTAAAAAGTCATTATCTAAAAGTTTCCTAGTTAAGCATTCAAATTTTCCGAACCGAACCGAACCGAACCGAACCCAAATGAAACCGATCCCAAGCCTTTCACGATCGTTCCATTTTTATGCGATTCGAGGCACAACATCACCAATAGCAAATCGACGCAGAGCATGATTGAAGTTTCACACACGCAAACCATATATTCAAATAATGCGCAAATGATACAAACCCGGTGAATAAAAAGCACAACATTCAGCTTAACTCTCGTACGGACACCTATTTTAAAACCTTCGAACGGACCTCTCGGGTCTGTTTGGACCCGTATACATTTACATGCATTTGTATGGAAATAAGGCATGCATGCCATCTCATTTTTCGCGAAACTGATAAAAGAAAAGTGATATCTCTTTTCAGTACAGTTGTGGATCAGGTCAAGATCTACAATTTTTTTGAAGATGTCATTTCCTTATCTCTTATCAGTCCCGCGAAAATTGATAAGAAAAAACTGAAAATTTCCGTGGTTTTTTGCGTATTTGATAAAAGATAACGAATTAGTGTCTTGGACAAAGTTGTAGTACTCAACCTGCTCATCAACTTTGCTTATGATAGTTATCACCAATCTCTTATCAATTACGCAAAAAATGATAATCAAAATCCCTGTCAGAAACATTATCCGGTTATCAGTTTTATGCGGTTTTTCGCATAACTGATAAGAGATAAGTGATAACTGTCAGCAGCAAAGTTGAAGAACAGGTTGAGTACTACAACTTTGTCCAAAACACTAGTTTGGTATCTCTTATCAAATACGCGAAAAACCGCGGAAATGTCTAGTTTTTTCTTATCAATTTTCGCAGGACTGATAAGAGATAAGGAGATGACATTTTCAACAAAACTGTAGCTCTTGACCTGATCTACAACTTTGCTGAAGAGATATATCACTTATCTTTTATCAGTTTCGCGAAAAATGAGATGGCATGCATACCTTATTTCCATACAAATGCATGTAAATGTATACGGGTTCAGCCAGACCCGAGGGGTCCGTTCGAAGGTGTAGTTTTCGTATATCCTTATATACCCTTATATCCTTTCTAAGGACTTTTTGTAATATTTGTTTTGCTAGATCGATAGTCAATGAAATTTCAGGCAGATGACTTAAAACTCAAGTTGCTAGCTAAATCAGAAATATGTTAAATTAAGGATCAAAAATGAAAAAAAGGTCTGGCTAGACCCAGGGGTCCTTCCGAGGGTTAATAAATACCTCACCGGTTGATACAATAATTGAATCTTGTGATCGCAAGAAAAAAAACACAGAATCTCGTTTCGGTTTGAAATAGGTTTTTTTTTGTTGTTGTTCTTACATCGCGAGCGCATTTAAATCGCCATTTCATAGAAGGACTTTTCGTAAATTATTGCCGAATTATGGCAATTTATGCCAAAGGCGCCACTGAACGGTCAATCAATTATGCCAACAATTATTGGCGCATTTGATACAATTTATACGTACAAAATGTTGTTGGACTAATGCTGTTACCCGTATATACATCATAAGTTGTTAACATTTTATATTGTGCGGTGCACGACGATTTACATCCATATTTGATCAAGCTCGAAGGCAAAAAGAATGAGCATCTCGTGAAATAGAACGAATCAAGTGTTTCAATCACGCTTCCGAAAATATATATGTAAACATTTTGCGTCGTAATGAGTTTCAGTTCTTCTTTGTTTTTATTGTTAATAATTTTCGCAGCGATTTGTTCGTTTTTTCTGCACAAATATTTGAAAATAAATATTATTAGGGTTTACTATCTGCAAATATAATAATGGCAGAATTCATTCGAATCGCAAGCAGTTCAGCATGATATTCCTTTATCACCATCAGCAAAACCGAAATATTCTCGAAGGAAAGAAATGGAGAAAAAAAGCAACAATACACTGTTTTATGTTTCAACGTGAATCTTAACACGTATAAATCATAATTTATTCGGAATCCTGGCACCTAAATTATATGCTGCGAATGTATTATATGCCTAATTTATTGAACCTTAATGAAAGATCATTAAAATATGAAGGAGCAAAAAGCAAAACGCAGAAAATGAGAAGGGAAATCGGCGAAAAAAGTTATTAAATATGTAACATTGTTAAGTTAACCGGGCTACTCAATGGATGGCAAACACGAATGCATCACTGCAAATGCTGTGCTGTGCTGCGTGCTGGATCTGTGAAGGTCCGAGAGAGTAGAAGTGCTTCAGAATTTTTCGTATTTCTCACATGCGTTAGCATTTTGCACTCTTTTGTTTATACGGTTCAAAACGATTCGCTCATTTATGTTTTCTTCGCTTAAAGTTTCTTTTTTTTTTCTCCATTCGTTTCATTTGTTCTGCATTTTTCCACCTCCTTATTTCGTTCTCTTCTCCCAACCGTTTCTTTTTCGTCGAGATGCTTTCATTAATATCAGTTATTCAAAGGCGATTACTTTGAAATGGAGAGAGAAAGAGAGAAGAAGAAGAGATGGTGCTTAACGCACCAAAGATCATTTATACCAACAAAGCCATCAAGCAAATAAAAAGAAATCTCTCAACACGTCCTGAAAGGCGTTTTATCTTTTTGTTTATTACGATACATATTTTCAATATCGTTTGCCCATATTGATGTTTGAATGTTATATAATTCATTTATGCTGCTGGAGCGAAACAAGAATTTTGCTTATTGCACGGCCACAACGACGACGACGACGACGGTCGATAAAAATTGAGTGTGCAACGAGTTTGACTCACTTGGTTTTCACACTCTCCCGAAACAGTTGGAATGGATTCATGAGTTGCAATACGCAAGGAATTAATCGCACGATGCAGATAAAGTGGATAGGCGGATAAAGAAAGAAGGTTCATCGTCCTAGTAAGTAAAAGATGGAAAGAACAACAACCGTATATTGAGCCGAATACATCACGAAGGACAAATGAGCGAGCAATTGGGTCATTATTGGCTCTCGAGCAAACGTTCAAACGAAATGAAGAACCAAAATAGTTCTCGTATTCGAATTAAATAAGTAATTTGACATCGAAAGCTGGCTTCTTATTCCGTTGAATGTGCATGTTGTACGTGGAGAAGTTTCTAAGAAAACAAGGAGGAACAAATTTTGAAGTGAATACATTTTTAATTGTTAATGTCAGAACAGGATTGAGCCTCTCTCTCTCTCTCTCTCTCTCTCTCTCTCTCTGTGTGTGTGTGTGTCTAGTCTACATCGAATACAAGTTTTTTCCATGTCTACAATGCATTCCTTCACTTAATTTCCCCATCTGATTCAAATTGAACAACACTGAAGATGAGAATATGGTCACGGAACCAAGAAGAAAATGCGGCAAAACACCGTACGAATACGGCAATCTATCAACAATAATAGGGATAATGAATTTTGATGGCAATATGATCTTGACTTCAAAATCATCGTTTGCACCAAAGATGGAGCAAACAGAAACTAGAGCATATCATTAACACATAGGTGAAATATGTTTACCGACCCATACACGAAACAAGCCATTTTTCAAACCAAGCAAAACGGTTTGTCTTCTTCACAGTTCCATGAAATGATCTGATCTATTTCATCTATTTATAAAAAAAAAACACAGCAACAATAACAACTGAAAATTATTAGTTTGTGTGTAAGCTGTAGGGCCTTATGGGGGAGAATTGGTTGCGTTTGCGTTTGTGTATGTGTGTGTGTGTGTGATAGCAAGTAATAATTTTATTTTCCACAAACAAACCGTTTTTGTTCGATTGTAATCGTTCGTTAATAAATTAACGCTTTTTAAGCGTTCCCATTTTTTGTTTTCAGTTTGAAGGAAGATGGCCGGGCTCTAACAATCGGTACACATTATTTTCTACTTTTCATCACACCAACAATAGATAAATCGAATTTAACGAAACATAATTAGAGGTTTCGCACTCTCATAACCGCCAATTCCGAATGGGAAAGGAAAAAAAAAATCGAGAGGAGCCAACAGCGTGTTTATCCATTAGACATTTATATCGATGCCGTGTATTCCATCACGGCGGTTTTATCTGTAAAATTGATCGTAATTATGCAATTCATGAGTGAATCTAATGTGTTTTTAATTGCCAATTCAATAACAATAAAACCTGGTGTGCGCTGTGGATTGTATACAGTATCCAAGAAACTAAGCTTTCAAGAAGTCAATTTGTTTTCCTTCACTTCTTCTCGTTGCCATTGTCTTTGCTCTCAAGCAAAGACCCATATTTTTTTTATTTGAATACAAAAAAGAATTCATGTTATTTCAGATGGCAACCGAACGAACACACCACAAAGGTGTACAATTTTAAATGAATTATATTTTTCTTTAATATAAAAATTAACCTTTTCTTCATCTTCTTCTTTTTCTTTAGAAAAATTTCTGCGTTCTGTAACGAACACTCATTTCCAATGAGCACAACTAAAAAACAGACGTTGAATTCCATTTGCGAACGGGTTCATTTTGCATGCTTTAAATTGAATTATCAAGAATAATTTTAAATAAACAAACAACAAAAAGGTATTATCGCTCAACTGAAACCGATATTCATTTCGAGTGAAAAAAAAAAAATAGTCGAGTAAAAGAATTACAAGAACAACATTCTGTGGCACTAACGAGCATTGAAATAGTCGTAGGTTAACCATCTTAAGTGACATTTTTAACGAAAATTGGTATTTTATCCCATCATTCGTCAGCATTTAATTGTATATGAATTCCTTCCCTTTTACGACTAAGTAAATAATTGGCATACAATTTGACAATATGCGAATAATTGTGATCCTTTGTGTTGTTGTTGTTATTGTTGTTGTTGTTGTATGTGTGCTTTTGCGCATGTTGTTCCATTGCATTCTCGTTTCACCTTTTCTACTTTGCTCTTTTTTCGTCAATCAGACTTTCGAGAAATTCTGATCATAAAACGAAATACAAAACGAAATGATTGAATGCAGAAGAGGTACGTATACATATCGGTTACCTGGACTGTGTACATTTCATAAACTCTATGCACATTTAACTCCTCAGCAAATGACTTTACAAAGAAATAGCAGCCGAAAAAACAACAAATTCAAGTGAGTTCATATGAGATTATTTTGTGAATACAAGATTATAAAATTAACACTGTAACGAATAATCGTCGTCTGGTTAGTGCAAACGAACTGAAGAAAAAACAACCAATCCGGCAATGCCTTCGTTAAAGCTAACAAAAATCCATGTATTTTAAATGGATCGTTGGATTTTTATCCTTGGGTCTTTTTTCAGTAGCAATGGATTTTTGTGTTTTTCTTCGGTCTTGTATATTTAGTTTTTTTTTTTTTTCTATCTGCGCTTCTTCTATGTCCAAATAGTATCAATTTCAGCAAATTTTTGAGCCTATTTATTTAAGCAAATCTGCGCTTAACTCATTAAACTGAAACTGACACTGATTTTTTTCTTTCCATTCTTCTTTGTACAACCAACTCATCGTGGGGCCTTCTCAAGAAAAGTATTGACAAAAAAAAAAAACTATGCGTACAATAGGTCAGAACCAAAAAAAAAAAAAAAAATCACAGTGTTTTACCGTTCACTTCATTGATCATCATTGTAATTGGTATATCAAATTCTTAACCACATAATTATCAAAAGAACCGCATACCTCATAGTAGACGATATAAATGGAGAGAGGAAAAAAACCGCGATATATCTTTGACTCAATAAAAAAGATGGATTTCGTTTGAAATCTAGTTAGATTCATGACTATGAATGTAAGGAGTGGCAAATGTTCTATGGTCAATCATACAAGTGAAATGGAGAAGAAAAATGAAATGAAATAAATAGAAGTTGAATGGTATCGCATTCCATTGCTTTGAAGAAGATTGTGAAAAAAAAACCACGTAGTTGATCCAATTAATAATAATCAAATCGAGCTTAAACAAAATCAAATAATAACCCACATAACGCAAGAAATAAACAAAGTAATTACATCATCAAGATGATACTTATCAGTGTATCAAATGTATGAAGACGAGAAGGAAAAAAAAAAAAAAAAGAAAGCGGCTATTGTGTTTCTTTTTTTGGTATGGAGATCGATCGACAACAACCATCGATAACTACATCAACAGAGAGAGAAGACGAAAAAAAAAACAAAAGCCAAAATAATTCATGAACTAAATGCGGTAAAATTTCAACCGAAAATTGGATGAAAAATCGCGCAAGTCAAAATATTAAATGAATAAAATTCACGCTTTTATCAGCGATCTATTAAAGTTGTGTGTGACTCACATTACACACTTGCAAAAGAAACGCAATTAAAAACCGACAGAACGCGCACGAAACAACAACAACCAAGCCACAAAAATAAAAAAAAAGAAATATTAAATGAAACACAAATTTCAAAATGAATCCACTTAGCACGTGCTTGATACACCATTTCCCATTTTTTTTTTTTTAGTTATTCATTTAAACATTTTCATTATATTTAGACTTTTATACCAGTTCTTTGTACTCGAAACCGCAAACCCGCCATTCATCTCTTTCTCTCGGCACACAACAGTAGGAATAATATGACTACAATAACGCACAAAAATATGAATTGTATGCATGATGTCTTTATGATATTATGAAATGATCAGGAAATTATTGTGTTGTTTTTTTTTTGTATGTGTGTGCTTTGAGTCAGATGTGCGTAGCGGGTAATTTTTAAAAGCGGTCAACTTTGAAGCCCCATCAATGGATACACACTCTTATGTGCGTTATTTTTTATATTATAAATTTTGTAATAAAAATCAAATGCTTGAACAAAAAGAAGAAGAAGATTCAGTGAAAATTATGAGCTTTACTCATTTAAAGAACATATAAAGAGCATATACTTGAACAAATTGTCTTGTGGTTTCGTTTGGATTGAAGAAAAAAAAAACAACTAACATTTTAATTGGAATGATTAAATTCATTTGAGAAGGAAAGGATGACTTTCGGCTGCCATAATAAATATTTTATCTAGCAACCAAGTTTTGGTAGAAATATTTCATTCGAATCAAGTTAAATGTGTCCATTTGATAAATAATCTTGCATTTTTAACATTTTCAAGTGTTTCGTCTGACAGATTTACAGGTCCGTGCAATTTTTAGTGCGTTGTTCAACTGCAATATGCCATCTCACTATAAATAGCAAAATTTATTGTGAATTCTTTCGTTCGATGGGCTATTTTTAACGATCTAACATAATCTTATTCGCACATATATTCACCCGGCCAAATTTCCACTTGACACATTGAACCAAATGCATGTGCGTCCATTTTTCAGTAAAATATATACCGATTGGTTCGAAGCGCGATACCGAATAGAGAAAAAAGGATTGCCAAAGTATTTTTTTTTTTTGTTATCGTCAAATGGTCGCCTCTTTTTTATTGGTTGTATCATATTTCCATTTGATTTCATTGCAATCTCAAATAAGTAATTGTAACGGTTGAATAAGTAAAATTTTATTGATGTTGGCTATCGCAACAACAACAACAACTACAAGAGAAAGAGTCAACCAACATCTTCAGTTCGATTTGCAAACAATATTATTTGCATATATTTTTTTTTTTCGATGTAAACTTGACTCAAGAAGCCATACCATCAAATCGATAAAATAAAATTATGCAATAAAATCAGTACATAAACAAAATTGAATTTCCGAAAATCGCTCAACTGGGAACAATTGATTCCCTGAGGTTATTTTCAAGAGCGTTTGCGCTGTGTGTGTGTGTGTGTATCGCACTTGGATATAGGCAATCACACTCATTTCGAATCGATTGCTTTTAAAAGTAGCTTATTTCGAGTCGAATTTTACGAAGGGCTGTTCGAGCACACAATATTTTATCTAAGGTGAAGCAAGAATATTGCGATTGCGAAACAAATTAAGTGGTTCCTTTTAAAAAGATTTGTGTCTATAAATTGCACTAACAATCATCGTTTCAATCAAGTGAACGCTATAGTGTGCACAGATTTGAAAAAAAAATATTAAGACGTTTTCATGTTTGAAATGAACAGCTTTGTGAACTCTGAACCTTCCAATCATACGGTCGATCCCAAATTGGATGTCATCATTTGCTGATGACTAGCTCAAGAGATATATGTCTTGAAAAAAATACGAGACAACTCGAAAAAACTAAGAAGAAGATGATGGATAAAAAAAAAAACTCCACGTCGATTAGCTTGATTATGTAAATCATTTTGATCAATCAGATCGAAATGCGCAGAGTAATTTGGTATTAAGCATAGATCGGATTAATAAATCAACCGATTAAATACAATACGAACGAGTCAAATGTGATCACGACTTTGAAATGCGATACGTAAATGTAAATATGAGTACTTGATATAAATCATCGGCATTAGCAAGTGTTTCGAAACGGATCGACCACAACTCACAAACACACGCACAAACAAAACACCTAGAGAGAGAGAGAGAGAGAGAGAGAGAGAGAGAGAGAGAGAGAGAG
>NW_022601408.1:2378328-2415447 GCF_009176505.1 Sitodiplosis mosellana
GAGAGAGAGAGAGAGAGAGAGAGAGAGAGAGAGAGAGAGGAAGAAATATTCGAGTCTAGCTTCAAAATTATATCCACAGATTGATTACCTCAATCAAGACGCTCCAAGTGATAATAATTATAATGATATCGTCGACATTAACGAGTTAGTGTCCATTGATATTGTTGAACATATTCATCGATCGTTGATTGTGTGTTGTGTTGTGTTGTGTTGTGCTGTGCTGTGCTGTGCTGGGTTGTGCTGTTGAGTTGAGAAGGCATTATTGCACCGCAAACACCGGCCAATGTGCATTTCGAACCGAGATATGAAAGATGGTGGCGTGCGTCACTTCACAATACTACAATGAAATGAATATACTGAACGTTCAGTTCGTACGGTGAATTCCGAAAAAAAAGGGATAACCATTGGTTATTAATACAGTACAATGCATGTTTGTTTGACTTGCGTGTAATGCTTTTAAAATAGAAAGATATTTACCTTTTCGACTTTACATGTGCTAATTCATTTACAATGTTAGCACGCAGGGAGTGGAGAAAGGGTTAGGTATCTCTCACTCAGAGTCAAACCGTTTGCCAAAAACACTGGCACACACACAAACGCACCAGAAGAACTTGGCCAGATCACAATTAAACATTTGGCTTTTGAAGCCGAGATTACACTCTGCCAAGCAAAAAAAAAACCAAAGAGAAAAAGCGGGAGAGCAAGAGAGCAAGAGAGAGAGAGAGAGAGAGAGAGAGAGAGAGAAAGGAAAGTAAAACGGCTGTAAAAAATATTTACCGCAAAACGAATACACAATAAAAGGATGTTGTATGTACTGGCAAATTTACTATTTATGGTCCACAGTGCATGGAATTTTAATTACTATCGATAATCCTTTTCCATTCTTCCTACACCACAATATGTGAAAAGTATTTATTTATTTATTTTCATTGGAAAAAAGACGAAAAAAAAAAAAAATTGCAAAAGGAAGGTAGGTTCTCTCTGTGTATGAGACAACGAAAGAAATGCAAGACGAGTACAGTGAATGTAAATGCGAATATTGAATGAAAATGAAAAGCGATAAATGAATGGAAAACGAATATCTTGCTGCTTGACACCAACTGTGTGAGCGAGCCCATCTTGTGTATGTAAATAACTCTTTCTTCACTCTTCTCTCGTTTTTATTTTCTTACCTTTTTCCTGCTCTGTGTCTGTGTGAAAGAGTGAATTTATTTGGAAAATTACGTTTACTTTGTTTTTCTTCCTTCGTTAAGTAATTGATTTATGACAAATAATATAAATGATTTTGCACATATGTAAATACTGTGTATCACTGTTTAACTGGTTACTACAGTAAACTGCATTTCGTGTGTTGCATTTGCCAGCCGACTTCTACGCATCGAATATTATAATATGTGAATGAATGAATGGCCAATCATTGGGAATGAACGAAATTATTAATCAAGCAAGAGAACACTGTAAAGAAATTTCTGTTGCTTTGGTTTCGCGGTTGATTTGCTTAATTCGCATGTGGCTATCGTTAGGTCGGGTGTTGATGCTGTTTCTTCAACACCAGGAATGGGATATTATCTTGTTTTGCTTAGAATCACTTCCAAGAGTAGTAAACCTCCATAAGGAGAGTACAGAGTGTTCGTATCATTGAGTATTTAAAGAGCAAATGCTAAGGTATTGAAAATTGCATTGCAACTCATACACGAATGCAGACGCTCGCGCTTACCTGTGTAAGCAAAGAGAATGAGAGTGTAGAATGTTGCAAAATGAGCGCGTATTCACTTCATGTGTGACTCATCAATCATTAAGCATCGCTTTTATTGCTGTTAAACAATATCAAATTTAACACGATTTCAGATACAACAATGTGGATAGAGCAACATGCGGCAAGAATTAGGGTGTATGACAACGTATCGAAACAAAACAGAGAGATAGAGATAGAGAGAGAGAGAAAAGAGGCAAGAGAAAAAGAGTCGCCTTAGCCGTTCGTTAATAATGGTCGTTTATCGTCGGCAAATCTGAAGTAATACATCAAATTAAATTAAACGTAATCCTTCCATCAAAAGCAAAGGTGACGTGACAAACGCTTCAACTGAACACAAGCCCGGGCGCTCGCACACTCAATCGCTCACTCTTTTTTTTTTTCGCAAAAGAGCGGTGTTCGCGTATTCAACTACTCAAATCATTCAATTTTGCTTTGTTCATTAATTCTGGTGAAAGTGTTTTGTACGGACAAATGTGTGGTATGGATCTTTTTGCGCTCGCGTTCTTGCACATTAACGTTAGCTTTTTGCGATGCGTGCGCGCGCGCGCTCACCTTCGAAAATAAATATCAGATTTCGAGGAAACAAGAACAACAACAAAGTGTTCATAATTTTATAATTTGCTTCGTCTTTCATTAGTTTCATTCTATCCGCATAGAATTGTCCTAATTATTGTTCTAATTTGTACGCTTTTATACTATATTCGTGATTGTATCCCTTAGCCATTCTCACTCTTTGTGAAGAAAAAGAAAAGAGCATCTCTTGAAATTAAATATATTTTAATTCACACTTTAAGCAAAAGGCTATTTACCCAGAACACGGGCATCGTGTTAAATGGATTTTCCATGGCATTCAATCATCCGAAAACAAGAAAGCAAATGATATGTTTGTTTGGTTTTTCTACAGTCGAACATAAAGAGAAGTCGAATGCTGTTCTCAGTTCCTTCATTGTTGTTTTATTCCATTACATTATTCCTTAATAAATAAAACACTTCATTCTAAAGTGTTATACTCAGCAGGAGCAACCATCGCACACTGTAAGTAAGCAAAATTCATATTATTGCGTCGAAGCGATTAAAGCATGCAGTTTGCCGTACAAAAACAGGAGCGAAAGGGAGACAAAGAACACAAACAATGAAAGAATGAAAGAAAAACCAAGCCATGCATGAAACGGTATTCAACCACTTATAACACACGCAACACACGAAATACATTGCAGGATCACGTTTGGTGAATTACGTCAAAAACACAAGCAGTCGTAAGCAACAAAACGCAGTGTATGGCACACAGCACAGCACCTCGAATTCATCGACAGCTTAACCAAATCTAACCTTACCGATGTGCTGAGCCAACCATCTGCCAAAATCGAATGGACAATGGTTTTTAGAGTCAATGAAGGAAGCGGCCGCCGCCGCCGCCGCCACTGTTGACAACGGACAACATAAACCACTTGCAATTGATTCGACATAACTTTATCATATTCAAGCCTAACGTCCGATTCCCTTCAACATATTGTGCTTTCCGTATCTCTTTCATTTAATTGAATCCATTTAACACCATTTGTAAACGTTTGCAGAGGCTATAATCTAGATCCACACATCGAATATGTGGAACTAAATTTTTACTCGCGTTCATTCATTTTTAATTGGTTTCCTCGTGTTTTAATGTTTTCGTACAACACATACGCATCGATTGAAATTTTCCGAAAAATTTGACAAATCTTATATCCTGCTAAGGGTTAAATATTTCTCCTCGATGGCTTACACGTACCTAATCGACTGTGCCCATTGGCCAGTGACTGCCGTCTCGCGCTCGTCACAGTGTGAGTCTTTAATTAATATTCATTAAACACACAATTAAAATATTCTTCTCGGTTCGAGTAATATTCAAGGTCTTTGCTTGATGTTATTACCTAGAAATATCAATGGAAATGACTGTATTTTAGATGCATGCATTAGATATGCATAATATGTATGCGTATGCATGCGATCAACAATACGAACAACAAAAAAAAGTGTGGTTATAAATAGATATAGATGTTTATCGAAACGATGATGATGAAGAAGAAGAAGAGGAAAACAATTTTCACTGGGACCGTACGCGCAATGCTGAAATATACATCATTTCACGACCGATTTCAAATCACAAATTATTGGATAATAATATATATAACAATTCATTGAGAGAAGTTGGTATGTGTGAACATGCAACACATTTAATAAACGTTTTTAAATGGGCCTCTTCAAATCAATCGTGTTCGTTTGTGCTGAATTTCTGTCTAACAGTCGGCCCGATAAAGCGATGAAGTTATAAATTTCCCAATGCAGACATTGCGCTCTGCGAATGCACAAGCACACAGCACCAACAACAGTAGAGAGAAAAAAAACTGCATCTTTAATACCATTTAATCGAAAGTAGTGAGAGAGAGAGAGAGAGAGAGAGAGAGAGAGAGAGAGAGAGCGAGCGAGCGAGAGAACGCCAGACACAACACACAAAAAATAAGCCGTGTGCTTAAACACACAAAATGAAATGTATTGATTTAATAGCGCGATGTATTGATGATAAATTATAAGTTTCGAATAATATACAAAAATGAGATTTGGAAAAAAGTGTTTTATCGCGCATATGTGTTGGATATTTGATGGTTTTACGAACTATTTTTTCAATGTACATTTCTTGGAAAGCAACAATTTTGAATGGTGACTCTCGGTGATACGGTTTTTTTTTTCATCACTCTTCTCTTCATGCCGTTGTTGTTAGCTGGTCGTTGGTTAGGTTTGTTTGTGTGTATGTGTTTTTTTTTTCGTTAGTTTATTCCAAGTTTTCGTTTGTCGTTTTTCGTACCGTTTGTCTGTCAATTTTCGTTCAAAAGCACTCATGTCGCTCTACTCTTAATCTGGTTTATTCGTTCGAGTTCATGTGTATACGCGCGCGCGAGAGGGAGAGAGAGAGAGAGAGATCTTTGAAATGTCGCAAATCATAAAAAGAATTGATCAACACCAGATTCACTGATATTATGTTTATTTTGATGTGTATAACACAGACGCTGTTTGTTCAAAATTCTTTTATGTGCTCTTTTTTAACTTTAATAGTCCACTCGAAACGGCTTTTTACTGTTGTTATATATTTATATATATATATATATATTTTTTGTTCGTTGTTGGTTTTTTGTCGATGCGTTTCGATATGATGATGATATGAATGAAGCGCGAATGCGAGTACGATTGCGAGAGCGAGAAAGCCAATTCAGCCAGCGAGATCCAAAGAATATTACGCGTCTGCATAAAATATCATTTCGGCTTTCTTTTGATATGGTGTGTGGATGATGATGATCATCATTCTCTCGTAACTTTTATAGAACTACCATTTTAAGTTTTAAACAAGCGAAATGGGCAAGACACTGAAGAAATTGTCATGACCGGAGCATTTTTATCGAGCGTGCAGAATCTTTGCACAATAAAGGTGTTTTTGTTGACCGCAAAACTATAAACATTTCGAGCTATTTAATGTAATGGACATCTAAAATGAGACCACTGTCAAAAAGCAGCAGTAGCAGTGTGCTGTTTTCGTAAGAGTGCGCGCGAATGCGAGCGCACACGTTTAATTCATCGTTTGGCCGTCTTATTTTTCATTTTGGATCCCTCATATTTTCCATTCTGTTGTTCTTTTTTTAATGTCATAAATTACTACCGCTTAAATGATATTGCAACGAAATTTCGTAATAAAAGTGTCGTAGCCGTTGACGGTTGGCTTCCTTTTTTTTTGTCATTCAAATAAAAAAAAATGTTCAAATTCAACGAAAACTATTTGTGTTCATGACAAAAAGAAAGATGTCTATTTTGAATTGAAAATGATAATTATCGATGGATTTTAGGTGATAGCGGTGGTGTTGGTGTTTAGACTATGAAAGATTTAGCCACAAGATCAATTATCAATGGCGAGAGTGCAGCTCATTTAAATGTAAAACAATTCAGGGAAAATGTCTACTTATTCTTTGCATTCTTCATTTCTTCATTGACAAAAAAATAAAATAATTTTTTTTTTCGGTGTTGCGAGGAAGGACCAGGGGTATAGGCATAGTTGACAACACATTAAAACCAAACACGTGCCTTCCTTTTTGTTATTCATTGATAAAGTGCTTCCATATTATTATTTCCAAGAAATAAATGTCTTCTATACGCATCTAAATACGAATAAAAAAATAACGCCCGTTTTCAAAACGACCATACCAATTTCAATTGCCGTCACTTACCGATGCCTAGCGAAACTAACTGGAGTCGATGTCGTCTTTCTTTCTTTCTCTCTTTCTCCTTCATTTTTATACCGTAATAAAAATGAGCAGAAGAATTAATAAATGACAATTACGTGAGGTGAAAATTTATACTTGCATTCTACTTCATTCTTTCGTTTTTTTTTTTTTTTAATTGATGCTTCGCCTTCTTCCTTCATGCTGAATTGTTTTTCTTGTTAAAATTCTGTTATTCCGTGTGTTTTTTTTTCTCGCTCTCTCTGTGTGTCTCGCTTCTTTTTTTCCAAAGTGAATGAATACGTAAACACATAATAAGAAATTAAAACAAATTTGAGACAACGCACACACACTTAACAGTTCTCAGTTCTCTCATATTATGGTGAATTGTTATGAATAATAGTAGGAATACGTGCCCAAAGCAAACCAAAGCATGCACGTATATCCCGAACAATGAATAGTTTTGCTTAATGTCGTTCCATGTCATTTTCATTGAATATACAAGATTTTTATTTCTTTCGCTCTCTCTCTCTCTCTCTCTCCTTTTATTTCGACTAAATGGCTTGGCTTGGCTTGGCTTGGCTTGGCTTATTAAATATTACATCACAAAACATCACATCATTAACAACCACAACAATATCAACATCATCATCACCGTTTCCAGACGACACATTTGGACAGGAAGCAAAAAGGACTCGAATCAATAAATTATCTTAATTGTTTCATTCATACCGATCTAATCGGGCAAACAGTTTTATTGATTTTCCAGAAAGGTTTTTTTTTTTACTACGAAATCAAATCGATTCAAATGTGAATGAATGGATGAAATTATCTAAAGCCCATCCTTTTCGATTACTATCGCTAATTTCCATCTACAATCAGCCCATTCAGTTAAACGCAGCTAACAATACCATAGAATAATAATGATTGACTCTTGTCTTCTTGGTGTAATGTGTGCGTGTACCTATCTGATTCAGACATACAACCAATTTCAACGAAATCCAGTTTCCTCTCTCATTGCAGCGAAATCACGTACGTGAGCGTTTAACTGACAAATCAATGCATAAAAGGGAAAAAAAACACGAACGAATAGAGAGAAAAAAACGCAAATGAAACCACGTGAAGATGTTCGGTAAATAGTTCTAATAGTTCTCATTATATTTTAATTATTCAAAATAAATATACAGAAATTACCCGCATTACATATAGAAACTTATCATATATATATATATATATGTACATAAAATGCATCGTAATCTGCCAATATAATTCATGGTATACAGTCTTTCTTTCTTTCATTTTTTCTTTCATGGGTATAAATAATATAATTCGTACTTCGTTTGGCTTAAAATACTGATCGACGACGTCTACATTGCATGGTGCGATGTGTTTTTCTTCTTCTTCTTTTCGTTTGGTTTTGAGAATATAGTGCCGATCGTTGTTTTTGTTTCAATTTGATTCGCATACAATTCGGCTTATATCATTCGACAAATGGTAGTAGAATCGTACACAGAAAAACAATGTGGTGCTGTTTTTATGTTCTTGTTGTTGTTTTTGTTTTAAATCAGGTAAATCAGATCAGTTGAATTGGGTGTCGTCCACGTTAATTTCTTCATCATCCATACATTGACTGCTGTCGTCTTCATCACTTAGGCTGCGATTTAGATTTTTGTTGCCCGTGCTATTGTTGCCCTCTTGTTGCATGCGCTTGTGTTTCGTTCTTCGGTTTTGGAACCAAACCTTAACCTACGCGAAAAGAATAGATAGAAAAAAGGACCAAACGTTAGTTTTTTTTTCGTCTTTATTTATTGTTAGTAAATACGTTCTCCAACATCTAAAATAAAAATGAATTCATGGGTATTTAACGTGGAAATCGACAAATCAACATTTAACCATAAATATTTTGGTGAACATGTGCCAGATTTATTTCTCATTTCTTTTTAATCGCACGAAATATTGGAGTTCGTTTTTTATTAATTTTGTTGTTGTTGTTGTTGTGTTTGATGGTGATGAATTCTTACCTGAGTTTCTGTGAGATGTAGCTGTTTGGCCAATGCTTTTCGTTCTGATCCTACAACATATTGATTGCCTTCAAATGCATTCTCTAATTCAAGTAACTGTAATGGCGCGAATGCTGTTCGAATACGCTTTGGTTTTCGGTACGGGTGCAATAGGAAATCACCTGTGAGAACAAATGAGAAAGAGAGAAAAAAAAAATCAATTAGTTTCACAGTTTCAACGGAATAAAAACGTCTAAAAATCAAGTTTCTTTCCCTCGATTTCGTTTGTAATTCGCAATTTTTGCTAAATCAAAAAATGTGGGCACATACGTTGAGAGTGGGTTAAGCTTGTTAAAACGATTAACACCACAATTGCGCGCATTTAATCGGCCAGATAAACATCAAATGCAACCGTCAAAAAGCAAAATAATCGGTCGGTGCAAATTACTTTGTCTTCTCTCAACGAGCGCTCAGTTATTTCTTTCACTCGCCCGAAATATATGCTCTTTCGCGCAACTACACATTATAAATATCATTTCGAAAACCAAAAGGAAGAAAAAACCAAAGAAAAAAAAAAATTTAAACTCAATGCTTACCACTGCCGTATCCATATGGAAATCGTTGCATATGATAAGAGGTACGATGGAAATTATTGCCTAAAATTTGCGAAAAGTTCATCGCCTGCGGCTGCATCGATGCATTATATTGATAATTTAGAGCAGCTGCCATTTGTAATTGAGTGTTGAGGATTTGTTGATGTTGTTGCATTGCATTTAGGGATAATAAATTATCGGACGGTGTAAATGGCAACTGTGGCTGTTGATATGGATGTTGCATACCATGATTGGGTAGTCTATGTTGTGGCGCACAGTTTATAAAACGAGCGGGAATATCACTAGTATCGGGAATTTGATTAACTGGGCTCACTTCTCGGCTAAAATCGTCCGAAATCGAAGCGGACTTTAGAGGCAATTCGATCGGTGAGATTGTTGGTTTTGTTACACATTTCTGGAGTTTTACATCCTTTTCCACACTTGAATCGCTCTTCAGCAGCAATTCAATGCTAAAATTTGAACTCATTTTTGGCACATTGGTTGGCATTGTTTGCAACATTATATTTTTTTCTTTCTTCTATTTGACTTAAAACAAATCACAAAATCCACCGATTGTTTGTTGTTGAGATTTTTTTTCTGTTCAAATTTCACTGATTGATAAACAAAAGTGTTCGTAGCTTAAATGTTACACGTGCGTTGTGATCGATTTTATTTTGTGCATCACACACTTGAAATTTTGTTTCGAAAATATTTCTCACTCAGCGCAACAGAGATTGTTTTATTTTTTCGGACGATGTGTAGACTACGAGATCTAACGTACAACTGAAGTTGAGTTGCCTCCAGTCGACCGACGCAGACGAAGCACAGTGCGACGAACAACGAAGGGCGTGTTCATACGAATCAAGAGAGAAACGATACACTCGGAGGATGGAGAGACGATGAAATTGAACATGAACATGCACATAAAGGAAGAGAAAAAAAAAAGAAGAATCATGGTCATGATGATGATGATGAACAACGAACGAAGAACGATTTTTCGTGTAGAAAAATTTTCTTTCTCGATTCTTGGCTTTTCTCTCACACATTCTTCCTCTCTCACACACTCGTTCTGTCTCTTGCCATGCACAAAACGGCACTCTGTACAATTTTTCAAAGGAGCTAGAATGAAGTGGAAAAACGGAGACAGCAAATGCATAAACTGCTTTCCGAAAATAATCTCGAGTTTAAAAAGTCTCTTGGCTAAAACCAATTTTCTTCTGAGAAGATTACTCACTAAACGTACTAATTTTTTTCCACCCGTTTTTTTTTTTATTTGTTATTTTGGCAAGAGCGAAGACACACGATTGCGCTCGATGGAATGAGATCTTTCAAATATAAAATCTGAACGCGAGCCAAAAATAAAAAAAAAATGCGGAAAAAACGGGCAATCAAAAATAGCAGTCTGTTAATTCGTTAATTGGTTGGGCATTTTCACCACACAAACGGCTAAATACCACAATTTATTTCTTTGTTAATTATAAGTTCGTTTTTTTTAATTTCCAAATGGTGAATGTGTAAAAGATCAATATTTGGTCATGGCAATTATAACTAGAGCTCCGTTTGTTATGCATAAAATGATGAGCTGAGAGCACACCAATGAAGGCACGCATTTTATTTTTATTTTATTGTCAACAAGGGGCGAAATGCAATCAGATTGCTCTCTGTCTGTCGGTATACGCACGTGCATATTATGCGTTTTTTCGTTATCAATGAACAATTCGTTTACATCTGAGATGCCAATCGACCAAATAACAAATGTTCCAACCACAAGATTGTGAACAATGTGTTATTGGGAATGGAATCAGAAGCGCGCTCGCAACTTCCTAAACAATAAAGTGAATCGAATTGCCGTCGAAACAGTAGATGAAATAAATAAAGTAAGAAGTAGAAAAAAAAGACAAAACAAGAGCTACATGGCGATATTTGTAACAAATTAAGCCGGTTCTTACAACAACCACTTATAATAATTCTGTAAAGGAATACTGAGCAGGCGGCATCGATTCAATTTAAAAAAGAGAATCAAAAATACGCTCACTTATATATGTAGCTATACATGTATTTTAAACAAGGGGGAAATCACTCAAAAGTAATACCAAATAGAAAAGTAATACCTCAGTTATTTCTAGTAATACCTCTGGTATTACTTTTGATATTTCTATGAAAAAAGTAATACCGAAAAAAAGTAATATCCAAGTAATACCAAGTAATACTGATCAATAGAGGTAATACACCTGGTATTACTTTTGATTTGTACGGAAAGTAATACCAAGTAATACCATTTATGTAAAAGTAATACCTAAGAGTGATTTGCCCCTCGATTTTAAATGAAAACTACTGAGTCGGAGCAGGCTTTGGCATCTGTGTGTGTGCTTTACGATGCGTTGCGCATTGCACAGTGACGATCGGTACGCGATGCTTTATGTGGTGCAATTTTTTTTCGATACTAGTCCTGTCGATTTTTCGATTTATTTTCTCTTTCTTTCTCTCTCTCTCTCTCTCTCTCTCTCTCGTCACTACTCATCGGTGAACTTGGCTTGATTCATACAATTTATATTATGTGATATTTCGTTCCAATTATTTAGCGTTTTTCTTTCTGTGAGTGAGTTTTTTTTTCCTTCATCACCAGTGACGATGCAAATTTCTACGACTGCAATCGCAGTTGTTTATTTACAACATGTACACACTCTGTGTCATTTTACAGAGAGACATCAATGAAAGATGCTTCAAATTTCTTTATCTCTCTCTATTTCTGACTTCATTATTGGCTTGTGCAACCACTCGACACAACTCTTCTCAAATCAAATGGAACGGTAATTATGTGTCAAACGCGTTACGATCAATTTTTCAAAAAAAAAAAAAAAAAAGGTTTCATTTTCAAGTGAAACAAAAAGTAAAACACTCCAAAGAAAAAGAAACGAGTAGAACCGAAAAGTGTGCGCCAAAGTGCATTTTGCCATGCTTGATAATTGCTAAATTGATGAGGAGCGATGACAGCAGAATGAACCACATGGAGAAAATGTACAAAGAAAAAAGAACAACATGAAAAGAGAATACGGTATTAATTCATCCAATAAGTGATGGAAACATTCAAAACTATTACATTTATTTATGTTTTTTGCTCCCGTACGCGATAAAGTAATACAAAATGATGAGCAATAAACGCCCACATATTTACACGTCTGCAGAAAAAACGGCCGAAGCCAAAGAACGAACGAAAACTGAATCGCGGCGTGTGAATGCCACAAAAAAAAAAAAAAAACGTGGGTGAGACAAAGACGCTGAGAGCAAAGGAAAAAAAAAATAAATCTCTCTATTTAACTCAAGAAGTCGTCGAAAGTACAGAAGAGAAAAGCGAAATGAAGACTAAGTGCACCAATCAACACATAATATATATTTCTCATCAACGACTCTCTTGAACTAGGTAAAATGCTTTTGCTCGCACACACAATAACAACAGAAAAATTATCCCAAGAATAATTATTAATATATTGTTAAGATGAATCGCTTTACTTTCTAGTGTGTTGGCTGAACGGGGCCGAGTTAAATCAACGACGAGATTTGGAATAGTACACATACACACGTATTATAATTGAAAGCAGCTGTGGCATCAAGAAAACAAGCGTACACACGTATTTAATTTTGTTTTGGGCGCTACATTAAAAGAATTATGTCTATTTTATGTAGCACCAACCTAATGTGTTGATGGTAGATTTCATTTATTTCGGTGTCGATTGGATGTGTGAACGAAAATTGTTTCTAGTAAAACATCGAAAAGAAATAACACATTGAAAACGGTAAGGTACCGGTGCTTGACATGGCTTGAATCGGGCTTGAATGCCTTGAAAGTCAACGGCAATTGTATGAGCATCCTAATTACCGCGGATGAATTTCGATGAGTGTATCTGTTTTAGGTTGCCGTAATATTTCAAATAACATGAAAACAATCAAAATCAATTAATTTGTCTGACATAGATGACAAAGAATGCTGCGGAGAATGTGTATGTGTATGTGCGTGCGAGTGTTTATGCTATGCTGCGGATGTGTGTTTGAATATGCGCGCTTAGCGAAGATTTGAAGCCCTCAGATGCAAATACGTTTGTACGGATTGAGCGAGAGAAAAAGAGACAATGTATGGGAATTGTCCAATTATAATTGGCTTAACAGATTTTATCACCACATATAGTTGACATTTACACAATTTATAATTAAACTGGTATCGCGCACACATCACATGCTTGTTGTATATGCAGCAGAGCGCATTCTTCCATTTCAATCGATATCCATCACGTAGTTGTACACATATATTTCTGCTGAAAATGTGTGCACTATCGAAGAGAGCGAGAAAGAGACCTATTCGCTGATTGCTGCTGCTGCTGCTGCTGCTGCTGCTGCTGCTGCAAATCGTTGTGTTTGTGAATGTTTTTTTTTTTTTCAATTCTGCACAAAAGTGTGCTACGATCTTTGATGCCATTCTTTGTGGAGTACGCGCGGCATTCAATGGAAACGGCTACATTTTTTGACATCCATTTGGTTTGATCTTCGTTCTTTTTTCTTCTTTTGCAGCACTACCAACAACAATAACGACTGAAAAACAAACTGCAAACCAATTTAACTTGAAATAATGTGTTCAAATTAAAGTTTTCTAATGTGTTAAAAACAAATTCTTTGCAGTTAACCACATTAAATGCTAAAATATTTTCGAAATGATTACGTACAATGGTTGTGTTGTGTGCAAGAAGGTTATAAAATTGCACTTCTGCACCAAATGAGTGTTGTGCAAATTTATTAAGCACAGCAACACCAAATCATGTTCATTTTTTTTTTTTAATTCCTGCAACGCACACATAAACACGATAAAAAGGCTAAGATTACCAGAAGACGTGAACTCTTTCGCTCGCTCCTCAATAATCAACTGGACCAAATCGCGATCGAAGCGCTTCCCGCTCTCGCACCACATCTACCTTGTAAACTGATATCATTCACATCTCGAACAAAAGACAATTTGTTCATTACATTTGCACACGATAAATCTTGCGCAGCTTAATTACATTTTTTTTTCTCGTGCATTTGCGAAGTAGATGTGTCAAATGGTGTATAAATTTCCCATCGAGTCTAGGTGTGCATATATGCTGCATTTATTTTCTCTTGTGCGAAAGCAAAGAAAAATAAAAAAAAAATCGTGTCCTTTGTGGCTATTTAACATTTGTCGGGCCATAAAATGAGCCATAAAACGGTTCTGAGAAGCATAAAAGCCAAAAAATTAAAGTTCATTAGATTTACTCTGGTATTTAATACCAAGTACCTAATGGTTCTATTGTTATCACTGAATGCACGACCACAGGGGCCATCTAGCTTGCGAACCCGAGAGATGGCATCGATCAGAAGTACAAGACTACTGAATAGAATTCAGAGAAAACAACAACAACAAAAAAAACGATTTAACCACAGGAAAATATGATTTTTTACCACAAAAATAGATATATGACCATGCAATGGATTTATAATAAATCACGGCAAGTCTAAGTTTCGGATATCAGTAAAAAGTACGGAAAATGCACCGATTTTCAACATTCCAAAAATTTGATTTTTCCATTTGAATATGAAATAAGAAGATGAAGAAGAATTTTTTTTTTCATTAGCAGAGAAAACTGTTGCCCAGCACAAATACTGGTTTTTGCTGTCTTGGAATCGATGCGAGTCTTCTTGTCTGTGATCATCTTTCGTTTCTCATTTCTATCTTTTCACATATTTTTTCTTCTTCTTTTGCTTCACAGACTATCTTAACGGCACATCATCCGCGCACATAAATTGTCGCCATAGTTTTTATAGTTATGTTTCTATCTTCGTCTCTCTCTCTCTCTCTCTCTCTCTCTCTCTCCTCTCTCTCTCCTCTCTCTCCTCTCTTGACTCACTGTTTTGATTATTATATTCATGCTCACGATGAAAATCATGGCTTTCTATTATAATATTCGAATCGTCTACATATTTTGCGTGGCGTGCGGCGGTTGCTGGCTCATTCTCATTATTGCATTAGCGATAATCAAATGAAATATCAAGTAATGTATTTTAAATGAGTGACATTTACAAAGTGCAACTCGTTTGGTAGAGAATCAAATTAGCTACAACAATTCGTAAAGGTTGCACAATGATACATTCAGGCTTGGGATGTGCGCACAAGCGGCAACGCTATTGTTTTATAAATAAACGCCATGAGCAGAAAACTGGTCGAAATGAACCAAAAAAAAAAAAATTGTCCATTTCATCGCGCTCACAATTTTTTTCGATTTGGTTAATTTGGTCTTTTCCATTTTGTTTTACTGGTGCCTATTGGTTGTTGTGTCGCTCTTCTCTATACACATTTTTCAATTCATGTCCTTTTTTTTTTTCAAAAGGCGAGGCTATCGAAATTGAAACCAAATTAGCGAATTTAAATTTATTGCAAAGAATGCCATGTTATACACACAGCATATTTTTTATCCTCACATGCAACAGCGCACAATGAACAGACTTAAACAAATGGCAAATATACTATTCAAAACGATAAGAGCAAAGAAATGCAAGAGAAAAAAAAAACATCACGATGACGACGAAAAATAAACTGCAGAAACAGTAAACGTTCGAAAAGATCAATGTTGAAACAATTGGAATATAATATGTTTAGTGAATACATTCGACAAAAAAGGTATGCTGCAAAAATCTCGTGCGATCATCCGAAAGCTGAATGTTTTGTTCTTTTCTTCTTCAGACACTGAGAGAGTGGAGTATTGCGTGCACCAAACGAGAGCGAGAAAGAATGAGAATAATAGTGGCCGCTTTGAATTTGAGATTCTGGAGGAGCCACAATGACCACTAATATTGTGATTTTTCGCGCAGTTTTTTTTTTCTCTGTCTTTTGCAATGTTTATGGTGCCGGGGGAGAGAGGTGGTCATATCTCCTTGCAGCGCATCTGACCGATACACACATTTATCTCTGTGTAAATGCAATCTTTTTGAAATGCACTTATCATTTAATACATATTTATTATTTTGCCACAATGCGCACAGTGCAGAAGACACAGACAGGGTTGATGAAGCGCAAACATCGAATATATCTCTTTTTCTCGCGCGCATATGATAATGATGGAAAATGTGTGTAGTGTGGAAATAAAACTAAACAAATCCGAATTCGGAAGAATTGCGAATGTGAAACAAAGGAGCCCAAAGAATTTGGATTTGAACACGTGAGTGGTTTGGTTTTATGTAAGTGTGGATCGCACATCCAACATGTTTCTTTTAAACGATGCCATGCAAGATGGAAATCGGCTATATTGGTGCACACACAAAAAAAAAAAAAAAACAGACAGAAAAACAGTGCAGCGCAACAAAAACAAACGACCAAACCAACGAACGTAGAAAAAGAGTTCAGCACACACGTAAAATAAAGAACGATGAAATTGCACCCAATAAAATGCATGTATCGTCTGTGCGTTGCACTGAAATATGAAAATTGAATTTGCGAAAAGTAACGAGCCGAGTTGTTGTTGATTGTCGATTTGAACTTGAAGCGAGAAAGAACACAGAGAAAAGCAGTTATGCCATGCATAATCAAATCTTTGACTCGTTTAACATCGAATTGTCGCCGGGCAGCTGCAACGTATCACCTCAAATACGAAAAGCGCCATCTGCACATATTTGACTATTCAAAGTGAACTAGCTGTCATCAGTATCGATGAGTCATCGATGCTCAATTTTGGGTCATTAACGGTACATTGAAAATTGCAAAAGTGCCGTTTATGACCTAAAATTGAACATCAATGACTCATCATTACTGATAACAGCTAGTTCACTTTGAATAGTCAAATATGTGCAGATGGCACTGCAAAATCGTTCATCACTGACAAACGTCAAATTAGTATGGAAAGAAGTCAATGTTGCAGCCTCCTGATTGTCGCTTTTCAATATAGCCACTTATTCTTAATTGTAAAAATGTGCATCAAACCGAACACTGCGAAAACGGACAACAATGGAGAAATGAATAACAGAAAAATCACAAAACAAAACAAAATATAATGTATATAGTATATGCAACATCAACCGAACAACACGGCACAACAACGAACGCTCAGCGCGCTTATTCGTTGCGCGACCCAATGTACAATATATGCTTCGTCTGTTGGCTGTTGCTGTTATTTTTTTTTTTTTTTCTTCTTCTTTTATTTCGTGTGTTGTTTTGCCGCAATGCCACGACGTTGTTATGCCTTGTTTGAATAATCCTTTTTAAATAACGCGTTAAATGTCATGTTCAGGTGTCTCATGGGCCCATTGATTCAATTAGTTTAGAGAGACATGAAGGTGTGAATTAGTTTGTTCACAAACTGTATGTGACAACAGTATACACAATAATATACATGCATTTGAAACAATCTGTTACTCTTTCTGTCCCATTCGTTTGCGCGCATTGTGTATTTGGTCCGAGAGGGCTTTGCGCTGGTCGTTATTCGTTCAGTCGAATAACAATGCTTTGTATGAAGACATTTGTTTTTGATTTCTTCTTCTTCTTCTTCTTCTTCTTCTTTTTTCGGCGTGAACAGTGAACACAGCCATCAGCATGTTATAGTTTTGAAAATGCTATGGCGCTATGGATTGCTTTTAACATTCCGCTAATTCTAACAATCTTTTTGTTGTTTTTTCTGCTTTGTTCTATGGCACAATATCAGGAAATTAAGAAATGTAGTTTATTTTTGGCTTCACCAAAACGAAGCACAACACAACTTTTCCAACCATAATTTGCATATTCGTGTGAAAGGAATTTTCAACGCTTTTCTTCATTTAGTGAATTAGAAGTGGAATTTCCTGTTTCTTTTTTCCACTATCTCATTCTATTGCTGTAAATGCGCCGAGTAGAATCATCAAATTGAAGATTTGGCCACCATATTTACAGAAATTTTTTTTATAGATATTTGCTATCCAATTTTTATTTTCATCATTGATTATATTATAATCACATCACATTAAAAAGTATCAAGTAAAAGGGAATATTTCGTTGACCAATTCCGTTGTTTATAAAATTAAATGAAAACTTGTGCTCAACGACGAAACCGGCTGAATGAAAATGAAACAAAAGCCTTCTATTGATTTGGAAACAATTTAAAAATTGCATCGAACCCATTTTGTTTTCGACAATGAACACTTCATCAAACTGAAGTTTCAATTGTCGCTCAGGGCTATTAAATTTGAGTTTATGAGAGTCTTTTTAACCCACATCCAAATTGGTTGTTCTTTTTTATAAATAGTCATTTCATTCCATCATCTCCAGAATACAGTGGATCCTCGAAAATGAGATTGAAAACGGGTATCAAATTCCAAATCGCCGACCAGCTTAAAAAAATACAGTTTTTCTTCCTGTGATTTAAAACCACTAGTTTATAGTGTAGGAAACAAGAAAAAAACAGAAAATACAAAGCGAAAATGCCCAATTCATCGACATCATTAAAAACCTATCAAAAAAGCTAATGAATGAAAACATTTCAATCAGGCTTGTCAAACATTCTTGCCGATTCTAGATGGTATGATTTCGTGAACAAAGCGACAACATAACACGTTTTTGAATCGAGACTGTTCGCAACGTTTTATTCGTTCTCAGCTCTCTTTTTTTTATTGTTGATGTTGTATGCTGTTGTATCAATACTATTTAAACTGCGGTGAAGCACAGGACCTTTTTTGTCATTCACACATTTTATGCGTCCGGAAAACGCTTGAGATGTGTGTGTGTGTGTGTGTGTGTGTGTGTGTGTGTGTGTGTGTGTGTTGGCGAAAAGACCATTCGCATTTCGAATTGCTTCGAGTTTATTTTTCTCGAGAGTGGCATAAATTCATATTTTCTGTTGTCTGTTATTAGTTATGTATAAAGTGCGAAAAATTTTAAACGTTTTCTTTCTTTTTGTGCTCTCTCTCTCTCTCTCTCTCTCTCTCTCTCTCTCTCTGTGTGTCTTGTCAGCGCAAAACAGCAAAACACATTCAATAACAAGAACAATAAACAACAGCAAGAAAAAGCAGTCGGTATAAATGTAATAATAACACATACAATATAATATGATACATAACCATCGAATGATGGTTATTGGTGGAATGGTAGGATACAATAAAAACTTGTTAAAAAAAATCAATATTTATTATATCCGGTGAAAAAATTACGTGTTTACACGTTCAATCGAGACAGAGATAGATAGAGAGGAAGAGTGAGAGTTAACAAATAGCGTTCTGTATATCGATGTGTGTGTGTGTGTGTGTGTGTGTGTATTGCCAAATATCAATTAGATGGCGATGAATAAAGAGCACCGATTTCCATGTCTTTCAATGGGAATATAGCATAGAATATTGAAAAAGAAGGGTAAGGCCAACATGTTACATTAGGCTTTAACAAGGAAATTCCGCTTCTCTCTATTCAATAATGCGGCTAATATTCAATTTGTTGTTTCAATTTGCTTTATTACTATTTTTTCACGGTGTGGAATTTTGTGAACGTCTTCCTTTTGCTAGTATCAACAAAATGCTATCAACTGTTTTGGTTGAATATTGAAAATAATAACAGTTCTTTAAACTGCTTCATTTTTATTTTGGAATATTCATGTGAGAAATTTCGGTAGTCAGTCAAAGTTAGATAGCCAAGATTTTCTCTAGTCTAGTTTCGACAATAATCGATACTGAAACAAAAAAAGGACCGTTAAACCAAGAAACTGGTAAAATGCGAATTGAAATTCCGGCAACTATTTTCCATATATTCAGTGAAATAAGTCGGTCTAAAAGTCACCTCTTGTCCCATCCGATTCGAATGGTATCCTGGATTGTCGGCAGGGTTTCACTTTAGGTTCACGTGAAATGAACACATTGAGTTTTACAAATAGAGTTAAATTAAATGTCATAAAAACGAACGAACGTTTGACTTGAAAGATATTTCTTCTCTTTTTCTATTTTTTCTGTTTACCTGAACGTTGAGTGAATTGAATGGCAGAGATTTGAATGGGTTTTAGCTTCATTAAAAATTAGTTTATTGACGTGAAATGTTTCTATTTTTCATTTGAATACTGTCCACACACAGGCACAGAGAGGAAGAGAGAGAGAGAGAGAGAGAGAGAGAGAGAGAGAGACAGGCACATAAACACATGGACATTGAAAATCTCCACCACTTGTGGTTCACCGCTTGTGGTTTCTTAAGTCTCCTTTAATGCTTTGGCAAAAAGAATAGGAAAACAACAACGACCTGGCTGTTGCTGTTTTTCTATTTATAACATGAAATATTTTATTGATTCTGGTATTGTAAACATTTATTGCCCGGTTTTAGCTGAAAAGGTTGATAATGGTGAAAACCAGAGATGTATAATTGCAGATAGTGTAACTCTTTCAGCTCTACTTTCTACTAATTAACAATCCATTGAGTAATTTGCAAAAGTTGAAAGTTCACATCTGATTCATTTTTCTGTAAATTTTTATTGCTCATTACTTTGGATGCAGCCGTTCATTTCATTAATCATGATCGCTCGATGAAGAAGCAAAACAAATGGCCAATTTTTAGCAGACAATCTTTTCCATTTGTGTTCCTCGAATGTATTTTGCATATACTATGCGGGAAAATCCATTGGTATGGGGTTTCGTTTGGAAATGAAAGAAAAGTCATGAGTTGGAGACATACAGAAACAAAATAAACATTCGAACATTGAAATAGAACACTCTTTGTGGGAAAAATCACGATGAAAATAGCCAATCAACAGCAGCCGTACTCACAATACATAATTGCATTATTTTTTTTTTTTTGAAGTAAAAGATAATCTAGGGACATAAATATATTAACGTGCGTCTGTACATGTATGTGTGTGTATTTGCTATTTGCTTTGCTTTCTCTTCATCTAGCATTTAAAGTCAAATGTATATTTTACCTTACTCCGTGTCACTGTGTTGTTTGCAAGAGAAAAAAAAACCCGAATAAAGGGTTGAAGACAAGACAGTAAAAATGGTTGATTTGACAGATGTCAATTGTTTGTCCATATTTTTGGTGCCTTCCTATTTATTGTCTGATTTTTGAACTATTCACGTGTGTTTTGTTTTCTTATAGTTTCTCGGTAGCGAAACAATCCTGAAAATTAGTTTTTGACTCTAAAATAGAAAAAACGTAAACGAATTCAAATAAAAGCCCATACACAGGTAATGTATGAAACAATGAAGTCAGATCGATGATCTCGAAATCTGAGAAAAAGCAAAGCCAACAATTCTTTCTCTCACAATAGCAAAAATTGGCTTGAAGTCAGTAGCACTTTGTGATAAACGAATTATAAGTTAACTCTGTTTTATTTTTGTCGGTCTTGCATCCATTCGTTAATTTCAAGTAATTCCAATGTGTGGGCCGTGATTTTAAATTCCATTTTCAGTTTGAAACAATGCATGGTATAGGTGAAGATTGTGTTTGTTTTCTTTGGGAATTTGACCAAATCTTATATATTATTTTTTTCTTCTCTTCAATGTTTCAATTAAATGGAACAACGGCTCATCCAATGAACAAATTTAGCTGAATCTTGTCAGCAAAGTGTTTTTGAATACATCATTAGCAATTGATGAGAAATTTCGCACGAAATGAAATGTTGATGCCAAACAAAAGCAAAACAACAAATAAGCCCACTAAAATCACATTTCGAATGAGTGTTGATGATGGAAATGTAACAGGCAAGAAGTAAAAAAGGGAACTTATTAGTTTTTTTTTTTTTAGTGAAATCGTCATTTTCACGAAAGAAAAAAAATTAAAATTAAAACACTTTTAAATCGTTCGCAGTGATCAACCGAAATTGATCGTAGATAACATTCAGGCTGGTTATTTTAAGAAGTTACAAATTACGCAAATGATGATGTGAAGTAAATGAGCAAAATAGACCGATTTCCCCTCGCTGATGTCATTAACTTGAACAACTCTATCACGCATCAAACAATAAAAAACCATTTGAATTGTGACAACTCACCAGAAAGAAAGAAAAAGACAACATAAGAACCCAAAGCGAATGAAATATTTCGGGCAGCGAGACGACGGGGCTAATTCGATACAATTTACCTCGTTTAAAAAATAATCATTGAAATATAATTAGACCGGAATGCGTAAGTGTAACGGAATCGACAAAGTTGACCAAAATTAAATTCAAATTATCAAATGACTGCTTTCATAGCCTTTTCACCTTTTATATTTCACGGAGCATTTAATTTCAGACCTGAAGAGAGCGAGAGCGAGTGAGGAAGAGAATACGTACACACCGAACAAAAAATACTACAACCAATACAGAAAAATGAGCGCCGAGCTTCGCTAAGCTCCGAGTTTATTATCTTCACTTTATTTTACAACAAACTACGCTAAGCGCACTTCATGAAATGTATCATTACAATTCTTAACGACTATGGATACAAACCATAATAATAAAAATATCAAGATACACACTTACTGACCGAACAACGATTTATTGTTTTTCAATTAGAAAAATGATTTCAGAAAAAAATATTTATTTTTATCAAATAAAACTCAATGTTTTGAATTGAATAAATACCCGTGTGCAAATAAAGTGACTAACAGTCACTGAGTTGTATATAGCTGCGAATAACTAAAACTGGCTACGTTGATTTAATTCAAAAATGTTATAGAGAAACAATCAATTTTAGTTATTCTTTCCGCCAGTCGTCTAATTTCGGACTTTATGGCTACTAGATGCCTATAATTGAAGTTGACTACAGTCGAATATTTTGTTCGAGATAATCACTTTTAGTCAGTGATAGTCAGCCAAAAAGTCCGAAATTCAGAATTTATGCGTATAAAATCAATAAATTTGTCTTTAAAAATCATTGAAATAGAATCCGAAGCATAGCTCTACATTTCATGTAGTGCTATTAATACGAAGAAGAAAAAATATGACACGATTTAGTATTATGTTACCTATCGTGAAAAAAAAAAATAAGTAAAAAGTGAAAAGAGAATGACGATAAAAAAAAAAATAAACAAACAAACAAGAACTGCTTGTTATTGAAATTCATTTATAAACACGCTCTTATGTCAGCATGATACCATCTTCATCTATGGATGTATACATAAAATGATTTTAATTCCAGAAAATAAATTTCAAATAAATTAATAACAAACTTATTATCCCAGCGATTTAAATGCTGATTCCAAAGTATGTTCACATTCACAGTAGACACACAAAAAACCACTGCCATGCGAAGGCACAGTGTTGTTCATTCTCTCTCGATGTTTGATCTCCAAAACTGAAGAAATGAGCAGACACCGATCTGAACGAATTTTAATTCAAAGCAGATGAATAAACTAAACTTTATCTCATTCCGTTCGGTTTGTTGGGATTCCACATCTCTCACTCTCATATTTAACACCGGAGCGAGGAATGAAAAAAAGAGCAACAGCGATGAAGATGACGACGACAACGCACCAACAAATGTGAAGATGGAATTGGGTATTCGCCGTCTCCTTCATAATAACGATACTAAGCCGAATAACGACAGGCAGAAGCAACATAAACAGCAAAAATACACTAAATTAAAGAAATAAAAGAAAATCAAATGTAAGCTATAACGAATATTTTTTGGAGTGAGTAAATGATGTAGATATGTTAAGAGGCAGTTTGTGGCGTGTTTAAATATGATAAAGTACAAGCCAATTTCTCACCAAAAAACAAGAAAATGACAAGACGGTTTGCATATTACCGTGCCAATAGTCGCGCGCACATACCCATGCACCGCGGACATGCACCGCAAACAATTCTGCTTCTCTTCGAACGCGGCTCGCTTTTTTGCTTAGTAGATGTTGAATGGGGTTATGACTGGCGATTTGGACGAGATGGCAGTACCGGCGCTTTAAGAAAAGAAAATATTCATTCGGATCCCTATCAATAAAGGCGGCAATAGATGCATTTATTCACACTATTTAAAAAAAAAAAATTAGAATTGATGACTCGTTTCGCCACATTTTGATCGATGTTAACATATTTTGCGACGATAAAGCTTGCCACTATTAAATTTGTACCATTTCACTCCAATCGTTTGGTAATTGTCGGGAAATTCAACACATTTCTAACGAACAACATTTCCAAAAAGGAGTTATTTGGTTGGATTGGCCCCTCGTTGCACATGCCGTTGGTAAAACCCTGTTTTGTTTGATTAACGTATCTTAATTTTTTTAACTGCTTGGTGGATATAAATCATGCAGGCTTCAAGCAATGATGCTGATGCTTATTGTGTGAAGAAACGTTCGACTGTTTTTCCCTGTATATCTCGCCAATTGTGACACCCTGTTTCATTGCAATTTATACATATATATTTATATTATTTATTTTTTTATCTTTCATTCTTTTTTCGGTTTGATTGCGATTGCTCAAGTAGAAATTTATAGAACTCCGAAATAATTCTCAAGCGTAGAAAAGCATTATGTTGTTTTTTTTTTCGTCGTTACTTACAGTACTAGCTATTAATAACATAAGTGCGACGTTAGCTCCTAATGCTCTGTGTAAATAGTGCCTTACACGAATGAAAAAGTTAAAATAAAATGCGTGTGTTTATATAGATATACATAAGTCTTACTTTGATTTTTATAAAGATGTCTTGTTAATTCACAGTTGGACATTACACTCCTGCTGATCAAATTCTATACGGCGCTCATAACTTGGTGTGTTTGGTTGTTGTTTCTCTCTCTCTCTCTCTCTCTCTCTTCTCTTCTCAACATTGGGAACATATCTTTTCAATTGCATCAAAAATCCAATTTGGCTGTTTTTGCCGTTGTACGAGAATGAAATACGTGTGTGGAAAAGAGAAAGAGCACACCAACCGGGCTGAGGCATAAGTTAATGACAACAAGAAACAATGGGCAGTGTTGGTTTTTAGAGATCCAGTGTGGTTACAACATGTAAGTTGACTGGAATGTTTTTGGTGAAATAAAAAAAACACACACTAAAGAGTGAATAGTGATGAAGTTTGGATTGGTGTTTTTTTTTTTTATTCGAAGCTTTAATTAAGATATTATTTTTCGTGCTGTCAAACTAAGCCAATATTCATATAGCTACTACTAATTTTCGAATGAAAGTGTAATATTTTGATGGAACAAAGATTTGTTTGTATGTGGCGCCGTTTGCCAGTGAAAAACATCGTTTTTATCAGATGAGGTAGGTGGCGTTGTTTGGCTACAAATCGTACAAATAGCAATTGCAAAATTTTGCTCATACTAAATATATGGCTCTCAATTGAATTATTTGCTCCAATTTGAACAACAGTTATGGAAGAAGAAAAAATTGCACCAAATTATGGCCTACAAATGTGATTGGAAAAGAATTTTATACGTTGAAATTGTGATTTACTGAGAGCAGTGAACAAAAAGCCCCTCTCTTTATTTCCCTTCCTTTTCTTAGTGTAAATCGTTGAAAAACTGCGGATTGATTCCAATTATGAATTCCTGTCGAAAATAATGAACATGTTCTTAAAAGACTCTATTTTTTTTCTGCCTCCCAACCGAATTGCTTTCATGTAATTTGTTAAGATGCTACAATGCATATATGAATGTTGAGTAGATGAGTTTTTTTTTTTAACGAATCGCAGTCGTGTTTTGGACAAAAAAGAAGAGACGACCCAGGCAGCAGAAAGACAGATCGAGAAATCGTAAAGAATAAAACAAACGAAAGAAAGAAAAGAGCATGCGCTCCAAGACTAATATATTCGGTCAATTAGCTCACGTCATTTATCTACATTAGCTGTTTGTGTATTCAGTGAGTATTTGCGTGCGCGCATTTATTTGTTTTAATGGTGTATCATTTTGTCAGTTAAGTTTTTGGCTTGTTTTGTTGTTATTCTAGCTGAACTGATTTAACACCCGACAGGTATGCGCTATGCGCCGCAAACTAATGAATACTTTAATGTATTAAAAGTACGAGCAATCGAAATGGAAAAACACGTGATTATCTTTGTGTTCACAAAAAAGAGAGATACTCACTTAGAAGGAGAGAGAGAGAGAGAGAGTGTGTTCGTGTAGCTTGCACACGTGCGCGAGCACACACTCAGTTCCAAATCGTCGTTTAGAAAAGTAGTTCTCTATCCGGTGGAAAAAGCAAATCCAGAATGGAAAGACAGTAACACACAGAGAGAAAGACATGGGCAGTAGACAAAACTTCTCACATTGCGTTTTTATTCGTACTTGGTTGACGGTATGGTCGAAGAAAAAAAATTACCAAGAACAGACACAGATCCCGGACTTATGGAAGAAAAATCTCTGTGTATATTTCTCTTATTTTCTTTTCATTCTTTCGCCTGTGCTCTTTAGTCCACATAAATATTATTAATAATATTCGTGCTGAACGCTATCAGTTCCATATAAATATTCATAAATCATAATCATAATTCATAACACATATTATATTTGAATGTGATTATCGGCTATAAATCAACATTCAACATTTCTTCTCTTTTACGATGATACGTGTAAAGTCTATCCATTATAATTGAGCCTCCATGAATGAGTCGTGTGGAATGAGATGTGTATGGATGCGCGATCGCGCATTGGTACGTGTATGTGTGAGCAATGAGCTGTGGACAATGACGAAGAAGGTATATTGGGCGCGTTGCGTACGGTGTATGCACGCTGCACAGTCCATAGGTTACATGATACTTGTCTTTATTTAGCCATCAAAGATCGAGCATAGTCGGACTTTAGATTTGTATCCCACTTTGTCTAGATTTCTGGATTCCATGGAAAATGTATTTATTATGCGTTAAATACTCTTTTGACAGCCTCAACTGCTTTTAATTAATGAATGGGGCACTGAAATCGCTACACACATCCAAACCAACGTGGCCATTTAATCAACCGATATTAATTTAGCCTGTGTTCTGCGCAGCAGAGAGGAAGATAGAGAGAAACAAACTCAGTTAACACACTGTGTTAAAAGCCATGACGAATCGAACCAAATTATTTACTCATAAATAAGTGATTAGCGTCCCGTGAACAAACATTAAACAATGAAGAGAAACAGGACGGTCAAATATTTGGAGCACGGATAAAATCTCCTTCAATTTTTAAATAGGATTCTTTTCCCATGTGTTCTTTTTTGGTTGATTCTTAGATCTAAAAGCAATCAATTTCCAATCTTACGTTTGACCCAGGCATTTTTTTTTTATCACCGAATTATCTCAATAGTACGTTGAATAGCTCAATTTTCTAAAATTATCGCATTCACAAATGCTTTATCACTCTTCACGAAATTTCGATGAAAAATGGCGCCCGAGTAAAATGATTGGCCGTTGTTGAAATTGCGCCTTGTCTATTATGCCGAGAATATCTCGTCGAAATGTGGCGTTTAGGAAATATTTTGCTTATAAAAAACGAAACAAATTTTCAACATTTCAATTGAATTGCTTTGACCTACCCTAGTTCTCATCATTGATAGCTTTGTTTAGATGCTTATTTCAAGATGCAGAGATTTTCGTCTCTATGTCTCTAGTAAATTGCCTGATTTTGCGTCATCGAAGCGTCAATAATCTAACTGTTCATGATTACTTCATCTTGCCTTAGAAAATGGGAATGCTTTTAAAGTGTCTTATTTTCGGGCAATTTTCGGTGAAAAATTCGTTTATTAAATGACATGCCATGCAATTAACCAATTACATGACTTAAAGATAATTTCTTAAGTTCCCAACCCAATGACTTCCTTTTTTCTCTCATTCTCTCACTGTTCGACTCAACAATTCTCTCATTTGATATATTTCTTCATTCGATTCAAGCGAATAGAAGTCACTTCACGTCCTAATCGAATAACTAATTGATTATCGAAAATCAACAATAATCGATTCAGGTTTTATGGATGTGTGTGTGTGTGTGTGTGTGTGTGTGTGTGTGTGTGTTTTTTTTTTATTGTTGTTGTTTTGTTTTCGTTTCACGTCTTGATTCTCAATAAATGCTTCCTCTTCCAAGTGTTCAGTCATATATCAGCTAATTTTTATTATTGACTTCAAATTACCTCGGTGCATTTTGGATAGAACCATCACGATGCAATGATCATCTTTAATCATTTCATTTCGACAAATGCAGCCCACATGCTTTTATTTAATACGAAAACGTTCAGAATACATTCACCTCATCATATAAATCTGCTTTCTTTTATCTCTCTGTTCGATTTCTTGTGATTTCGATTTCATCCCAATTTTCTTCGTTCTGTATTTTTTTTTTGTTTATTTGATTTTTAACTTTTGTAATAGATCCCTTTTGGTTTGTTGTTTTTTTTTTTTATCGCAGTCACCACATATATCGTTAACAAAAGCATGCTCACAACAATTAGAAAATGAACAGATAGAGAGAGAACAAAACAGAACACATCAACCAAAAATAGAAAAAAAATGACCCATCGTCAAAAAATAAGACATGAATACAGGTACCAAATTGAGAGAGAGAGAGAGAGAGAGAGAGAGAGAGAGAGAGAGAGAGAGAGAGAGAGAGAAAACAACAACTAAATCAAATCGAATCGCGTGGGACTCTGTTAACAAGAAACCAAAAAAAAAAAAAGAATGATAACCTTAAAATATTAAAAAGATATATAAAAAAGGCAAGTCATTCTGAGAATGAGAAGGTTGTTTGTATTCTTGATGCTGAAATGCACATATTGAGGGGGAGAGAGAGAAAAGAGATGGAGAAAAGAATTGAGTATTCAACGATTATAAACGTTCTTTTCTGCAAAACCAACGATTTTACAAGAAAATTTCAGAAAAAGGAGATATGATGTGCGTATGCTTTTTCTTCTTCTTTTGTAACCTTTTTTTTGGGCGCTGATTTTATTGATTGTTATTATTAGTTATTATTTAATAAAGAAAAATTAAGGTGTGCAATGGCGCTTTTATATTTTTATAGTCACTCAGTGTCTAGCCTTTTATTTTTCATGTTCTTGTGAAAAAGAAAATCATTTTCAATAATTTCGAAAATGTCAAACAGGACATTGTATTATGTTATTCATTTCACCGCATCCATTCTTTCCACTGAAAAGCAAATAGTTGGTGAGAAAACCTATTAGTAGGACACTTTTATTGTTCAACTGTATATTTGTCTGATGATAGGCTCTTTTAATAAACATACTCACTATTGAGTAGTTTGGATAATTTGCGCAAGGTTTTCAGCTTGACCAGCTCAAGGCGACCATGTGCAACTTGATGGCTAGCGGCACAACAATTCGAATCATTTAAATCCTGTGAACGGCATTTGTTGGGAGACAAACACATTTTGGCAAAAAAAAAAAAATAATTGATCAACACTTTTGCACGTCGCATGGTTAACGACGGCTCTTTAGAACGATCGAAATTGTTATTCTCCGGCGTCAAATTTAATTGGTTGATAATTTAAATTCCGTTGTGCGCGCATCGCGGGGGTATCATTACACTAACAACAACATCATTTGCAAAATTAAATTCGTCCAAAACCTGCTGACACGGAGTGAACGCGCTCACTTTACAAACGCACTTGTCCATCTTGCCGGTTTGACAGCTAATGTCAAATCGACTTCTGTTTCAGTGTAGTTTTCTGTTCGAACGCAAGCGTTTTCTCAGTATGGTCCGTAAAATTAAAAAAAAAAAAAACAATTCTGCCACGAACCAGTTTCTATTTTGAATCTATCATTTTGTGTTTTTTTTTAAATTATGGAAACTCCAATATATCATATAAAACCGTAATTTTCTCTCATACAACTCAATTGAGAATGAAAAAAAAAAAAAATTAAATACGGGTTTAAAAAGAAAGAAAGCAATTTTTTGTCTTGTGTGCCAGCACAATTTTATTTAGCAGAATCGGCACATTTTTATTTATTTAAAATTCAAATAATAATTATTATTTCACCACACAACACAATGACGACTGTGTTTGACACTGCATTGAATACACTCATCAATGTAGTTCCCGTCAAAATGTATGGCGTTGTTGGTTTGACGTTTAATGATCGAGACTATCGCGGTGGCGCGCATGTTACGGGCAGAGAAAAAATTGCTATTGTTGTTTACACTAAAGCTCTATCTCTGCCACCCTCAAAAAAGAAAACACAAATCGCGATGAATATAATGAGGTATTCCAGTGATTTGACCTTTAGTAAACTCTTAAAGAACTACAAAATAAATAAGTGCAAACCATAAACCAACTCGGAGAAAATTCTTCCAATTTTCTGCATTGTTTTACCATCTTTTCTCCTTCTTATTCGCTGCTGCTGCTGCTGCTGGTGGTGCGACTGTGGCTGTTGTTTTTTTTTTGTATTTCTCTCACTTACCACATTACCATATTCAGCTAGGAGCCGCATAATGCGCGCGCGATTGCATTCCGTATTCACCATCATAATCTGGCTAAGTTTTCTTTATTGCTTATTTTGGAGCGAGCGCGAATATATATATATCTAAAAAAGCCTATCTATAGTCCGGGCTAGTGTTGCTTTTTTTTCTCTCTTCCATTTTCGTGTAGAATCGCGCTAAATTTTATACGCATACATGCGGACACAGTGCATAGCTTTCAAGACCACGAATAGACCAATAAATACGTGTTGCACAAATCGTCATACATGAGGTATCATCAGGCATGTTGAGTATGTAATTTATCTGCGATCTTGTGAGTTGTGTGCAGTGTGTGCTCGTTCGGTTTGGCATTCTTAGCAAATTTAAATATTTCCTAATTCAATAACTTTCCGGAGCGCAACGGAGTCGAATTTTGGTAGCATGTCATGTACCAAAAGCGGAGAGCTCAAGCGGAAAACGCACACAGCATACACGATTTTTTTTTAGGATATGTTTTTGAACGAAATACACATCGTTTCAGCGATATTGATGAGGTGATTTTGTTGAAGAAATTGAAAAAGAAAACCCTAAAATCGCATACACACACATTCATTATGATAGAGATAATAAGCAGTATGCACAGGCACAGGCACACAGCACGCTATGCTCAAATACAATGTATGTGTAATTGACACACACACACACACGAGCATTAGTTGATGATGAGCTGTGGCATTGGTATTTTAATATACGTTTTGAATCCTGCTCGTTTTCACAAGATTGCTGGATTCAATTGAAACTCAGTATTCATCGAATCTCGCCATTTGATGCCATTTAATTATTTTAGTACATTTCAACTTTTGAGTAACCGAATATTTTGTGCAAAAAATTCCATTTTTATATGAATGCATGATTTTCGTAAAAAAGAGAAAAATTAGATTTTATCAAATTTTATTACAAAAAACGAATTTACAATGCCTTTGATAAAATTGAAGCTATTTTCATACATAAAATACATGTCTACGTTTTACATGTTTAACGACGATAGGGAAGGAGAGCAAATTGTTCGAAAAAAAGCAAATCGACCAAAGAAAAAAAAAAACGACGACGACAACAACAAATTCAACATATTCACATCTAACCATTAAATTACACACGATATTGTACACTTTGTACTCATTTCTACACTTTAAACAAACATTAAATGCTAAATCGTTCCAATATGATGCAAATACAAGTAAAAGAGAAACTCATCGCGCGCGCGCTCACGAAAAGAGAGAAACACCTACAGACCGAACTGTGAGTGGCAATAAGAAGTGAAAAGAAGAAGAATCAACAGCAAAAGCAACAACAACAACGCAGCAGATACACACCAGACAATGAACGCACATTGAAAATGGTTACCGCCTCCCTGGATAAAATATTTCTTTGGGTGGAACGACAAACATTGGTACAACAATTGTATTCAACAGCGACGACGATGCCGACGATCAAATCGAGACTCGGTACAAATACGAGCAAACTTTTTATTCACATGTCACCTCGTTTAAGGTAATAGACGCTTTCTACATAGTATGTGTGTGTGTCTATGTTTTTGGATCCGAAGTAAATGACGAATCGTCGTCGTTATTTGGTATTTTACGCACTGCGCAAACACGTATATGTAGAACATAACACGGTTTGTTTCGGCTATTAACTAACTAACTAGCTTAACTATAACCGAGGCATAACTAGATTGTTGAATGTACCATGTTGGGCGCATACACATGTAAAAATATACAACGGCCACGGTATTTGTGAGTGCGTGTTTGTGTATTTGTGTAAAAAGCGAAAGAATGAGCGGAAAGTGTTTCGGGAGCCAGCCCATTTGTGCATTGTGCAGCTGTTTGGTATACGTACGAGTTTAAGCGAAGCATACAGAAGTGTTATGTGTGTTACGAATGCCCTCTTCTTCGCTACAATCGCTAATACAATACACATCACAGTGTGCACAGGCGATATACAGCGAGACTCATCGTGTGGTTTAGTTTTCGTTGAGATTTCGACACAAACGGTCCTATCTTTATAGACATTGCGGAGCGAGGGCTATCAAGTTTGACTCGATTAAAATTATCGTCTTAATATTTGTTTTTGCGCGCAAGACGTTTGTTAAAACAATTTCTGTTGTTCGCGGTAATCTGTGTAGCAGTTAACGTGACATATTCATGCACTACACACACTTTATTTGGTGATTCGTTTCGTTTCGTTTCGCTAATTTTTTTTTTATTTTGCTGTGCGATGACATATTAAAAGAGAGAAGAAAAAAAAAAATACAACAAATCTCATGAGCGTATTGTGAATGTTGTGCAAACAATCCAGTTCATACATGTGCATATAAATCGAACGACGAAATTTTCAATGAATTTGAATTCGTTAATAGATTCAAATTAGCCAGAATATGTACTAGATATTGTGTGATTATTACGTCGACACCGAAAAGAAAATAGACTGTACAACAAAACGTTGGAAAGTTCCAATCCAAAGATTTTTTCTATTATACCAAAATAAAAATTGGAATTTATTGCTTGAAATAGTGTTGAGTTGTACAAAAAAAAAAAATCATACAATCTGACTTCGTTGAACGGAGGGAAAATGATTCCACCAACACCCACGACATTAACCACAATGCCGGGATCAAAAGCGAAAATTGGTTTTAGCATTGATTCAATTGTTGGCGAAGAAGTGTCAAAATCCACGACAACAGCAACAAGAGATCGGAATGATAAATACGTTTGTCAAACGGAAATAGCACGAGCATTACGTTTATCATCTGATTCATTTGGTGCTGATGGCCACATGAAATTTCGACCCGAATTAAATGGCACCACAAAAGATGTCCGCAATCTATTTGGCTATTCAATGAAACGTGAATCATCGTTGAGCCCATTAGCACCGTATCAAACCACACAAACAACGGCATTGCCGTCGGAAGAGAATCCAATGCGAAAATCGCGTTCACCGTCGCCAAATCAAACTGCTAGTGCTTTAACGAATAATAATAACACAAGCAACACCAATAACAACAACAATAATAACAATTTACATACTAGTGGTAGCAATTCAAATAATAATGAGCCGCCGGTAGTTCCTTCATTAACATTTACGGTGAGTGTCTGGACGCGGTGTTGCGAACACATACATACATACACGCGTGCACACACCAAATATTTATTCTCTCACTCTCGACCTTATCTCGCTGTCCAATTGATGGATGCATGTTGTGGGAATTGTATGGCTGCTGCGAAAGCTATGTTTCTTCTAATTAAAATAACATTGTTAGTGATTAGATAATTGAGTTCGAAATATCGTAGGAAAATCGAGTGAAATTCGTTTGGGAAAGAAGAAAAAAAACATCAAATAAAGTCAAACAATTCGCAACAGCGTTCAGCAATTGTCAGTTGAAAATAGTGAGAAGAGAATATCGAGAATGTGAATAACGGTCTAATTGATACGGTGATACATTACAGAACGGTATGCATCCGAGTGGACCAATCAGACCAATGCCAATAGTTCCGCCGACAAATTTGGAAAAGAATTTGCCACCATCGTATCTGGGATTAAGTGCGGCAGCGGCAGCGCATGCACCTCATCTACTGCAAATTCAAATGGCCGCAGCAGCGATGGCACAACGACATGTGACCGAACAGGGATTCGCACAAACCGCTCCATTTCGGCATGCACCACCACCACCACAAGGCTATCCTCTGTATCCATGGCTGATTAGCCGGCATGGACGAGTATTTCCACACTTCCCGGGCAGTTAGTATTTCTTGTTTTTTTCATCTCTCCACCTATTTATCTCCGTCATCTTATGTATACACACATTACTGATACCGAATCGCAATAGAGCAACACCGAGCAACGTGCGCACGAATCACACACAAACAACACAGAAACTTTTGCATCGTTCATCTTTCATATGAACTATGAACTAACCAATACATATTGTCCACACACACACAGCGGGCAAAGTTTCTTGTTTCTTGTCTAATAATTTGCACAATCAATTTTCCGTTTTGTCGTTTTATTTTTCGCTTCGTTTTTTGCTCATTCTGTAATTGTTTATTTTGTCTTTATCATTTGCGTGTGAATGCAATTTGTTGTCAACTTATTTGATGTTTAAAATGATGCGCAGAATAAACAAAGCAGAAAAAAAAGAGGCGAAGAAACAGAAACAAGGCAAGGAAAAGCTGCGTAATCTGATTAACAGTCAGCGTTCAGTACATGCAAGCGTGTAATTGTCTACGGAAAACACATAAATACCGCTAATAACTTTCGCTTGACTCTTGTCAATCGATCGGATATATTTAGTCTGTGTGTTGAGTTTCAATGTGGCTAAGCGTGTCCATTAAACATTTTCGCCGTTCAATCGTTGCGTAGAGAGCATTCGTCTGCTCGTCGCACATATTGTATATATACATACGTTTTTTTTTTTTTTGCATTTCGCTCCTCTCTGTTGTATGATGTACGTTGTCCTTGTTCCGTTTCGCGAACTTGTGGCAGTTCAGTTTAACTTCGAGTTCTACATTTTCGCTTATTTTGTCCACATACCAAACTCCAGATAATGGTTACACTCATAAATTGCTTCATGATAGTTTTTCTTTGTCAAAGCGAATCGCGTCTTCTGAACAAACGTACAAATTCCTTGTTATCGTCGTTGTTGTGCTTGTTGCTCTTTTTTTCCTGTTTGTTTTCACTTTTTGTCGAAAACAATCAAGCAAGGCGCCTGATGCCACGCTTTTAATATGTTAAATTGAATATGAGTGTGTGCTCTCTCTCTCTCTATCTCACTCTTGTTTTTTATGCGTGCATTGACGAGCATAAACTAATAGTATGGATTAAATTGAATTGAATTGGTTTGCATACCATACCTATGTACATATTTCTCTTGTATTTTGGTTGGCTCTCGATCGCTTTTTATGTTGTTTTTTGTTTCTTCTTTTTTTTTTTACATTTCGGCTGATCGCTCATCATTCTACGGAACCAAAGAGAGTGTGGTTTATTCTTTTGTTCTCAATAACTAATTTGCTGCGGTTTGTATTATGCGCAGCACATAGGCACCCAGTGTGTTTGTGTGCGATGCATATGGACATTGTTAGCGTGTCTTTTTTATTGAGCATGAAGCATCGGAAAACAATACGTAATAAGATAAATACACTTTATTTTTGTATTGTATTCTAATTTGATGCGGCTACCATTTTAACCTGCCTCATTTTATTCTTTGGTAACATTCATTTCTGTCGCTTCTTTCTGCTACTTCTTCTCCACGTTGGCTTGCCGTTTTTCTTCAACAATTGCTTGATGCAATCGAATAAAGAGCAGTAAAGTCAGATCCGAAGTTTTTTTTTTCTGCTTTGTTTTTCTTGTCGTCCGTCGTTTTTGGTGATCATAACAAAAATGCGCTTCACATGACCCTCTTCGTTCGTTTTTCTTCTTTATCGATGCACAGAGAACCGATGAAGAATGAACACACTGAAATGGACAACAAGAGAAAAACGAGAAAAAATGAGAAAAATGGATGAATATAAATGGCATTGTTGCGGTTATTCATAGATTTATTTATTGATGACGATGCTGTGCCGCGATCTTCTCCTTCGTCCCAATTGTGTTTGTTTTTTTTTTCCCTCTTATTCGCTTTACATTTTCCCTGTTCGATCCGCGGCATATTTTCGAAGAGTTGCAGACTCACTCATGGGTCTACATGTAAAAACTTCGAATAAACATGCACTAATATGCCGTACGGATGGACAGGAATGAAAGGATTCGCGGTATTTCGGTTACAGACTGTGTGCATGGGTAAAGTGTGTAATTTATAGTTTTATCATAGTGTAAACACTGAATCCATTACTAATTCAATGTATAATTAAATTTCGATTTGTCTTTTCTTCTCTTTTCTTTTTTTCACTTTTGCTTTGTTTCGTTCTCTGTAGATTTCTTGCTGCATCCATTTCGAAAACCGAAACGCGTGCGGACCGCTTTTTCGCCTGGCCAATTATTGAAACTGGAACATGCATTCGAGAACAATCAATATGTAGTTGGCGCTGAACGAAAAGCATTGGCTCAACAACTGAATTTGTCTGAAACACAGGTATGTTGACACAAAGAGAGAGTTAGATATTGCATTACAATAATTTTTCTGATTCATCGCGAAAAAAGCACAACCGAAAATGATAGGCAATTGTTTGAAAGGCAAATGAGTAAATATGAATCATTGCTACTAAGAATTTTACTCGAAGACATTTTTTTTTTTGATGCGTATGCATAGAACATTGATAAAGTTAGCTTGATAAAGGTTCCTCACTCGTAGTTGAAAAGAAAAGAAGAACAAATGATTTGGTGTTATCATTTAAAGGGGTCTACATATCAAACATTGATAATAAGTGACGAACCGAGCAAAATGTGACAAATAATGATTTACAATCATTTTATTCTCTGCTTACTAAATTGCTCATTCAAATAAATTCAACTCACGGCAATCTGTATGTGTGTGTACGCGCGCGTTTCCTTTCGATTCCAAAGAATTAAAAAAAAAATCGAAAGTTTGTTTGTGTTACAACAAGCGCTTAGAGGAATATCAATTACGGCACATTCTTGAGCCAGATGTTCTATAATTAAATGAAGACTAATTCAATGTGCATGAATTAATGAAAAGCGAAAAACCGGTATGAGATTTAAAATGTTTCAATGTATGTCTGCAGCGAAGATGGTTGCGCTTTTTCGTCATTGTTGTTGTTGTTGTTTTTTCTGCTTTGTCGGAAAAGACGATTCATGCGACGAAAAAATATGGAAATATTAAAAAAAAAGAAGAGAGAAGACCCATTTCAATCGAATGGGCGAATTTGGTGTAGAACGCCATAAATGGATCAGGGGTTGAAGAATAACAAACAAAATATGTAGTAACATAAACATTGAACACTTACCCGTTCCTCTCTTTATCTCAATTCCAATTTAATGTTTTTATAACGACACTACCGACCGCCTAAATCATTTTCGTTTCCCGAATCAAATTCATCGTGTGATTGTTTGCATTATATTATTATGGTGTGTGTAGTCGGTTGTGTATATTTTATGTGGACGTGTCTTGTTAACGTTCTGTAACAACTCATACTCTCGCACACACACACACACACACAGAGGGAGAGATAGAGGGAGAGAGAGAGAGAGAGAGAGAGAGAGAGAGAGAGAGAGAGAGAGAG
>NW_022601408.1:2415457-2522127 GCF_009176505.1 Sitodiplosis mosellana
AGAGAGAGAGAGAGAGAGAGAGAGAGAGAGAGAGAGAGAGAGAGAGAAAGAAAAGTAGGGAGAACGAGAGCCATGAAATATATTGCTTTTTATCCGAGGGACGTGGAAAACATGGTCGACGAAAATGAAAGAGGGCAAAAAGAGAATATGAAGAAAATCGAGAAACGAGATCACTGCTGAAACCGGGTATTCGAACGCACATGATTATCAACGGCAATAAAATTAATGAATTGAGTTGAAATGAACAAATTAAGTACCTTTCTACTGCATCAATAAAATCTCGTTTACATTGTATTCATTTTTGATATCTGTTTGCGTTTAGAATGCTCAAGCAGTTCGTCGCATTCATTCTCTCGTGTACGAGTAGCACAAGCCATGTATGTGATATTGTATATAGTGCCATCAAGAGTATGTGTACATTGTGATTGTCACCAGGCGCACAACCACACCAATTACACGTACACGTATAGTGTATACATACACGCATACACACATTGAGAGCGTTCTCTCTCTCCCTATCTTTCTCTGTCTCTAACACTCGGATCGAAATGCAATCACACTGTACAACAAATGAAGTCGTGTTACAGTCGACATGAATAATGTGCCAAACATAAATACATAACAAACTTGAATTATATTCATGGCGTTTGTAAAATGTCATGCTTCACATATTATCACAACTGCTCCGAAATTGCACACAAAATCTAAATAATAGCTGCTTTTTGGTAACTTCCCTTTTTTATTACTGTTGAGAGTGAGTGAGTGAGTGAGCGTGAGAGATAGAGACAGAGAGAGACACAGCAGCAGCAGCAAAGCATTGTGTTTCGTTTGTTCATTGCCTGGTTTATGATTGCTTCAAATCAGGGTCACAGTTTAGAAAATAAAAGAAGGGATGGAATGAATTTCATTCGATGAAATATCACCACGCAGGATTATCGCCATCAATAAGGTGGCATCGGAAGAAATGACAATACCGAATGTAATCGACTATATAATTCAAAATGTGCAACGTATGTGCCAATGTGATTTGCGCCGTTGCTTTTGCTGTTGCCGCGATTTCGAGCGCTACTGCCTCGCCATCGTTTAGACGAAAATTTTATTCGATTCCTCGATGTATACGGCACACAAAGCTCAAGCACACCGTGTCAATATCAGTCAATAAGCGATTTGGGATTCTTATTACATGACGTTTTTATAATGCGATGGTATTGATATTGAGTAAGAGAAAGAGAGAGAGAGAGAGAGAACGAGAACGAGGGCAATAGCAATATAGTGGAGTGTGCAAAAATGGGATTTGCTTGCATTGGATTCAATGTTGATCGAATAAATCAACTCACTTTCTATGAATGCACGCACACACAAAGGTGAAACTCAATCTCTGATAACGGCCCCATTTATACATTCACAACATCGAAGAGTCTCGTGTTTTGTCATGTTATTGTGCTCTCTCACTCCACATCGCTATCAAGCCAGATTATTGCGTCGTGTTAAAAAACGTTTTACTAACGTGTGGTGGGCAAATACTTGTGCGCCTCGCGTACTTACTCACTCATTCTCACTCACTATTGCTCTCACACCGCGCACCTACACACAATCGTGGTATGTCTTTGATTCGGGTAATATTAGAGGATTATTAACTTCTCCCTTGGGTTGGAAAGTGCTTTCTCGCATTTCCACGACGGCGGTTGAATAATAATTGAACGTATCAATTACACAAACAAAAAAAAGGGAAACAAATATAAAGGAAAATGAAGTAGGACCAGCAAAAGCGTTTACATTAGTCGTTTAAATTTGCGTGCGCATGTTGAGGGTGGTGGCCTCTTTTCTGGTTGTTTTACATGATGATGATGTTGATGATGGTTGTCTGTAGTTTTGTGCCACGTACTCGCGCACACCATATATATATATATATATACCCAGCAGATGGAGGGAGAGAGAAGAGAACGAATCTCATCATGAAATTGTTCAGTAAATAAAAATATAATTGGCCCGAAGAGTGATGAAAGTATTAAAGCGATTTACGAAGTACAAGCCCCATTTGATATTCGGGTTTCCGTGAAGACTACGGCTCCGTGTATATAATATAAAAACACAGAGCGGTGGTACGTTCCCGTGAATTATCTTTCGGTGTTTGGTATATTCGGCGGGCGTCCAAGTACAGTATTGTTATTTCCTTGATTCTTGGGATTTCGTGTGAACTTAGTGCAAAATATCGTCAATATTTGTACATCGTAAAAAGCGTGCACACACACACACACACACACACACACACAATGCACAAGAGCCAAGCATCGAAATGAAAACAATGATTGTTATTACTAGAATATTAGCAGCGCGTGAAATACTGCTGCTGCTGCTGCGACTGTGGCTGCCCCCATTGCAAATCATTTTTGTGTATTGCTTGTCAGAAATGTTTACAATAAATTAATTGTTTCGTCATTTTTGTTTGCTTATTATCGTGCGATGATGATCGGGCATTTTCATCAATTTTGATTTTTAATTTTTCCCATTCTCTTTTTCTTTGTGTTTGTTTTTTTTTTTTTTCGGCGAAAAGGTTAAGGTATGGTTCCAAAATCGGCGCACCAAGCACAAGCGCATGCAACAAGAAGACGACACAAAGGGCGAAGGTAGCAATCATTCAAATAATCTCGAAGGAAGCTACGACGATGAAGAGGAAATGATCGACATGGAGATGGATGATTGTTCCAGTGAAGATGAGCATGGCGTTCAACATTAACGGTTCCACACTACATGATTGAAAAACGAGAATAATTTTATTTTGTGAGTGATTCGCCGCATGCACTTGGAAATGCATATCAAAACAATGGAATTTCAAAAAAAAAAAAAAGTATGAAGAAGTAACAACCAGCAAAATGGAGTGAGAAGATGAAGTAGAAGAGAAAAAAAAGAGAGCAACCAACACGATTTTTTTTTGCTGTTGTTCGGTGTGCAAAATTCAGTATGATGGATCAGTGTGGCGGATCAGTGTGTAATTTGTATTGAATTTGCCCGCCAAATTAAGTTTTCATCAATCTAGAGTGTACAATGGTATGTGCATTTTATTTGGTTATATGAATAACTGTGCCAAATATTAACTATATGAGTATGGAAAACATTTTCCCAGTGATTTAATAAGCAAACAGAAGAAAATAACTAAATAATATTGAGAAGAAGAAAGAAAAAAACGAAGTACTATACGAAAAAGTTGTATATTTTGATTTTTCAACAAAATGTCGCTGTACGCACTTCTTTGGAAGGTAAAAAAGGTCAATAGCAAACTAAAGCAATGAAACTAATATGTTTTACATCAGCCAAATTCGATTCAATTCCAAAATTCAACAATTTATACATCATTATGTGATTATTTTCTGTTTTGTTCCAAAATATATCTTAGGATATAATTGAATTTATAACTTTCACTCGAAAATAAAAAAAATAAACGAAACTGAAAAACAATCGTAGAGATGATCGATGGGAAAAATCGTTGAATACGAATTAATTACTTTTGAATCATCGCTTCAACACATTGCAAAAAAGACATAAAAAGCGGCTGCGTTGCTTTCTTCTTTCCCTTATTTTGAATGAACGTACATATGCGCGGATTTCAACCGGACTCTTTTTCGAACAACACAACAGTATTTTCACAAAATATTCTACGAAATATACTCTCTTTTTAGTAACCGCGTTCGTAGATTACATTTATCGTATATATGATACATCCCGTGTAAATAGTATCATATCCCCTTCCCTCCTCCTAACAACAATTCGCCCCAAAAAAAATAATAATAGAAAAACAAAGGTATTAACACTTTGTTTGCGATGACAACATCAGTTTTCATTGTGGGAGCTCAAAAAAAAAACTTTGTCGAATTTGCAAAGGCTTAATATTTTTAAACGCTAGCTATAGTATATTCAATGAATGATACCTTTCGTAAGACAACAAACAAAATCATATTTTGATCAAATAGATATTTGATTTTAGATATAACCAATATGAAAAAAGTAAAAGAAAGATGAAGAGAAAAATTTGCGAAACAGCAACACAACTGGAACGATATTTGTTTATAAGCAAAACTAATATGCATAGAATTAGTTTGTCTCATTTATGTGTTTTCTGAAATATATTTATATTCTATTGATAAACAAGTAAAACAAGAAAAGTTAATAAGAACTAAAAATTATCGTAGTAAGTTGAATGATTGTAATTTAAAGAAAAATGAAACAAAAAATGAAAAACAAGAAAATAATATGCTCCTTTTCTCCTGCTCTGATTTCGACACACAGAGGTGTTTTCAAACCATGACACATATACACACACACACACACACACACACATTTTACTTGAGAAATTGATCTTAGTTGTACAATTTAGTAGTTTAAAAACTTTATTGAATAAAATTTTGTAAACATATTAACTGTTTAAAAGCATCTACCAACAAAAACCAAGCAAACTTAAATTGAAAAAAAAAAAAATGGACTGTTATATGTATGAGCAGAAGAAATACAATGGAAGGAAAAAAAATCCAACAACCAAACAAAGAAAAATATCAATAAATGGCACACAGAAAATCTCAGAATATCCATGTTTGTTTTTTTTTGTCTTTTGAACAGTTTCTTCATCCCGTATAAAGGTCCTGTTGAGAGCTATATAAAGTTAATTGGAATACACAGTCGGCCGGTTGGTCATGGAAGTGAATAAATTTGATGTGCTTTGTTTTGCACAAGGTCACCTTTTTTCGGATGAACTTACTGAAAGGTGACCAAACCTATTGCCAATAGATACAACATTTGTAATAAAATGTAAAACAATCAAAAAATCGTTGCGAGACGATTGTCTGGTAAGTTAGAAGAAAAAAAAAGTTTCAAATGGGGCTCTCAAACTCTCGAGTTTGTACAATTTTCTCGGCAGAAAATTTTGATTTGATATTCTACTTAAATCGTTTCATTTTGCGCACTCAAGGCTTGGCAGCGATATGAAAGGAATTCGTATACAGGCAAATCAGAAAAGTAAAAATTGTACGTCCGTAAACTGATGACTTGATAACTAAATTGATGTCATTTCATATTTAAATACCGGAAAGCAAAACCAATGTACGTAACTTGACCGGAAAGGATTTTTTGAACTCATTATCACAGATTTTCATGACGCACGACATTCAAATATCATTATTGTTTAAAGTCCATTCATGGCTGTAACGCTACAGTATGAATCGGTAAATAACCTCATAAAAGTCATTTAGTTAATTTGTTTTATCCGTAAATTAAAATACAGGACGAGATTGACGAATTCACCACTCGAAATTCATATGCAAAATGTTTGTTCTAAAAAGGAGAATTGTCGAGATGAAGCAAATAGCATGGGCTAAATCTGAATTTTTACATTAAGCGAAGAAAAAGCGTTAATTCGACCAGTCGATAAGGCAACGAAAATCAGAGAAATGATTATATGATAAATTAATAAAGGGAACTGGAGCCAAAAGAGGGAAATAAATGACGTAGAGGAGATTTCCAGACGGCAGACATACGAAACGGAATCAAAGAAGAAGAAGAAGAAGAAGGAAAAAACACAAACATTAACAAAACGAAAACAAAACAGACTTTATTGCAATTAAATGCCAGAAGGCGAGTATCTTGCTGTGATGATTCAAACATCTTTATCAATAATAAATTCATATCCTGCTTATAAAAAGAGCATTAAACCAACTAAAATGACTGCGCAACACAAAACATTTCTCTAATGAATTCAACAAAATACCAATAAGATGATTAAGTCATTAGCAGAGTACCGAAGAAAAAATAAAAAAAACAACACACGAATGGTCAACTGATATAAAATATAAAGCATAAAAAATGGTCTCAGATTCCAGCCATCCGTTCGTACCACGGGTGCAATAGAGATATATTTTAATCGATTTTGGATTTTTCAATTTGACTAAACCGAAATGATAACATTTGATGTTTGATTAGATTTATTGGCCGAAAACAGAGGGGACTCCGATACGGAGAACTATATATCGATACTGGTTTTTGTGTGGATTATAGTTCGGTAGTGATAATCAGTTGTCACTGCTGGTTTGAAAATTGACTGGCATTTCAGTGTAAATTTTTGTCGAGAAAAAAAAAACGAGTTTTTGTCGTTTTTTCTGCGTAACGATCCCTGATGAGTTGCGCTCCAGCCACTCGGGCATTTTAATAAGACATTTAAGCGTGTGATTGTTTTGGGATTTTCTTCGAAAATAGTAAAATACGTGACAAAAATTGAGCTGATTTTCAGACACATATTGTGCAAGAAATTTGTAATAAACTGTATCAGATTTTCCTGGGAAGTTTCTTCCTTTTGTTGTCTTTCGCAAATATTTAAACAAAAGAAATGGTACAATTAAAGATGAATCTAAAGGAATGGTTGTTTGTTGCATATGAATAAAAAAACGTATGTGCATGTAAGAGGTAAAATAAGAAGCAAATACGCGGAAATCTCAGCGCAAAGCCACCTCCTTTTCATTCCATTCCATTCAATTTGACTCATGCGTAACATTTGCGCTCATCATCGCATCACATCGTTTCGGCCTTGTTCCGCTCTATTTATGTTGCTTAGCGTGTGAAATAATCAAATGATAGCCGAGCACACAGTTTGTGTAAATGGCTGCTTGAAACAACAAAACGTATGCGATGAAATTTACCAATTAGCCGAAGTCCCCATAATACGCGCATAGATGAGTGGATTCATCTCAACTGATATTATGCTGATGATGAAAAGATAATTTAAAAATGAAAGAGAGGATAAAAACAACAACAACAACAACAACAACAGCTCACAATGTTTCGAGACGAGGTGTATCTAATTATTAATTTCTTAGGTTGATGATCAGTCGGAACATGAATCTGACTAATATTTATTCAAATCAATTTGATGGTTTATTTTAAAAGCTAATAATGATCTCAATCAATTGATTCCTCAATGTCAGTGTGATTCCGCGGTGAGACATCGGTTCACTCCATTCAGTGAAGCGTATTATTCTCGAACCAATCTGGACTGCGGGCCTTATTCATATCATATGAAGAAGAAGAAGAAGAAGAAGAAGAAGAAGAAAAAAACATCATTTTTGTTCATTTCTTTTCATTTCATAGAGCATCAAAAATGTGTTTGTTTTTCTTTCTTCATCAATGCCGTTTTGAATACATTTCACTATCGAATATCTTGATACAAATGTTTCTAACATTTGGAAAAATTGTGATATTTCTAGCGCATGTTAGCTGTTTTTTTTTTCTTCCTCTTCTCTCAGCGTCAGCAATCACTTATCCCATACACTCATTTTCTTCTCCTTCTTCTTCTTTTTCTTCTACTCTTTATCAACAAATTCAGAGCCCATTTGCCTGCCGAAATATTCAAACAAACAACTTGAAATTAATTTGGAATCAGCTTATGAATAGAAACGATGTAATAAAAGAAAGATGAATATTTTCGTTTCGAATCCAATTGCTCGGGCGATAGGCGTTATTGTATGCGTGTTAATTCAGTTGTTGATGGTATCACCACATGTTTATCGACATGCATTTTAATATTACAATGTTTTGAAGCTCAGCGAGCCAATCATATGTGGCGCGATAATTTATTTTCGCTTTAATTATCTCTGGGCTGTGGTGTGTGTAGCTTTTTTTCTTCTTCTCTCGTTTTGTTCACTTATTAACTTGGTTCTCATGTTTTTCGATCGATCATTAATTACCTGAATGTCTTCTTCCACAAACAGAGAGAGAGAGATCAATTTAGTTGGCGTTAACGCGATATGTTGTGTCCGCGCACATGATAAAAACCAACGTGCACACCGTATATACGTAAACACATATGGTGCAATCGTATCAACAGAACTAAATCGTAAATTGCATCTTTAGCTCCTCAGCATTTTTTGGTCGGTTTCGTAACCGAACCATATTTAATTAGAAAATTAATCGACATCTCATTTTCCACGATAGTATTAACGATAATCGTCATTATGCGCAATAGTTTCATTAAAAAAAAAAAACAGTGAGCGTATTTTTTTTTCCTACTCTCCATCAAACGTGCGATAATCGCTTGATTGTACTCAGTTTGAGTTATGCATAAATTTAACGATTAAAACAAACATTTAATAGATTAGACCATTTCCGTAAAATGGTGAATCATACACACGATTTATATGGTTCTTGAAAGCGTCCAATCCGAGCGGAAGATGATTTCATACTTACTTAAAAACATATCACAATAAATGATATCGTGCGATATAGTATATACATGTTATACATATTTTATGAATCACTTAAAAACACATGAAAGCATTTGATCCATCGGGAGTGGAGTTTATCAGCAATGTGCTTTAATGGAATAGGAAATTGCTCAAATTCTCAGTTGATTCGAAGAAAAAAGATTTCGAAATGTCGCTCACAAAAAAAAAAAAAACGATACGCACTTTCTTATCACAGGGTTTAATGATGACTCACAAGAAGAATTCCATTGGTTTGCCAAAAGGCAATGAAGTTCATTAAGATAATCCTGGCTTCGAGTACTTATAATTTTTTTGGTGCTGATCATCAAGTAGGGGCAGAATGCTCAAATAGAATGAAAAGATACTTGAAAATGTCGGATTACACACATCGATTTTTCTTTAGTCCGTAGTGTGCTTATTGCCAGGCGGACCGTGTGCAGAGTACGTGATATGAACGTAATAATATTTCATTATTTTTTAATAAGATTTTCGAGTGTATATCTTAAAGGCGGCACCTTTAGCCAAAAACTCAAGCACCAAGCTTATATGGCATAGTCGGTAGCAACAATACGGTAGCTACCGAAGAAAATTCATTTTCGTCTCTGTTGAAAAGATGCGTCGAAATGCGATCGAAAATTGAATGTTAGGCTTTTTGTTCCACTCTTAATCTCTTTTATTTTTATTTGATTCATCCAAAAAACGTTTCATTTTCAATAGTTGATTATTGGCCAAAGAGAGAGAGAGAGAGTGAGAGTCTTTCTTTCACTCATTTATTCATTATTTTGGATTTTGTTGACTTTCTATCTGACTTCTCGACTTGATTTTATTTTGATTTTAATCCCTTTTTGTGTGTGTGTGTGTGTACTGAGTTCAATGCAGACTGAGATTTCTTGTCGGCACATCGAGAGCAACACTATGATGCCCATTCGAATCCAGCCAACGTGAAAAAAGACTGAGAGCAGGAGATAGGAGAGAGTCAAGAGGAAAAGTCGAAAAGTTTGAGATAATGCTCTACTTTATTTAAGCCAATTTGAAAATTGTTACTACTGCCTTCTCTTCTTATACTTTGGAAATATGCAGGATTAATAACGAAAATAACAACATGAACATTTCATTTGTGCATTGACTTATTGGTGAAAACCTTAACGAGAGTGTTGCCTATTGTTGCATTGTGTCAAAGATTTGTGTTGTTCAAAGAGAAGATGTTCCATTTTCACAAATCCTCTGTCGCACAATTCAAGAGCAGTACAGAGGACAAGAAGTGAAAGAAAAGAGAACAAAAAGGCAGTTGAAGTGCCTTCAAGTCCAGTAGCCAGCCGTTGGCTCTTTTATCTACCAACAACAGAAAGAAAAAAAAAATACTCAGCAACTTATTAACTTTTATTGGCGGCGAAACTGCTTTGATGCGACACTCCACGTTTATGAATAACCGAATAATACAATAACTTTTGAGCATCTTGCTCTGTCTCTTTCTACCTCTCAACTTGAAAGGAATCGAAAATTGTGGCTTTCCCAAAAAGGAACAACCGGTGAACAAACGAAAAAGTCAATGAAAAATAAATAGGATTTCAAGAGCCGAAAAAATAATAATAATATTCAAACGTGTCAGTTAGCACTTGGACACGGTGTTCACATATGAGTAAAACAGAAAATTATCCGAAATAAGGGCTGAATATGTTTATTCATGGCATAAAAAAATACTAAAGAGAATTTAATTATTCCAGTACTTCATTTCATTTCTATTAGTATTCCGTGTTCTTCATTCTCACTTGGATTAATTGAATTTCACTTAATGAACAATACAAACAATTGATAGGCATTTTGACTTGTTTCAGTGTGGTAAAGAATGCCATTCAGTGTCGAGGCATTCAGCAAAACGAAAGAACAAGAAGAAGAAGAAGAAGAAGAAAAAACACCATCAGCAACACATACAATGTATGTATATCGGTCGTCAGATAGTGTAATTTAATACGCACACAGTGCCCAATCAGAGATGCCTCGCCTTCAAATATTTCAATTTCAAATTCTGTATGCGTGTGATCAAGATTTGTTGTCATTTTTTATTATTTGATCGTGTTGTGTTTCACTATTTCATTTGATCTCTTTCTAACTAGGTATTTTCAGATCATTACAGTATTTATGTTATATTCATCGAATCCCCCAAACCGGAATAATTGATTTGATTTGAAGTGAATTAACATCTTAGTTTATTTTGTTTTATATTTCATTTGGTTCGGTTTTCTCTCTCCCATCTCCCTCCTCGCTCTCTCTCTCTCTCTCGCTCTCACTCTCTTCCGCTCGAATGTGTCGCGTTGCCGGTGAAGTGAAGCGGTACATTTTCAAATTAGATATAATTAAAATGTTGAAGAAAACGACCAAATGACAAAACAACTATCACAAATTAATGATCGAACAAAACACAGAAAATAAAATGACATAAAATTACATTATTGGCGTTCGTGTTTCATGGAATAAAGTCATATCAAATAAATTAACGAATATAAGTATCGAATTCTCTCGCGCGATCGCATCTCTCGATCGGTTGTGTGTGCGTTGTGCGATCACCATCGTCATCATCATCATGTTGTTAGGGCCGGAACGGTGGACATCATTCGCCCAACAGATGTGTACAAATTAACAGCGACACAATGACACATCCAAAAATATCTCACATTTCAGTGGAATAACAAACGAGTACAAAAGAAATATATCAACTTATTTATTGGAACGAATGCACACGATACGGGAAAAAAAAACACACCGATAAATAGTCAAATCGTTTTATAAATCACAAGATACACACATGTGCCACATTTAAGGTGATAAGGGTTTTTTTTTTTTTGTTTATCTCGAATCACAGTTTTAACGAAATGAAGTCGATGCTGGATACTAAACTTTATCCATATATGACCGATAATAACAAGAAACCAAAAACAAGAATAGGAAATAATACAAAATTTGGTGGTCACAATCGTAGGCAAAGTGACCTATCCGCTGCTTTGTTGATAATTATTTTCTCAGTGTGTTGGTTTATTTTTCGTTCTCCTACAGCAATAAAATTAATTGTTTGTCCTTTTAAACGTTTTTCTTGTAACTTGAATACATTTTCACACCAAATTTCAATTTCAAAGCATTAAATACACACAACAACAACATTATCGATAGATTGAATTGATATAAATGAACCCAGCAACGAACACTTTTGGCCAAACGATACACATTGTCTGTTATCACAAAACAATGCTCACGTACACTAATCGATGATTGGACAGAGTGGCCGAGAGGCAGAGAAAAACCGAAATCCAATATATAAGAAATAGCATCCATTTAATACCAAGTTCCTTCGGAGATGCGACAAATGTGTGAAAAGGATTACAAGTAACAATTTATGTTTATTTTCAATTGAACATATCAGAAATGTGAGAAACAACATATGCTTTGGCAATTTAACACCTTGTATCTGTGTGTACTACAAACGTTTCGATATGCTAAAGAGCGTTGTTAAGAAAATGTAGCGTTCGCATAAATAGTCAAATTGATACATTTAGTTAATCTGAGAAAAAAAAAAATTAAAGAAGAAAAACAAGATGACGACGACGAAAACAAGACTTTTCGATCGAAATATATATGCACGCAGACGCACACAAAATGAACCACACAGTATCGTTTGGATAGTGTAACGACATCCCATGAATTTATGGGATCGAAAGATGGTAGTCTTAATGAGATTTGATGTTTGTGAATTTGATCGAATTTCTCACGAAAATGAGGCAACCAACCACAACGGAAAAGACGAAACAAGTGATCACCCACTTATAAGCTGTCAATGTGAAGTGACATTGATTTCTCTGCCACATTAACAGTAAATATTGACAGCATAACACGAATTCTTGAAGTTACAACATTATTTTGTGTATGTGACTATCACTCTCACTCTCTCCCTATCTGCGTTTTGTTTCATTGCTGTTGCTCGGCCAAGTGTTTTTCGACAGTATTCGAAGCAAGAATGAATAGGTGCACAAAACCTAAACAAGAGATTCCGATAAAAAATTACCAAAAAAAAAAAAAAAAATTAAAGCGTCGAACTTGTGGACAACGCGATCAACCGATATATCTATGGCAATTCAAAGGCACATACCAAATTTAAATATTTAAATAATTTTGCTATTAGTGTAAGTTTGATAATATTAAATTACCATAAATTATGTTTTATTTCTTTATATTATAACCCCAGCGCACATTCTTTTTCATTTTGCTTTGTGATGTGCTTCTTCTCTGGCTTTGTTTTATTTTTTATTGACTTCTTCTTATATTATTGTTACTATCATCAAGTTTTTTTTTCTTCGTCCAGTTTGTGCGTGTGTGCGCGCGTTCGCTAGCTCGCCTTCACTCGTCCATCGTGTCTCTTGTTCGCTCGCCCAGTCCGTTGGTCGGTCTCTGATCGGGCACACAGGTATGCATGTGTGGTGTGGTTTGGTGTGGTGTGGACTGATCGTCCATGTGCATGTTTGTTAGTTGTTGGTTGTTGGTTTTGTCGATCCAACTAACATCCACTGTCATCAATTTATTTGAATACCAAGTGTATTATTAATTCGTTGCGCGCTGTGCTGCTCAGGCTTGCTTACATGGTTTTTTAAAACAGCTCATTTAGTTTTAATGCGATTAGCTCGATTACTCGTTCGGATCACACTCACATTCAGTTATGCACGCGCACGCTGCGGCTATCTCATTCTCGGTTTTCATCGGTTTTTAAATTTAATTTAATTTAAAATAATATTGACATGTCATTTTAATCGATGGAATATAAATTATTATTCCTTTGCTAATGCCTTTATCCACATGTGCTTTCACGCTCTCTCGCTCTTTCCGTTTATCTCAAAACTCGTCGTTTGACGGTTGCCCGTTGCTCACATTATCGCTTCGCTGGACACCAAAATCAAGAATAATACGGGGAAAACAACGCGACATTTGTAACATTTTCGACTCGGTGTTGAAAATGAGTCGCAAACCGTCAACAACACCAAATCTTCTCTCTTTTGTATTTGTTCTCTTGTGGCTGCGTCACTTCTCGACATTTGATAAAATTCTTCGTTTTTTTTCTCTCCTCTGTCGTTTCGTCGCTGTTTTTTTTTTTTTTTTTTTGCCAAAGATAAACACGATGGGCATTTCGATTATCATTTTACCGTGTTAAATGTTCAGTTTTGGCAGATTCGTTTGCTATAAATTTGTACACAATCCGCAACCGATATACGGTGTTGTACGTGCATCTAAGTAGTCCATTATAAGTTGATTGAGCCACATAATTTGCATAAATATAATATTAAATGAATGTCCAATTTCTAAAGCGGGCATTTGTTAATGACAACTCTTTAGCGACACATAGAACACATGTCTTTGAACAGCATTTAGTTGTTTATTCGCGTTAAATTGCTGTCCAATCTCGTTATACCTCTGTCTCTATCTCTCTGTCAGCAGGCAGAGCGAACGAAAAAAAAAAAACTGTTCTGTGCTTGGCGCGCCCGTGATTTAAAACCGCCGCGCTTGATGAATTAAAGCCAATGAAATTAAGAAACTCAAATATTACAAACTAGCACACAGACATCGGGAGGAGAGAAAAAAAAACGCTCCATACATTAAACATGGTCAAATGTAGAATTCTTCGCATTTTTGGCACTTTCCATCAATTTAAAAATGATTAAGATGTGAATTCGACGCAACAGACCGAATTCGGTTGCCGCCAGTCACAGTTTATAAGTGGCAAAATTCCACACAAGCCATGGCCGGAAAGCGTGCGAAAAATCAAAAGAAAAATTGAATCAAAAACAGCATTTTTGTCAGTTTCGAAAACAGGAACAGCCACAACAACAACAACAACAACAACAACCACAACAACACTGATATTTAAGAGAAGAAAAAAACTAAAGTCAAACCGATGCGATTAAATTGAAATGGTAACCTGATGACCCGACTCGAAAATTCGAAAAGATACACTTCGTTCATAAAACCGTGTACAACAACAATAACCGACAATAAATGGAAAACAATCTAAAAATGATTTGTTCATTATGCGTACCAGATGCATAAAAATCGACCATTCTTACCTTTATTTCATGTGGAAACAAAAAGTCAATCATAGAAAATGTAAACATCAATCAACGAAACTGATGGTTTATGAAAATGCCACCCTTTTTACTGAAACGACAGACAGAGAGAAAAAAAAGCATTCCGGCCGAAATCAAAAAATTAGACAGAAATAGTTGCATTTCAAAATTAATCAATTAAGTATTTGATAAATTATTGTATATTTCCCATTGTATTGATGAATGCACACAGAACAAATATTTCTCGGGAATTCATTGTATGGAATACATTTCAAAGTAAATACAACTAATAAGCGAACAAATGAACGCACAATGAAATGAGGATGATCGCATTTCACGTGAAAAGGGTTTGTTTTTCTTTTTGAAAAGTGTGTGTTCAAGTATTTTTTGTTTCAACATTTTTGAAATTCATCAACGATTCATACGTGGCCTTGGAAGCTAGCTTGGAAGATATATAAATTTTTTTTTTCTTCATTGAAGAAGAAAACCAAATACTTCCGAACAACGAGTGCGTATGTAATTTCCAATAAACAGATCATTATTAATGATTCATTAATATCATCGATAACGTTTTCTCTCACTCTCAAAAAAAAAATGTAATACAAAACGTGAACCCACATCTCTGCATACTTCGAAAGGTATTTTTGATTCTTTGAGCATGATAGCATCGAGACATGTTTTCGGAGCTTCTTTTTCTGGAAAGAGGTATGGAAAACATTACGTTGATCATGATACGGTATGACTCGGTCAAATATTTTTATTGAGCACTCCATGAATTGAGAAAAAAAACACATTTCAGGGATCGGCAAGCGAAAAAGAAATGTATAACAACATGATTGAAACCATATAGGATTTGTAGAATATTTTGTGGGATTTTTTTTTTTGTATGGGACGATAGAATAAATTTTTAACCTTCGATCGCCCTGGAATGACAATAAGACTGATTAGTGCTAGAAAAGTTTCGAATTTCAAAGATTACAGCAAATTTTATGGGTTTTCATGCAATTTTCTACTCGAAGTGAATTGCTTTGAGTCAACGTGGCCTGTGTACGATTTGGTAAAATCAGAGCGTGTTATTAGCTGACGTCAGCTGCTGAGTTCAGCTGCTGACGAGTATGCGTTGCGTTGTTTTAACGGATTTGCAGTATAAAAACCAAAGTTTCAGTAATCATCCCATTGGTTTGTTGGGATGATATCTCGTTTTTATACTGTAAATGCGTTAAAATAACGCAATGCATACTCGTCAGCAGCTGACGTTAGTTAGTGCTGCTGACGTCAGCTCAAAACACGCTCTGGGTAAAATTGCAAAAATTCTGAATCTTCCAAAAAAAATTTAAAGTCAAACAATTTTATTCATCAAAAAACGAAGCTATATTTAATTAAATCTCTCTATTTGATAATGTTCTTTTAATATTTCGAACAAAAAAAAAATTGAGATTCCGTTTGATAATGGCTACGAGCAAAATGGAGAGAGAAAAGTCTCACATCCAGATGGTCAATGTACTTATTTGTGTCTACAATGACTAATCTGCACTCTGCTTGAGAATGGACGAATAAAGTGAATGAGAATGTCCAGAAGAGAAAAAAAAGTAATCGTTGCTGAATGTACTTGGAAGTAAAAAAAAAAGGTTGTTTATCGTAATTAGAATCAAATGGCATTTTCGATTAATCCATCAGAGAGGAAATAACAATGCATGATCATTTTCGGAACGATACACGACTACGCGATGATTGGTTTAATGGTGGAATTCAAAACGCTTAGCATATTTCATCACTTTGATTTTGTGGTGTTTATCCGTGGAAAATGGAAACAAAACAATCGTCCAAAGGAAAACCCATAATCTAATTTACACAAATATCTTTCTCCAAATCACATCCAATTAACTGGTCGAGAATAAATCTTTGAGTTAATTGTAATTAATGGCCGAAATGGTTGATGTTTGTATTCATTGAGCGTCGTTTGCTGGTATATGGGAACAACGATGAAACAGACGGAAAAATTGGTCGAGTGATTCGATTCGATACATTGTTGTCGTTTCAAGCGGGGCAAACACACAACAATGATGATGTGTACCCAAAACGATATGTCACTTCTAAACAATGCTTTTATTTGTTTAAGTCAATTTCATCTTTTTATTGAATATACTCGTTCACGCTCTCCATCGCTCTACTGGAACGCTTGCCGTGTGAGACCCGCACATCCAGCGAAAAAGCGTTTATTTCGCGAACAAGTTCGTTCGTTCGTTGCAAATTTAAAGAGAGAGAGAGAGAGAGAGAGAGAGAGAGAGAGAGAGAGAAAAGAGAGAGAAAAAAGTCGAGACCCATTCGAGATATGATGAAAATATGGAAAGTCAAATAATTAATGAATAAGAACATTAAGGCGCACATAACACAAATAGTTTACCTGAATGAACGGGCTGTTAACCGACTAACCAATACTCACGGTTAGTCCGTGTCTATGTGTATCGGCGAGAGCGAGAAAGACACACACTCTCTCACAACACGCACCATCATCGAATCAATAAAAATAATTTACAAAGCAATTTATCTCTTGCTCGTTTCAATTCACATATATATTCGGTGTTCGAGAAGAAAATAGGGGGCAAAACACATCACAAGATAAAGCTGCAGAGCTGAGAAGGAGCAGAAGAGATGGATAAAAAAAAAAGAATCCGCGTGGCTCCGACGGTGTGATGCGATTTCGAACCTGCGCTCGATGGCTGGCTGCTGCTGTTGCTTGTACTCGCTGGCAACCCAATCTCGTTATGGAATTATGCTTTTAAGTGCAGAAATATTTATTAATGGTAAGAAATTACTTAAATGAATCAGTGTGCGTTGCGTTTTGCCTACATATTTTCGAAGCTATTAAGAAAAATGACCGTACGTCCATTCAAATATAAAAGTACATATGTAGCTTACAGCTATTATTGTTTTACGTTTATGCTCTTTCTGCATTTTTCGCTCTGTTTTTTTCTTTTCATTTTACTTTGTATTCTTATGGTTTTGGATCGGCATGTGTTTTTTTCCGTATATTTATTCAATATTTCAAAAAATTGATCATAATAACAGTGTACATTATGCATAAAAGATGTCGACACTTAAAATATGAGCTCTCAGTTCATTTCATTTTTTTTTCTTCTCTTTTTTTTTTGGATTTCTTTATTTGGTTCTTTGTTTGTGCGTTTGGTGCTTTTTTCGTTGGTTTGTTCGTTCGTTTCTTTTCTGTGGTGCAGAAAAATGCATAAGTTAAGCTTAAATTAACGTTCAGTGGTCACTCAATAATTCGATGTTAACTCCATGTTGTTTGTGATTCATTGGCTGATCACACATTTTTAATTGATATTGAGTCTTGATTCAAGAGAAAAGAATAAAATTAAGATATTCACTGAAGTCGACGTAATAATGTTCCACATGCGATAACATAATTCCCCTCTTGATTACACCGCTTTAGCCGAGATTTAAGAATTTAGCGGTTTTTCGTGTTGTTGCTTCATTAAGCTGGTCGGTCGTGTTCACTTTCTCTTGGGCGCGCTGCCGATTGCCCATTGCCGTTTTCCATTTATCTTGTGTCGAACAAGCGTGGCAACTTTATAAATGCTCATATTTTAATAGACTCGCCTCATTATTCACCATTCATTCAAAATATATCTAAATATTTAAATAAATTGTGTTGTTGTTTTTTTTCCTTCTTATTCGTGGCCGTTGCCATTGCGTAGCCACATGACATTTTTTTTCCTCTTTGGTACACGGTGAGCACCATTTGTTATTGTTAACAAAGTCAAGCAGACGAATGAATTTGTGTCGTTCTTTTTTTGGGGGCCGATCTACCATAAATTTGGTTATAATTTAGTCGCTTAGTTCATGTTTTTTTTTTTCATCTCCATTTATCAATTAATCAAAATGACACGGTGTTAATGTGACTAATATCCTCTGCTTAAGCTCTTTCTTTTTTCACCTTTTCGACTGCTGCTCTCTTCACCTTATCTACGTACACTTCAACACGACTAATTCCAAAATAATTTAATCCAACTAACAAGCTGCCCAGTGTTTCACATTACACAATCAAATCATTCGTTAAACTGTCAAAAATTCATCTCAATCATCAAAATCTGGTGTTTTGAACTCTGAATTGACTCCGATCGATTGTATTGCTTTGAATGTGTACAGCAAAAAATATGAAGCTTTGAATATTTCATCTGCTGCTTTGATTTTGTTTTGCTTTTGCAATGTGGAAAATTGCAAGATGCATGCCATTCATTGTTTGAGTGAAACAAAAATTAGTCGGCTATCAAAAACAATTATTTTTAAATTTTGTACACACACACACACAGAGAGAGAGAGAGAGATAAAAAGAGAAAAAAAGACAGAAGAGCGTTTGATTGAGGCTCTTTCATCTTTCACACGCCTGATTGCTGTCACACCGAATAATTTCAAATCAGCAATGAATGAACTGAGGACGTGCATTCAAACAATAGTCGTAGTTAATTTAATCGATTTTGTCAAAAGTTAAATACCCATTGCAATTGAATTGTATGTTTGAAAGAAACGTTTTAAGTATTGAATAATGGATTGTGTCCTTTTTATCTATTTTCTCTTCCTCTCGTTCTCACTCTGCGCCTTCATTCCCTTTGGCTCTCTGTCTGTGTCGTATTGCATGCGTCTTTGTTGAAATCGGTAAGCGTAGCGTTTATACAATTGGCTCATCAAATGCTCTTGGTTTTGTTAATTTCCTTTCATTTCATTCCGTTTTCAACACGCAGACACAGACACAATCGTTCCTCCTCCCGGTTGCTATGACACCGATTTTCAATGGGCATTAATGCACAAAGTGTAGCATTCAATTCGATAAATAGCCGCATAAGTGGACAATAATGGATTGCACAGCAAAAACCATCTGGTTGAATCGTATTATGTCGCTGTGCGCATGAGACCACTTTGAACTATATTTCTATCCATTCCGCACTCACACTTACAGAGACCAAACAACTTCTTTCCGTTTTAATATCCAAGTAATTATTTCGAACAAGCCGACGACCAGACTACTTGAAATAACTTTTCCTCATAAATAGAAAATGCGCTATGCGCACGAAAGGAGAATAGGTGAATAAATAGGTGTGAATTTACAATACCAAAGGATTTTTCAGTTACGCAAGAATGCACGTTGTCAAAATGAATATGGTGAGATCATACGAATGACATGACTTTAAGAAAGAAATAATAGAAGAATGAGAGCAACATGGTTGGGATATTAAATGAACATTTTCACCATTCCTTTGCGCATAACACATAGTAGATATTGTGGAACATTGAAGCGGTAAAAGACCTTATTTAAAATCGTACAATGCATTCTCTTCACTATATAAAAATAAGTATCGCTCTACTTTTAAAGAAACAGTTTTAAGGCAGCCCTTCTTGCAAGCACAATGTTTAGACTTTCCAATTGAATTAAACATCATAAAAAGTGATTGTTATTTTGAAGATTTTTTTTTTTTTTTCAAAAGGAAAAATCATTTTCATCTGCGCCACAATGAAGTAGGCTGTTGCATTATATCCATTTAATAAACCCATTTTAGCAGTTAATTTCGAAATATTCATCTTTTCATCGGAATCATTATTAGGAAAAAAAAAATGAGATAGAAACTATAACAAATATTTGGTTTTTGTCCAATTTTTTTTTTATTGTTGCATCCATTTTGATGAAATAGCATTAATTTCAACTGGTGTACACCAGATTGACGTCAATCAAAAGTCATTTAATATTGATATTTATTATTTTTGGAATAATGTTATAAACGATCCTAATTCCAAAGAAAAATCAAAACTCGTGTGACTGCGCCGGGGACACTGAAAGAAAGACGTGCCCATCAAAGGATATTTCAAGTGAAACTTTCGATAATAGATTTTTTGTACACGAGTACCTGCTGCAAACAAAGGCGCTAAAAATAAAGTGGAAATTATCTAGAAAATGTTCGATCGAATAGTGTGAATCAATTGTTTTCGATGTTGGTTGGAAAAAGGTGCTAAAAATGGCTAAATACTCGTTTGTAACTCAAAAGCTACTGCGCACCGATGTGATGTCCCGTGATTCCAACGAATCTGTCCTCAACCGTATCTTGTTGAGGCTAATTGAGCGATCTGACGTAAATCAGAAATGTGTGTCCAGGTACAAGCATCCAATGCACAAAATGCGAACCATTAACATAAAGTTATCTTCATTACCTTCATATCCCATATCCACTGCGGAGACAGAGAGATAATAAATATTATAAACTGTGTGTTTTCTCTGAATAGGTATATTAATAAACAGTTTAAACGGGCGAAAAAAAAACCCTAAGAATCAAATCGAGAGAGAGAGAGAGAGAGAAAAAAAGCTATATTTATAAAAGTAAATAAATCGAGAAAGGAAATCAAAACTACAGATAGCTATCAATATTCATTTCGAAAATTTCCTAACAATGGTAGGTTACGTTCTAAAGTGTTACCAACGCAGCGGGAAGTAAGAGAGAGAGAGAAAGAGAGAGAGAGAGAGAGAGAGAGAGAGAGAGAGAGAGAGAGCAAGAGTGCTCTCGTATCATGGCACAAAATCTTATTATGCACCTTATATGTGTTTGGATTTTCGTTCGATCGAACGAACGTTTGTTGTATTGGTCTTCGTTGACTGTTCTTTTTATTCGTTTGCTTATTTTCCATTTTTGTTTTTTTCTTCATTAATTATAGTGATACTCCATGCAACTCCTTATAACAGTTCGATCATACTTTTATCCGATGCAGCAGCTTCGATTTCCACATAAATAAAATAAAGAAACAACATTTTCAAATGAAAACATAATTTTTCTTATTGATTCTGAAGATCGGCAATAATTTTTTTGTAAGAGTTATTACCATTATTTTTTTTTCACATTTTTTCCCCTTTTTGTGGATCCTTTGAACGACGCATCAAATTAAATTTGTACAAATGTGGTGTTTAATGAAAGATATTGGTGGTGTGGTGCAATTTGATGGGTTTGGAAATTGACCGTGCTTTTTGGTACATGATTCAAACACTTACACCTACAGCTCGACCCTCGGTTGCCTACCATTGGAATGTGTCGCCGATTAAAGGATCGAATAAAGTCATTTGTAATACATACGCGAAATAATGATAAATAAATCATGTAATTCGATATTTTCACTCCTTTCGGAATAGAAAAGACAAAAACATGAAATCGATTCATTGAGCTCATTTATTTGTGTGAAATAGGAATATGACTTTTCGAAAAAGGGGCAAAAACGACAACATTTTTTTTTTTTTGCTACAAGTACATTAATTACAGCGAGAGCAAGAACGAGGTAAAGCAGCGAATATAAAGTATTTAGAACATCTCTAGATTGAGTCACGAATTGGCTGATTTGCATTGAGAATTTCTTACGGATCGGAAGAGATCACATTGCGATTAAGTTGTTCATGAAATCAAAATGAGCGCACAAACGAAAACATTTGAGAAGAATTTTTTTGGTTGTAATAAGTTCTAATTGACATTCGAATAACATACCTAATTGTTACATGAATTGAGTTTCTTCGTCTTTTTTCTTTTCATCCCATTTTCTCTCTCCCTCTTTCTTTCCTCGTGCGTTTTATTTTCAGTACTGCATATTCACAGCAATATTTGTGACGCACTCCGAAAAATTACATACAATCAAATAGATTGATTTTATTTGATATGGTCGGAGTCGGTGTTTGCCTTAGTTGCAATTAAATCATGCAAGAGAAGAAGGTAAAAGAAACAACGAAAAAACTGAATTCCTCGAAATAGTCATTATATATATTTATATGCATGTAACATATACTCCAGCGTTCTTCTTTCACTTTTTTTACGTTTTTATTTCATTCTTGAGTTGGTTTGTTCTTCGTTTTTTTTTTTATTATTGTATCCACATTCGTGCGATCTCTCAGTTTCCTTTCATTGCTCTTGTATGTGACTGCGCGCTGATTTTTTTTTCGTCCGTTTGGTCGTTCGTTTGTCCGTTTGTTCTTCCCTCTATCTCTCTCTCTCTTGCCGTTCAATGTGTGTACCTTTTTGCATCATGCTCAATTCTTTAGTGCGTCCGGTACAAATTCCTGGTTATGTTACACTGTTAGGTGTAAAATTGCATGGAATTTATCGCTTTCCTCTTAAACAAAAATATCACACAAACATAATTAAGAGAAAGATTAAGATACAACAAACGATTTCACAAAATTTGTTGGTATTGGAATGTATGTTTTCTTCTTCGGCTTCTTCTGTTTTTTTTTTTTTTGCTACATACACACGGACTTTACATTTTTATCAACATGTAATTCGACATGGTGTCTTCACTTATACGTGTTCTAGTCAAATGGTCGAATGCTCTGACTGGTTCATATGTTTGTTTTGGTCACATCACTTTAGCGTTACATTCGAATTATTCAATGTGTTACTCCAGCGTGTGTTTATATTCCTTGTTTTTTTTTTTTTTCTTTATTCGAGAAACGGGCAGCCGCGAACAGATTCAGCGCACCTCAACGACACAAACGAAAAATGAGTCCAAAAAAAGAAGAGGAAAAAAAAAGTGAGAAAAACGCGTAGCGAAAAACAAAAACAAAGAATCTCAAATGTGATATTGACGAGCCGACAACGAGTGGCTTAAGACTCTTTAGCTGATGCTGATAAAAATGCCTGTTAAATCGCCAGTGTCATTCGATACAACACACTGGACAAAATGAAGTCGAAGCGGTGCTCTTCGTTCGTTAAACCAGCCAACCAGTATGCGCATGTGTGTGCCAAAAGGCCCAGAAGACTAAGTCACACAGAGTGAAGAGTGTTGCGCGCGCGAAACAATAAAATTAAAGTGAACAAAACAAAAGTCAATTTAGCTTTTTATTGTTTTGGTTATCGTTTGTTTCTGCGTTGCGTTTCACTGTTTGGTGTTTTGATTATGCCATGTTCATACATATTTGTTGCACTTGGGCGTTTCAGTGGTGTAAACGAGATGAAAGACGTGGATGAACACATCGAAGAAAAAAAACACACACACAAAGAACAGAACAGAACAGAGCAGAACCAACGGGCTGGGGCAAAGAGCGGTCGCGCAGAGAGAGAGAGAGAGAGAGAGAGAGAGAGAGAGATAGAGGGAGAAAGACACAATTGTCGGCAGTTGATAAAAAGAAAAGCGACAATTACATTTGTGAAAAAGCGACGACAATGATTGCAGCAAAAAGAGACAATAAAAAATTATAAGCGATTTATTTATACGTTTGTCGTTCGTTTCTGTTGCTGCGTTCAGTTCTGTGCTGTGTCTCTCTCTGTCTCTGTGTTTTTTTTTTCTGTTCGCCATCTCCACGCTAGGCCCTTTTGATGTACATTTTTTTCGTCGCTAATTCCATGTAACGATCAACAAAAGTTTCGGCATTCCACGAGAATGTGAGTATTTTAATTGTGTCTTATTGTGAAACACCCCAGATGACAATCTCCTATTTTTACCTGCAAAACTGCGCGAAAGATTTACGATTTTGGGATTGTGTCCGATATGTGTTTTTCTCTCTTTCTCTCTTACTTTCTTACTCTCTCTCTCTCTCTCACTCTTTTGTTCTCTCCTCTTTTGAATCTCGTGCAAGAAAGATTTGCCGCCGCATTTAAATTTCCTTTTAATTAACGCAACACCAGACTGGGATAATATGTGTTGTAATTGATTTGAGAAATAATTCGTACAATTTTTTTTCTCTCTCGCTTACTTGAACCGCGCTCCAATGAATCACACTCATATTTTGTTTGGTTTGTTTATTTTTATGTGCACAACCAGCTATCGATTGCTAGACTTATTGGCTGATTGTGTCTCGGGCGATTGTATGCAGAGCATGTGAAACACATTGAGCTGATTGAACTCGAATTCAGTCACTTCTGTTGTTGTTGCTGTTCCCATGGCTGAAGCATGTAGTATTTTAACGGTTTCGTCAATTTTTTACAGTCTGATTATTAGTTTATTTAATAGTTTTCTAGGGAGAAATAAAATGGAAGGCAGCGCTAAGATAAACGTTTATGACTTGCGCTTGAGTTATCAATGTGACAACAAAACTACAGCAAAAAAAAAAAGAGTATCAAGTAATCGGATTTCAGTTAACGAGGAGATAAATAGCATCTATGGCACTTAAAGGATGCTAATAATCAACAAAATCATAGCCGAAACGAGACACAGAACATTTTTCGCTATTTTCATTCAGGCCGTAATTTTTCTTTTGCTTCGCTTGTTTTTCGTTGTTTTCTATTTCACTTCTGGCTTCAATGGCCTTTCATCGGCGCATTCAGTGCGCAGTTTGCTCATACCTGCACCCGAACATACACACATAAAATGAGTATTGTGTGAAAATGATCCTACACCATGATTTCCTTCAGTTTAACTCAAATTTCAATAACTATTATGTGGTTGCTACGAGCGATGATTATTACTTAGATCGAGAAAAAGCAAAGTTGGGCCTCGCTGATTTACATATTTCTTTCGTTGTTCTCGTTTTTTTGTTGTTGTTGTTGTTGTTGGTGTATAAGTCTTTCTGTGTGTGCATGTTTGCAAAGCACAATAAGCAATACAATAAAATTATCATCTCACGTTCTATGAGCCCATGAGCCTCTCTCCGTTCATCTCTTTCACTTCACTTCCATTTTCTCCGTTCCAAACAGCATGCAAACAGATTGATTTTTCAATCGTTTTTGGCCAAAGAGATATGAATGTTTGCACACTCGGTTGGAAATCTATTCACGCCTTGTCAAATATATACCGATATTTTTGCAGTTTGTTAACTTCAATGAAGCGATTATCCAATGTAAATCACATAAACTCTAGAATACCGAGAGTTCTTGATTGCTCTTCACAATCTCTCTCTCTCTCTCTCTCTCTCTTTCTCGGTGTCTGGGCTTCCATGAACATGATACGAAGAAAATGCTAAAGGAAAATAAAATGAAACCGAAAAAAAAACAAAGTAGAAGAAAAAAAACTCTGTGCATAATCATCTTACATAATTCAAATAGTCAATTCTGATTTATTAATTTACTTTTCGTGAACACATTCAAAATAATAACCATAATGCAAAATAATAAAAACGAGAAAAAAAAAACAAAATAACGAAAAACAAAATATGAAAAATTGCCCAATTACAATTCGTGTTAAAGTGCTTGAGTAACAACTGAAATGTAAATGGAAAATAGTCTTCATTTGCGTTCCTTTTTGTACACAGTATGTACATAATAAGAAATTTATTCATCACGTTAGTGTAATAGCGCTGTGTTAACTTCGTCAAAGGGTGTCTCCTTTCGTGGCTCTATTGCTTTGTGCAGAGTGAAGTCTTATACCGGGAACGAATGCAAGCAAAGAGTTTCAGAGATTCGTCTTTCGGAATGCCATACGATTAAGGACAGTCTTGACTAAACGCAAACATTGAAAAATGGAATTTACGATGAGTCAAACTGAACACTTCCACACACAAACATTTTGTTGGCTTTTCAGTGTGCACCCGGTGTTTGAAACTTTGAGCACACCATTTACAATTTATTTACTAAGTCAGTATTTTGTTTTGGAGCCCAATGAAACTAGACAGTTATTGGTTGTACGAAAATAATTCGCTTTCCAACAGCAAATACAATTCCTGTTCGAAAATTACTCGTTGCGCAGTACATCGATAAATTGTTTTTTTTTTTTATTATTCATTCGTAATTGTTTTATGCATAATTTAATATTAATTGATAATTAAAATAATAGAAAAATTAAGTTGTTACCACCACATAATACGTACAATGTGTTTTATTTTTTTTTTCTGTTGCTTCTTCGCTTCATTTTTTGTTAAATGATGAAAATTGTTTTTTTTTTCCTCTTTCAGTTCGTGCCCCCCTCCCCTCTAACATTCAGTGTGTACGTGTGTGTTTTTTTTTGTAGTTTCTGGCCGAGCACACAAATTTCGTGCATATACTTGTGTTGACCACTGTAGACACGAACGTTAAACAAGTTAACTGCAATATTAGTACCATTTGGTCAAACAACGTATGCACGCTGCCACCGCCGCTGCTGGTGCCGTCGATATGTTCTGTAAATTCACACGCATGACTAAATTTGAGTGCTTGTTTTGTTTTATTTACACATTTACACAGTCATTAATTCATTAATTTTGCTTGATTGCAATCTTTAAATTAATTACCTTTAAAGCTTACACCTTTCGGCTAACAAGAATTAAATATATATATTATATATATATAGGAATGTATTAGTGGACTTTGGCAATGCGTGGTTCAAGTACGGTTAGGCCCTAATTAACGTATTAATATTAAAATTGATTCCAGACAACCAGCGTCATCAGCCATGTCCACTTTTATCCAGCTCGTTAGAATGCAGCAGACGTTGCAAAAAGAAGAAGAAGAAGAGGATGATAAAAAGAAAGAGCAAACGTGGTTTTTAAAAAATAAATAATTTTAATTGTTTTTATTTTGATTATTATTACAACAAAGCAGTTTGGAATTATTATTTCTTTTTTTTTTTTTAAAGTTAAGTTAATCCGAAAAATTGCTACTCTTTATGTATTTTTATTCAAACATGAACGAATTGATGCGAGAAAAATTCTTGCGTTTGTGTTGCTGTTGTTCTGTTTTTTTTTTTTTTTTATCGGCAATCACGGAATTCTGGCATAGAGAGTTGATTGTAAACGTATAAATTTCATATAAATTTTTAATTAGGGAATATTGCATTATTAGTAAAATGAGCACGTAATAATATCATGGCATGTCGAATGAGAAGCACACGAAAGCAGACAAGAACATTGTAGGTATAATGAAAATCGATACAGAAAAATTATCATATTCAAGGATCAAGTGTAACAAGCATCTAGACGAGTTTATAATAAATGAAATTATTTTTAGAAAATTCATTAAATTACTTCGAAATTTATTTTTAATTTGTTCGTTTGACCGGTACGAATAATAGCATGTTGGTGTAGATGAAACACATCAGAGGAAAAACTTTGTTTTCGTGCATTTTAAATTAGCATTTTGTGAATGCGACGACAAAACCTTAATGGCTCTCGTTATTGTTTCGGTGTTTGTGTGTTTTTTATTTCACTTTCAATACGAACTCCTAAGTATTTACATATTCTAAACAGAGAAAGATTCTAAGATAGAATTCGGATCAACGACTCGTACAAATGAACACTGTATATGCTGCTCACGTTCCTAATGTTTATGTTGCTTCAGTGATTATGTACCTATGTTGTCATAGAGTAATTATTTTGTTTCTAGATTAAATAATTATATTCTCCTTGAACTAATTTAAATCTTTCTCTTTCGATAGCCACAAAACAGAAATTCTACTAGTAGCTTTCACTACGAATATTTTAAACGATTTTTGTTCTATTAATTGTGGTTTCTGTTTTATTCACCATCGAATAGAAAGAGTGAAAAAAGTTCTAGAACTAAAGTAAAATATTGTTCAAAGACACGACGTCGCAAGAGTCGTTCGAATCGATTAGAATCCAATTGTTCGTAGACTACAACGTTTTTTTTTCCCTAAAACTTGCTATTTTCCCTTTGCCAAGCATATCAATATTAGTTTGTAATCAAGTATCGCACATGTTGCGAGTTTTAAGCCTACACTTGGTCTGCACACTTTAAACAAACACCATGTAATATGATACTTAGCTCTCCAAGTCCTCGTAAATATTAAAGCACGACTTTTTAATTGACATTTTTATGGTGTTTCTCTTCGTTTTACCTTTTCGCTCAGTTCGGAGTCGTCAACCGTATTGGGCTAAATTGATGATGATGGTGGTGGTGGTGGTGATGATGATCTTTTTGCTCTGTTTATACTTGACTTCGGAGACTTTGATTTTTTTTCTTTCTCTCTCTTTAAATGGTGCTGTGGCTGTGTGTCGACCACCGCTTGCCCACTTATCATGTTTACACGTGCATGTGTTTGTAATGATCATATTTGTATGCGATAGAGAGTGCGCGTATATAATTATATCATATGTGTAGATCCAACGATTATCTGCACGAAAATCGCTGTGTTTAACTATTTCTCATTCGTCTTGTGATAAAAAAAAAAAAGAATTTGAAGCGATTTTACTTCTTTTCCCAATCTCAATATTTTTCTATACATAAATTGTTCAAATAATAGAAGCGAATCAAATGTGGTCAAAAAACGAAGGAGTTTAACAAAATTATGTGGTTTTATTTCAATTTAGAAAAATTAAATGTGCAAATGTATGCGACTATCCATTGAAAAACTGAAAACATAAACCAAAAAAAAAAAAATACACAACATAAAACAATGTTCAACCGGAATTACCAAAGGAAGAAGAAGAAGGAAGAAAAAACGAAACCGCATTGCAAGAGTATTTCGGTTTTTTTCGCTCTCATCTCTTTGCCGCTATCACTTTAACAGACGATTCATTCGGCGTAAACTCAAAACCAGACGAATTGGTTCTCCAGCTACAGGAAGCCGTTTTCAATAACGAGAACAACCCAATATAATCAGTTGAGGAGAAAAAAAAAATGGGAATCACGCTTAAACAACTGATAACTAAATTAATTTATGCAATAAGCTTCGGTTGACTTTACTTACTAAAGCAATCGGCAGTGGTTTCAGCGATCACATAGCCGCCGAACGGCGGAGAGAATACATCGTAAAATTAAGTCGTTAGCGAAAATCTGTAGTATAGATGCATGCGCGATATGGTTCGGACACATGGGATATTGAAACGAAATCGGAGATGAAGACATGCTTTTATGATTTTTACGTTAATTATAACATGCATTAACTAATTTCACAGTTGATAATTCTCGATTGAAAACGCATAATGCTGTTGAAAATTGCCGATCAATATATTGTGTGTGTATTGTATGTTTGTATGAATGGCCTATTTCGTTTATCAACGCTCCAACGCATGCATCATTGCGCGCCGAGCCAAAGTCGACTTTGCCTTTGGGTCGCATGCGTGCCTGTTGCGCGTCACTGCGATCAATCCAAATGACATTGCATTTGTTATAACATAAATTTTCTCAAACGATTCAACTACTTATCGACTTTTGGTAATTGATTGGCGGAGGCTGCACCACATAATATGTATATACATATGGGTCGAGTGCCGCCGACAATCTTGGTTCCACGTGTGTGTTCTATGTATGTCACCAGAATCACTTATGTTGCGGCAATAAATGGAGATTTATCGGTGCAACATCAAAAATGTGTAGTTTTTATTTTTGCTCTGCTTGTAAGTGGCAGACTCATTTTGTGCTTGAGACGTTTTTCCCAGACGAAAAACTGAAGGGAAAAAAAAACGCTGTAAAACATTTAATTCGACTCTTTTTCAAACCATTAAATTAACGTTTATTGTTATGTTTTTTCATGAGATAGTTCGCTACACCATTACCTACATCGGGTCTATATGTACGCCTTTTATTGCCTTGAAAATACAAGTCTATGTGGCGACAATACCGTTTCCACCACTTGAAAATGTAATTGATTTACATATCGAGTAAAACGAATGCAACGAAGAAAATTATTGCTCTTTTTTCCCCTGAAATGAAAGTGGTTATTCCGTGTGCGGTTGAATTGTAAAATCAAATGACGCACAGCTTCATTTCTGTCCTATCGAAGTAAGTATATTGGCATTTATGGCTTTATTTTATATTTATTTATTTATACGGCGAGAAATTTCACTTCTTTTCTCTTTCACTCGGTATCCCACTTTCTCTGTCTCATTCCCATTTTCTTGCTGCGTTCTTAAGAGTCCTACCGGAGTGTGCATTTGGTTTTTTTTTTGGAGTAAGAACGGACCTCACGCAATTAGTAACCGCTTCACATTATAAACAGTGGAACATGTGCGTGTAAAATCTGTTCGATTGCGTATTGTTACGGCTATGGGTTTTCAACATTGTCGTCGTTGCTGTCGTTGCCGTCGTCGCCGACGTCCTTATGCGAAAGATATATGTGTCACGAGATGTTAGGCAGCAGACTATTTAAATGGTTTTTCTCCGCTGTTCTAATTTTCTCTTTTTTTTAACATAATTTTTCATTTTTCTTTTCTGGCTATGTTTTATCTTCCCTATCCTCCCTCTATTCTGTCAAAAGGAATTTCGATTTGAAGAAATTTTTTTTATAGTTCCTTCAAGCTAAGTTTTTGGCTTAACATTATTCTAATTCTTCATATGAATTTTATGTTTGAGTAGAACAAGAGAATACCAAATCGAATTTTAAGTGTTTTTTTTTCCTCGTCTATGAAATGTACTTTTCCATTATCGATTTGACAAACGCATTGGTAGAAATGCCATAGAAATCGTTGGTTTTTATGGCAATTTATTATTGGCCACATCGAATGCTAGTTCATTAGATAAAAGTATAACCAAATGGAATTGCCGTCAAATCATCGATTTGTTTGTATCATCGGCCCAATTGCACAGCAACAGTTGTGTGTTATATGGCTCTCATTTTTTTTTTGTTATTAATACAACGGTTTTTTTTCTCCGTTTTACTCGCCAGCGGCTTTGATCTTTTCAAAACAATAACAAATACAATCACAATGAACGCATCGAGCGAAACATGAAGAGACAGAACTTCAATCTCGATTATTTATATTCCAATGTGGCAGACCAACTAACTGCAGAAAAAATGAGAGAATTTAATCTGGCCAAACTCATAAAAACTCATGTACGCTCTCTGATATGATGCTGCTGCAAGCCATCGCGAGAATGCTTGAGATAGAGCGAGAGAGAGTGTGAGAGTGAGATAGAGAAAGAGGATGTTTGTATTTTCCGAAACTGAATAAAAGTAAATAGAACTTGAACACGTTTCCCTTTTTATTGCATCACTAAACAAATATAATTTCAACAACTGTCGTTATGCGTGTGCCGCATTCTGAATTTATTCCGTTTAATAAATGTTGATATATCAAGTCGGTGTGCCGTGTCAGAACATTCGTTCAATTTGCCCCTTAATGCACGTGCAATAAATGCAACAATAAAACAATATTTTTGCGACCATCAAAAACCATACCAAATGCAGATGAGAGTTTATGAGAGATGACCGTGTTTTTAGCTCGGTGTTGTAGCTCAAATCACACTGGCAAAACAACGAAGCTGCCAGGCGGAGATGTGAGACCAAAAAAAATAATACACATACATCATTTGAGATATTTGTGTGCTCAAAGCCCAACATCCTCCATGTTCTTTCCCAAACCACGCGCGTCCAATCAACTGAAAGTCGGTCTATTCAGTAAAACAAATCACAAATTAACGCCGACTTTACGATTGAAGATGAACTAAATGCGTGTGAGAAAAAAAAAGATTGAGATTACATTTGGTCGCTTGATAAGAGTGCCGAATTTTTTTTTATCGAAGTCAATGTCATACGATAAATTTCGTTTATCTTACGTTTCTTGTATCGAATGATCAAGGAATTGCTTCGAAACGGAAAGTTTGAAATTTACCACAATTGAAAACAATTTGAATTTTACCACCATTTCCTTTTAATTTGAAAAGAGAAAAAAAAAAACCGTTTAAGATTGCTGATATTTACTTTGTCCACAATTGTGGTTACACGATTCGAGCGTAGTGATTGTTCGTGTTCTCGCTTGAATATCGTCTTGTATAAATATGCGAGCTTGCTAAGCAATGATCATAGTCACATTTCTTCAGTCATTCGAAGAAGTTTCAGCTAAAGCAAACAATTTACAACTGTTTCAATTACAATTCAATTTGTTTTGTTTTAACAAATAAACAATTATTTTGTTTTAAAAACCTTTTTTTCCCCGAATAAATTCATTCATCAAAATGGCAAACAAGCATAACTTATTGTTGTTGTTCGATCGTCCACTCGAACCAGTGTTCATGTCGAAAGGCAAGAATAGAGCCAAATTTGATGTGCCAAACAGCCTTTTGAGTGATCGTTACAAGGGCAACCCTGAGATTCAAGAACGTTTCGGTGAAGATGCTGGAGAACGCATTCCGGTCCGTGCCAACATTAGCATTCCAAATTTGAAGGTTCCAATGTCGTTGGATCGCAAGGAACAATTCTCATTGTTCATTCCACGCCATCGACGCATTGCCGCCCATCTTATCAACATTTTCTTGGGACTCAAGAGTGTCGATGATTTTCAAACGGTTGCCGTGTACGCCAGAGATCGTGTGAATCCCGTTTTGTTCAACTATGCAATGTCCGTTGCTCTGCTTCATCGTCCGGACACAAAGGATCTGAATTTGCCATTGTTTGCTGAAATATTCCCCGAAAAGTACGTCGACTCAAAGATGTTCCGTGAAATTCGTGAAGAAGCGACGGTTGTCCCGGACGGATCGCGTATGCCGATCATCGTGCCCAAAGATTACACCGCATCTGATCTTGAACCAGAGCATCGCTTGTGGTACTTCAGAGAGGACATTGGCATCAATTTGCAGTAAGTTTTTTTTTTTGAAATGAGAATACTTCATTATAGATGAAGATAATATTGAATTTATTAATTTGTCTTTTTTCATTCCAGTCACTGGCATTGGCATCTCGTGTATCCTTTCGAAGCGGCCAATGATGCTATCGTTCGTAAAGATCGTCGTGGTGAACTTTTCTATTATATGCATCAGCAGGTTTGAACCATTTTAGAATCAAAGTGTTGCATTTTTTTTCTTCAAACATTAATCAGTCAAATCCAAATTATTATTTGACATTAAATGATTTCTGTTCTTGAAAAATTGTGAATTGAAAATCTAAAAAAAAAAAATTTCAAATAAATGTTGAACTTCTTTGAATAGATTGTGGCCCGTTACAACTTTGAACGTTTATCGAATAATTTGGCTCGTGTGACACGTTTCAATAACATCAGAGAGCCAATTACTGAGGCCTATTTCCCGAAAATGGATTCGCTTGTTGCGTCACGCGCTTGGCCATCTCGTGCAGCCAACACTCGATTGGCCGACTTGAACCGTGAATTAGATCAAGTTAAATATGACGTAAGTGACTTGGAACGATGGACCAGCCGATTTGTTGAGGCTTGTCACCAAGGCTTTGTCATGGACACATCTGGCAATCGCATCCCATTGGATGAACGCACTGGCATTGATCTTTTGGGTAATATCATGGAGTCATCATCACTTTCAGTCAATCGCGATCTTTACGGTGATTTGCACAATCTTGGCCATGTGTTCATCTCTTACTCTCATGATCCGGACCATCGTCACTTGGAAAGTTTCGGAGTGATGGGTGATAGTGCGACTGCTATGAGAGACCCAGTCTTCTACAGATGGCATGCATATATCGATGATTTGTTCCAAGAACACAAACAACGTTTGCCTCAAGTAAGTTTCAATTAATTGATAACATTTAAGCGTTCGGTTTAAATTCAAATCGATGCATTGTTCTCGATGGAAACCAATTGAAAAATCGTATAATAATTTCTCCATAGTACACAACTCAACAACTTGACTATCCAAACATTCGAGTTGAAAGTGTTCAGGTGCAACCAGATAATGGGCCAGCTAATACCTTCCAAACGTTCTGGCAACAATCTGATATTGATTTGTCACGTGGTCTTGACTTCGTTCCTCGCGGAAATGTCTTTGCTCGATTCACTCATTTGCAACATACTGAGTTCATATACAACATTAATGTGAACAACGGCACTGGCGCTCAAGCTATGGGAACATGTCGAATTTTCATGGCTCCACGGAATGACGAACGTGGCACACCAATGTTGTTCAGAGATCAACGGCTCATGATGACCGAATTGGATAAATTCACCGTCGCATGTAAGTGTTATATCGAAAAAATTTAATTTCCCCAAACTTTGTTGTATATGAAATGCTAAAATGCCTCTTCAACTGAACAGTGAACGTTGGTCCAAATCTGATCCGACGCCGTTCAACCGATTCATCGGTTACAATTCCATTTGAGCGTACATTCCGTGATTTGGATACAAATCGTCCAGGCGCCGGTACACAAAGCGAGGAACAATTCGTAAGAAATAGCATCATTCATAGTTGATTCGCGAGTTGACAAACGACTTTTTGTTTTCAGAATTTCTGTGGTTGCGGTTGGCCACAGCATATGCTGATTCCGAAGGGATTGCCTGGAGCTGGTCTTGCCGCCGATTTATTTGTCATGATTTCGAACTATAATGATGATCGAATTGACCAAGATTTAGTGGGAACTTGCTCGGATGCCTCGTCATTTTGTGGAGTCAAAGATCGTCTGTATCCAGACAGAAGATCGATGGGTTATCCATTTGACCGTTTGGCTCGTTCAGGTGTTGATCGCTTACAACAATTCCTTACACCAAACATGAACATTGTTCAAGTCAACATTGTTCATACCGATCGCACCGTACAACGCAACCAACGCCAATAAATTCAACCCCGATTTCAAATTCGACGACGAATGAGGAACCAAAAAAAATCGCGACTATCTTCAAAATGAATAACAAAACTGCCGATATTCTTCTTTTTTTTCTATTCTAAATATTTCATTGAAGCTTCATATGAAAACATGTATCTAAAAATCAACCAATAAAAATATCTGTTTCATGTCAAATTAAATCCAATATTGTTTTCATTTGACTTTAATGCTTTTCTTAACGCTTGGATTGACTCCCTTCGAGTTGAAAAAAAAAAAACACGCTCACAAATCCTTCTTAAACCCTACAGTGATGGCGTTTTTGCTTTCAAAATATTTAGATTTTACAGAATCATATATTTTCCGAATTGAAAATACACTAGCATGAAATCTCAGTAAAACATTCGTCTTAGCAAACAAAAAAAGGCGATTCCATCCTAAATCATGCGGTTTAATCGACTTTAAAACGATTTATACAGCTTTTCTGCTACTGCTACTAAGAACAGCTCCAACTTAATTCCAACTTACATAACTTGGAATGCTCACATTAATTAATTTTATGATTTTCGACGGTTTGCCACATTTTGTATTGGTAACAAATTATGTTTGATTTATTATTACTTGCTCGAAATGGAGAACTAATTTTCCATGTTATATTCTAGGTCGCCCCAGTTTCTTTTTTATTCCACCCAATTCGAGGAAGAGTATGAGTGAGAAAAGCGAGAAAAAAAAAAATAGAATTGTATATGCGGTTCTTTCGATTTATTTATTGCTCACTTACAACATCTCGATCGAATAGGTATTAATTTGGCGAAATAATGCGCAATCATTTGGTGTTTGTGAGTCAATCGTCGGTTGCATACAACATTGGTCGACGTTGGTTTCGTATGGCTACCCCCCGACAACGCAAAAATAAACGACGAAACATAGCCAATATGAACAATGAAACATCTATGAATACAATATTAATTACAATCGCAATGAGATTCACAAATTTTAACAAGCCAATTGTATTATGTTTATTATAATTTTATTGCAGGCAACTTGGTATTGTTATGTCAGTCGATTGCTTCTGTGTACGCTGTACGCTGCTTCTAAATTGCAATGAGGGCACGAAGATGGAGATGGTAGCTATATTTTCTAAATGGCTGACATGGTGTTTTCATTTCTTCTACTCACTCACTCTCCCTTCTGCGTTATGCTTCTCATTCTCTAGATTGTCCTATTATAAGCAACCCCTCAGAGATAAGTGAATAAATGATACGTAATCGTCTAACAAGCGAATAATAGCTAACGATTAGGTCGAAATGTATTTTCATCTCTTTTTGCTGGTGCAGTCATTAAACGCTAGCGTAGCATTTCACGTTTGGCAGAGTTTTCTGCTATTAATGCAGCTCTCGCCGAAGCGAATTGCACGAGGGCACAAATAGTACACGAACGAATGGGAACGAGAGGGAGAGAGAGAGAGAGAGAGAGAGAGAGAGAGAGAAAAAGAGCAAAAGACTTGCCCTAAACGAACAACGACATACTATTTGTCAGATAAACAACTTTGCTGGGACTTCAAACTACATTTATTATGGAAAAAAGGGAAGAACTTTCCGAAAAATCGGAACCCCGAAAATAAAATGCGTATTATGTTATTAAATGGTGTTTGCTCATTTTATTTTATATCGCTCCGTCCACCAATGACATTTTCCAGTCATCATCATACAGCCAGACCAAACTGTTGACTAAGTAAAATGTGACGGGTTATTCGAGCGTGTGGTTCTATGTGTACTTGAGCGGCGTGCACGAACAAGGGATGGGGTGATTTGGTTTCTGATCTGATGCCATTTGCTGCCGTTGTGCGTGAGAGTTGATTGTCTTTGTGCACAAATGCTTCTTCTTCTTTTTCTGCTTGTTTTTTTTTCCACTGAGTTTTGGAAATTTTAAGCAAATATCTTTTTCATTGAGCTTATATTTTAATGTTATAATTCCGAAAGGGAAATGACTCAGATTGTTATACGTTGATTTTTATCCGCCGGATTAAATTTCACAATGATACATTGTTCGGGTGAAAAATTGCGAGTGCAAATGTAAACATGTCAAAAAAATATGGCTTGAAATTAATGGATTATTTTCAGTGGAAATTGGAAAATCGATTGAATCATTCTCATACGTTTTAAACGAATTTCACCAATTGATATCATACTATATAGGTGCATACATATATATATATATATATATATACTTTTATTATAGTCGACGATGCCAACAAATTATGATCTTATTGTATAATTAAGTCGATATCAAGGATCGGTTAGCGATCAATCTTTTGATCGCCGTTGAAATTTGAGCGCAGCATGGCAATACCATATTCTTCTTCATGCTGCTGCTGCTGCAACAGTCTGCCAGCTTGGGCAAGCGAGTGCGAATGTGAGCACTAGAAAAAACACAAATCAAGCAAACGAGAAGTGAAAATGGAAACAAAACACAGAAAAACAAAGGCACAAAACGAATGCACGAAACGCAAACACACGAATTATACACACATATATACAAATGAAGAAAATAAACCACCAAACCATTGGGCGTGTTATAGCAATAAATTCATTTGTTTAACAAGGCGGGTTAACGCCATAAAATATATATAAATACACTAGTACTTAGTTAAACATTGGCACCTATGTTAACAGGAGAATAAATTTAACTCACAATGGAATAATTTTCAAGACGCAACCAGAAGAAATTGGAAAAAATAAGAAACATTGAACGATTTTGCACACACGGAAATATGGAAACTAAAATGAATGTTTTATTTTTGGTTTATCTCTTTGTGAGTTGTTGTTGCTGTTTCGTTTTGTTCGCATTCAATTGATCTCTTCAGAACCCATTTTTATCCGTTTAGCAACGCAAATCATTACGAATGATGTTTCTACAAAGAGGAAAAAAAAGCAGTAACAACAACGACGAAACAGTATTCAGCTTTTAAGCCCCAAATCGATTGCAGCTCGAAAATATATGGCTCGATGAAAACGCAGTGTAATTAACGAATGAAAATGTTAAAGCGCCAAACCGCATCATTATTGTTATTTTTCACCATCACGAAGGATAAAGAAATCATAATTTTCTTTTATTTTAGTCTTAAATAATATGGCAAAAGAATGGCATTTAGGCTTTATCCAACTAAACGCACAAAAACTGTGCAATGACTCAAAAGAAATGGAAAACAAGTTATGTATGGATGAATTGGACAATATGAAAGATGGGGATTAGGTGTGCGCTAATTTTACGATACAAATGTGTAGATGGTTTGGATTGCCTCAATGAAAATGTAAACTAAAATCATAATTTGAAGAAGAGCAGAATTGCATCAGCTCATATGTACTTACATGGTTTAGATGTTTTTTTTTTTGTTTGGTTTGTTCCTTTCCATGCATTTGAGCTAGAGTCAGTATCGCGCGCGTTCTCGGCCAAGAATGAGATGTGTATATTGCAAATGTGTACAATAGAAAGACGCCTATTTGATTTAATGAAGTCAACGGAAATGGTAAAAAAAAAGTATAGAAATATACACGACCGAAATGCCAACACATAATTATTGCGTTATAGTTTTTTTTTTTTTTTTTTTTTTCCTCTCTCACATAGTGGAGATAGAGAGAGAGAAGAGGGAGCCAAGTATGAGCGACGTGTAATGAAATCACAAATACACGTAGGAAAATGCACCAATAACATAACATGATATATAATTGCAACGAGTGTCAGGAGAATGGTATAGCGAGATAGAGAGAGAGAGAGCGGGACAGCACGAGCGTGTGCATGAACGCAATTGCGAAACGGTGAAAAGAGTTGGGCTGAGAGTTTCGAGTAAAAATATGGACAATGGCACGGGGATTCATAATAACAACAACAACAACAACAGCGCCGCGCTCCAAACGTGATGATATGTGTCTCATTAATAAAATGCAAATACAAATAGCCAAATAGCACTTTTGGGCTCGTCGCTTTATGGTGCCATATTTTCTCGCGAACAACAACCAATTGCGAAAAATCACAGTGCACGCGCATTCTTGAGCAACATGCTGTTTTATGTCGAATGCTGTGAATCTCCACAGACACAACATGGCGAATGAAAAAAATAACAAACAAACACATACAACGGACACCGAACACACCGCACGGCGAAAAATGGAAATTGAGACATTTGCCGGGTCATTTGTTTAGCTTAATCTGGTTTCACTCCGGCGAAATAATTAAAAACAGTAAATGATAAATGAAGCAATTGCATACATATAATTTGAGTTTCGATTCCATAAATTGCACAGGCGAATCCTGTATATAGCATATATATATATATAGTATGAATTGATCGGGGCTGTGCTTAAAATATGCATGAACGACAGTTTTTATATTTTTCTTTCTTTTCGTTCACTCTTGCAACGTTCTCTCAAGGTAATTACTTGGGCTTGTAAAGCGCGTTGTCTTCGTTGTAAATTTGGAATTTTTCATGTGTTCTTTTTTCGTTCCTCTTTTGCACATTCGTCAATTTGTTGTGCTAAAAAACGCTTTAAAATGCTAATTGGAAACGGTTTTTTATTTTTATTTTTTAACGTAACAATTCCGTTTTATTTTGTTTCAGTTTAAGAGAAAAAAATCAATAGAATGTAAATGAAAGTCTTTCTAATCTGCGTTGCCTATCAACTAATGTATTTTAATATAAGTGAGAAGGAAAAAAAAACGGAATCGTTTTTGATCTCAATTGAAATGGGTTTCAACTGTTTTCATTAGGCCCAGATGGGAAAAAATGACATCATAATCAATGCTACATCTCCTGAAATTCATAACAAATGAATCTGAGTGTGCAGCTGTTGCCATTTCGAAAATTCATCGGGGAAGCATTACAAACGGGGGACATGCGAAAAAAAAAGAACAGTAAAAACATATATGAGAGATGGGAAGAGAATTGAGTGTGACATTGTTCCATCTTTTATTGGCTTAGCTCGAATTATTCTTTTTAAACGATTGCGGCAAGCTCATTAACTCGATATCATATTCAGCAAATTATGTGCCAAACGAAGTAAATAAGTGAGTGCGATGAACATGTTAACACACACACAAACTGCGGTTGGGAGGGTATATAACAAAAGAAAAATGCGCGTTTTGTGTTTGTGAATGCGAATGCAACGGCTAAATCGAAATCGAAATATGTCACCTTTGTGCAACAGCACTCACACACATATCATGCATATTACAATGGACCAGCGCGTAAACAGTCTTCAAATACAATTTGATGATGTTAAAATCAGAAGGCATAACCCATAAAATAAAGAATGTTAATTTCAACAGAACCGTTATGGTTCTGTGATATCGAAATCGACACCGATATGCCACAACCATTGAATACTTTTTTCTGCGCTCGGGCTGTTTGTGTCTGTATGTGCGTCCGCGTGTGTGTGTGTGTGTGTGTATGTGCCTATCCAAACCAAAGGGAATGGCTTTTGGTAGCAAACAAATACAATACAATAAAATATCAACAAACTTTTACAAAAGCCACCAATCATTTTTACCAACAGATGACTAATTTTAACATCTTTTTTTTCACTTACATTCTTTCAGCTCATGAATTCAAATAGAAATAATGCGTATAATATATCGGTTTTGTGTGAAACAGACGCGTCTGTGTGTGCTTTATTTATTTTGATTGTTTATGATCTGTCGTTAGCGTTTTCCGTTTTCGGCATTGGTCGAACCAAATTTTCTACTGCTTTTTATTTGTCTTTCGGTAAAATGCATTTCGTCTGCATTCATTCGATGGTTCGTTCAAAAATGTTGGTTCATTGCACAGCATATATGGCAATCTGTCTGGTTGACTGGGATTCTATTATGAATAGATGCAATTTTTACAATCCATTTGCCTCGAAATTGATAGCATATGAGAATTAGGGTTTGGTTTTGCCAGTTCATTGCATGCAATATGCTTTTCATCGCTTGCCGATGACTCTCTCTCTCTCTCTCTCTCTTGCTCACTTTCTGTCCCTCTTCCTCTTCGATCCCATTTAAGGAATCCATTTACTTGAATTATAAATGGTGGAAATTGTGTAACGATTAATTTTTTGATTGGTACATCATTGAGCAAACAAGCGATACGATTCGTTGCTTCTAATTTTTCAATCTTCACCTCTGTCTCTTTTTATTTGGTCGTCGACTAAAGCGGCTGCTAATGCTTTTCATTTTCTTCGAAGAGTCAAAAAAAAAAAAAGAGATTAATTATCGACAGGATTCTACTTATTTACGTAAGTGTTGAAAAATAAGCAATTTGTTGCCGTTTGAAGGCGATGCATTGAAGAAAATGTATTGAAAATTGCTTGAGAATTAATTGGGTGACGCTTTACACGTTCAATTAGATCTAATCAATCATCGTCGATGATCAACGCGCTATACACGGATGGCAAATATGAAACGAGAAAAAAAGAACAGAAATCAAAATTACGTGTACGAGTGAAAATTCGTTAGATGTGATATATTCGGTAATGACGGTTGTTTGTTTAACTGCACAAGTGATGATGTGTTCGAATTAAAACGAAATATCATAGATGTATGAAAAATGAGTGCACTAAAAGCGATGCCTAATTGGTTTCAAAGTAAAAAATAAAATACCATCGAACATCATGTTGTTCACCGGAATCCATCAATACAAATTATTTGAAATGAAAATACATGTGCCGAAGGTCGTTTATCAAGCGATAGAATAAAAGCGTAGACAAGAAAGAAAAAAGAGAAAGATAATCGACTGAAAATTTCATCCATTTGGCTCAAGAATAAACAACGGCAAAAAGAATGAAAATGACGGAGGAGTGCGATTAATTGGCGAATAAAAAGACATTCTAAAGATATCGCCGACGAATTTTCAAAAACCGATCTCAATTGCGAGCAAACGCAGCACACTCAAATGGCAATAGAAAAGCAAAGCAATTCCATACAATTCCAATTTAAAGTCAATTTAATGAATAGTGTGAATAAATCCTAATACCGAATTTTCATTCTATCATTTCATTTATTATCCGTTGATTGTTTCTATTGTTTGCAGAAAATTGACTTTGTGGAGTGCTCGTGCTATGAACGGTAAACGACTTTTATTTACTCACATTCTTCGTGTTCTAAGCGCGTATATTTATTTTGTGTATTTCGATACATAGATATGTTTCTCTTTCTACTTTTTCCCTTGATACTGATACTTGCCCCGGCTACCTCTTGTTCGCTCTCTACATCAACCGTAAGTATATCTATCTATCTATCGGTAAAGTTCATCATGCCAATCCAATTCTATTCACTTAATATTAATTGAATTGAGAAAATGGCCTATTGTGTATGGAAGTCCATTTGAAGTATATATCCCAAAACACACACAGTTGACAGTTCTTCTGAAAATGCTCGTTAAACAGTTAAAATAAGTGTTAAAATTGACCACTATTCAAGAATAAAAGGACCAAATAATATCTCTATTTTGTTTCACATAATAAACAAAACAACGTGCTGCTATTTTTTGTTTTGTATTCAAGTTTGCTGCTTGCTTTCAATCTGGGCAAAAGTTGTTACATCTTGAAAAGGTTCCATTGTTAATGCGTTCTATTATTTTTCTATTGATGTTCGAGAGAGATATTATATTGTTGGTGTTTCGTTTTGATCGAAACATACTCGACTTTGCTATTCAGGTTTCTATTGTGCAAAAAAAAGAATTTACACGTTCCTTTTGTCCTGTGTTGCCAACCACTCACACACATCGTACACACGGAGAGAGGGAGAGGAGAGTGAGAAAAAAAAACACTGATTTTCAGGTCAAGAACAACAAATGCCCATGTCCTTTTTTTTATTATTTTCGTACTATATTTTTATTTCATCAGGTTTACAGCAGCAGCAGCAGCAACGACAAAAAAAAAGTTAAGGAAAATGTATTGCAAAAGATCTACAGACATACGACAACCAAAATCTTTATAAATCAATTTGTGTGTCGTTTGAAATGCATTATTTCACATTTATCGTTTACCTTTGAAGAAAAAAAAAAACAGCATTTCGCAAAGAAAAACGGCGCATAGGTAGAAAATTCATGTTTTCGCAGAATACATAGTAATTTATCATTAAATTTAATTGCCATCGATGCACAGCGAAATTTTATTTTTCTGGTGATGAGAATCGATATTTTTCTTTCTGAAACCCAAAACTGAACAATCATGCACTGTGTGTGCGCATTCTACTCATATATGTTATACTCATTCCCAATAAACCGAAAACAATTGTTCATTTGTTTCGTAGAGATTCGATATATAAATTCTTTATTGTTCTTTTGTTGTAGCATATAATAAAGAGACAAATTTTTATTTTCCGAATGCCGCTGCTTGCTTTTTTAAATTTTTATTGACTTTTTCTTTTCGATTCGGTTGGCGCTATCTCTCTATTTTTACACGCATTGTGCCCCGAATTGTAAACAAAGAGAAAAAATAACAACAACAACAACAACAACAACGAGCAGCCAATACAATAGCAGTTGATATTGTCAATAGAGATGAAATTAATTACCCAATGGTGATTGAGATGGCTTGCACAAATCAAAATATCTCATGTCATAAACTATAGAATTTTGATTCAATCTGTTCGATTCAAGGAATATCAACGTTAGTCAGAATCAACGTTTGCGTGCTCATGACAAATTTTGTTTTGTACCTAAGATAAACTCAAAGAAAAGAAACGGCTACTTTTTTGCGACGTTAAAAAAGATTTCGATGATAATTGACTCGAGCAGCCGGCCAACTATTGTAAGTGGCAGCGAAATGAGGAGTACGGTAACACACGAGTGAATAAAGCAGAAGTGTGAAGAATCAAAATGAGATGATTTATCCTCAGTTGCGAACGAGAAGCCATCTGATTATTCTGGTAGAGACGAAAGTAGTCCTTGCTGTAAGCGGCTTCATGTTCATAACCACCGCTGACAACGATCAATCGCATGCTCGCTAGCTACCGAAATTTGGGACACAGTAAAAAAAATGGGAGGAAAATCTCGTGCTGTACTATTTAACCAACTATTTAGTCTAATATCAACCAATTGATGCAGCTCCATTGAAACATTTTCCTCGTGTATGAAACGAGGAAAATCTCGAAATTAATTCGAATATTCGTACGCCATCTATGTGTTCAACCTTAAATCATGCAAAAGCTTATTGCTAAGTCAATTCTTTTCCTATACTTACGCTATAAGTATGCAGCACAATATCAATTTTTGATTTGAGTAAATGTGACACTCGCGCACATAAAATCAATTAAAATCAGTTTTTGATAACAATATCAACACAAATCCTAAAAGAAAAAGTCTTTGGGCACAAAATTGGAGTAGATTTTTGGTTTTGCAATCATCAAATGATAAATCGCATCATGGCAAACGTTGACGTTAAATTGGGTATTAAGCACATTCTGGAACGAGTCGAACAGGCATATTCGAAGAGAAGCCCGGTAAGAGAGTGACACAGTGCATTTGATTTGCTTTTGATAAGATAACTTTAGCTTACCTACTGCTGTTCATACCCTTTTCCAACTAACTCACAACAGGATATTCGAAATGCAAAACCATCATTGGTGGCTGTCAGTAAAACCAAGCCGATTGAAATGATTGTCGATGCATATTCAGCTGGACAACGACATTTTGGAGAAAACTATGTGAAAGAACTGTGGGAGAAGAGCACAAGTGAATTGATCAACGCACAGTGTCCGGATATTTGCTGGCATTTCATCGGTCATTTACAATCGAGTTCAGTTAATAAGGTAAACATCACATTGGGTTGATTCGCTAAAGGTCTACTTTGCGCTTATGCTTTTTCTCCTTTTCACATTTCGATGAGCATAAATTTTACTTTGTCTTCAAATTTTCATATTGATGTTTTTCAGCTGTTAAAAGTACCACGATTGGACATGGTAGAAACCCTCGACAGCATCAAATTAGCCAATGAATTAAATAAGAAATGGGGAAACGTTTCGCCAAATAAACCACTCAAAGTCTTGGTACAAGTGAATACTAGTCAAGAAGAAGGTTAATATTCAAATTATCCGATTTTAATCCGAAACTGAAATGCCAATTGTCTTTTTGTTCTATTTCGAACATTTCTAACTGGATATCTTTTGATTTCAGCAAAAAGCGGTATTGAACCAAGCGCTGTGACTGACTTATATCGGCATATCACTGAAAATTGCAAGCATTTGTTGCCGAAAGGAGTAATGACAATTGGAAAATTTGGATACGACTATTCTCTTGGTCCAAATCCAGATTTCGTATGCCTCTTAGATTGCCACAAAAATGTTTGCGATACGTTCAACTTATCACCGGAAGACGTACACATTTCGATGGGCATGTCAGACGACTTTGAACAAGCGGTGAGTTAAACTTAGAGTAGCTTACGACCAACTGTGCGGATTTATATAGAATAAATCTGTTGGAAATGTCAGAATCAACAATTATTTAATTAATCGATGAATTTGTGGGTAATATGCAAAATAAATCCTATTTACGATTAGAAATCAAGCGATTTTACTATGTTAGCTATAGTGTCGTTGCCAGATAAGATATAGCTGATGAAAAACCATGTTTTTATAATAAAATTTATATAATTTATCAGCTTGTTTATTCCGGTCAACGTATAAAGCGCTGACGAAACACATCAATCAAATCTAAACGGATTTAAATAACGAGTTAATTTTTTTTTCTTATTTCATAAAATTACCGCCGAATAATATCACCTTCACTGCTGGATCAATTTTTTCCTTGATATAAATTAAATAGATTGATGTATTTTACAACAATCCATTCTCTGTTGTGAAAAATATCTGATGAATTTGGCTGTCCGATGGTTTGAAAATATCTAAAAATTCGTTTATTTCCCGGACTTTTCGTTAAAACGTACGAAATTGTTTCGGTTGCGTTGTGTGTTTACACAAGGATGTTAAAAATACCGAAAAACCAATATCAACACAGACGTATTCTTTTTTAGCGTTTCATTCATTGGAAAGTGTAATGTGAAAACAGCTATAAGAATACATCACATCACATAAATGTAAGAAAAAACAAATTCCTCAATCAGAACAAGAATGCGAGGAAAATCAGTACTGCCGAATGAAAAATTCAAAAAAGTTTAACTCAAAAGTGAATAGGTTTTGTTTTTTTTTTTTCCTACGTCCATCCCTCTGTGTAACATCTAATCTTGCCGAAAGCTGACCTTTTTCTACTTTCATTTGAAATGATTTTCGCAAGGCTAGCTCTCTCAAAAAAACCATTATCTTCCATTTGGCAGTCAAATATGTTCTCGTTCGTCTAGGTGTCAGTCGTACAATTACGAAATAAATGAAGAGAAACCAACTATTTTTTTTTTTTTTTTTGGTCCGATACATTTTTAATGGCACTGTCTCACTCAATTATCATGATTAAATGATGAAATCGGTCGTCTCTATGAGCATTTCAAATGCCTTTCAATATGCAATTTTATGCATGCTACATAGAAGACACCACTAAAAATGTGAGTGTGCGTGATTTATAAAAACCACTATGTAAAAATAGAAATACAAATCAGCTGACGTAACATATTAAATAAAGTATTTCGGTATTCAAAGTTTTTGGTTATTCTATTTTCGTCATTTTACCTAGATTTCAAACCAAAAAACATAAACTGCTTTATTTGTTTCTTTCCTTCTTCTTTTGAATTTCCAAGTTTTCCAAGTTTTTTTTTTTCGCCCGAACTTACACAATACTTACAACTCCTTTTTACGGAATATTTTATTTAGATTGAAATGGGCAGCACAATTGTTCGAGTTGGTTCGTCTATTTTTGGATATAGACCAAAGAAAATTGATGGAGCTGATGCGTAAACGTTATGACAGAAAATGCTTTGCAATTATTTACAACATACCGATTGGAATATGATTCACTAACACCCAACACAAACTCTTCCTTGTACATACATATGAATTACCTTTTGAATGGTTAAATTTTGCTCTGATGTAATGTAAATGTTATTCAATAGAGAAAATAGCAAATGGCGCTAATTATTATGAATAAACTTCTGGCTACAGCAAACATATTTTACTGTTCTTTTATTTACTAGCAATTTGAAATTTAAGTGCCATACGGCACACCGTTTATTGTTATTACCAGGGTACACATGGAAAACTGCACACACATTTGCAAAACTTGTAATCGATTTCGTATGTGAAAATGGTAAGTAAAAATGATGTCAGATTTTTACACAGCTTCTTCCTCGCCTTTGGATTACTTCTATTTTCCTCAAATCGCACTGAACACGACCGCTTTTTTTTCTCAAATTGAACTGCATTTTTTTTTAGCATTTTCTCTCTATTTCAGTACTTATCCCGACGAATTGAGGTCTTGAAGCTGAAAATTTTCCAATAATTGCGATTTGAAAGAGAGAGAGAGAGAGAGAGAGAGAGAGAGAGAGAGAGAGAGAGAGACTTGAAAAACAAAGCGTAAATTTAGAGCGAATCATAGAGAGTCGAGGTCAGCAGACACTAAGCCAATTTTAATCTAAAGAGTTCCGAATGCCATGTTTTTTTTCTAGTTTTCATTCATTCGAAGTCATTTTTCACTGAATATTAAGCGCTTGGTATTAAATTCAGCAATCTGAATACATAGAGGAGATTACAAGAATATACATCTTTGCAGCCGCATAAAGCAGTGAGGAAATGGTTCAAGTGCCCTTGCGACTGCACAGAATATATGATGATTGAAAGAAAAAACGAAATGACAATCATTTGTTGGGTGGTGTCAATCTTACTTTTTAAAACTTTTTTGATTTTTGAATAAATTTCTTTTTGCTGCAAAATTTTCGTAAAAATGTTTCATTCGGAATTTTACATAAGTTTCATTTCTGCTACAATTTAAGAAAAAGTCTTGTTTTTCGTTGATGAATGGAATGCCTGTAGTTTCACGCGAATACAAATGACACCCACAGATTCATACCTAGTAGCAAGTGGAAAAATTTGCACAACAAACAAGTTGTTTTTCTGACATTTGATGCAGTGTACAGCTCTTCAAAGAATACCGAAAGTCGCTAATGAAGGAATTGATTTACGCATTTATATTGTAAGGGAGAATTCACTCATTTGCGTCCTTCTTTGTCTTGATATTATGAAATTGGTTCAATTCAAATTTTCTAGAATGAATAAAAAAATATCGTTCTTTAGCAGTTGTAGTTCTTATTGTTAGTTTTAGCACTACACCAACTGATTACATTTCTATAAAAAAAAAATATTTACTATGATAAAATACTATGCAGCCATGAACTATGAGAGACAATGAAATTTTAGTTTTTATCATTTTGCAAATAAATATTCTAAATACAATGTTTGGGTGAATTTTATATTTGTATCTTTTTTTTAACATTCTCATTCGATGAATATCAAACAACATTCAATTTATAGATCTTTTTGTTTGAAGAATCGTAAAAGAAAAGTGGATATCCTCCAATTGAGAGTATTTTTAATTTATTCTTATGTCGATTCCAAAAACGAAAAAAATAATTAAATTTATTCCAATGAGAATATTGAAAAAAGAGATATAAATACTCAATCTGCAAATAAGATTGAATTTTGGCGAAAAATTCATTTAGAGACCTTTCCTTTAGTTATTTTTTTCTGGAATTTTAGGCAATTTATATCGATTGATTAACCAAACTATCATGATTCATTTATACAAAACTTCAAATATTTATTTGCAACTAGCTTCCTCGCCTCGCTTCGCTCGGCTTGGGCGCTAGTTCGGGTTCTCTTCCGTTCAGTTAGTTTTTTTTTTCAATCAAGAAAGATGAATAAGAAAACTAAGCATTTCAGTGAGATGACGATACAATTTGACGTAAAAAGCAAAATTCAGTTATGAATGTTAGTCTGTATCATTTCGTATGTTCCATACTTGTTTTTTCAAAGCAAAGACGATTTTCTGGGAAAGTTGCTCCTTTTTCTGGTGTTGATTTTACACGCATTTTTTTCATATGTGAATTGTTGTTAAGTCGTGTTAAGATGACCATGATGGACCGAGATGGTGTCCATGTTCAACTCTGTTCCAAAACCAATATTTCATTGCCATCAATCCACATTAATGTACGTTGTATCGAAAAACAATTAAAAAAATTGTTTCTTCAAACTTTTGAAAATTTAATTCGAAAATCAAAACTGATATGTGAATCTGCTATTTAAGCCGCGAGAATTCTAACGACATATTCACCATAAAAACCAAGAATTAAAAAATCATGAAAATAAAAAAAAATAGGACAAACGCACACACGCATACACACACAATGAGTTTTATATATAAAGAAGTAAAAAACGTTAAGATTTGGCTGCCACTTTTAATTTGATTGCCGTGACTGTAAGTATTGGTCTAGGGGAATATCACGCAAAAAATTCTATTGAATTTCTATTGATTTTTGCATTTTCTAAAAATTAATTTCAATTATATTACATTATGCGAGATATCTAAGATTTTTTTCATTTTGGTCGATTTTCGCAGATATTTTAATGCTGGTTTTTGGCGGATCCTCAGGATCGTTCAGAACTGCTCCCGATTCTGGAAGTGAGTTTTGGTGGATCTTCAGGATGGACCAGACTGGGTTTGAAAATGCCCTGGCCCATCCTGACGATCCACTTCCAGAACCGGGAGCAGTACTAAACGATCCTGAGGATCCACCAAAACCCACTTTTATTTTTAACCCACCAAAGTTTATTTTAAAAGAACGAATAAACTAGAAATGACAGACTTAAAACTATTATATATTCGAAAATGATTTCATATTCACTTTGATTTGGAATGAATTTCATTTTGTCTGTATATTATAGGAGTTGCCTTCTTAGGCGTTGTTTTGGTTTTGATCCTTTTCTATTCTTTTGTTCTGTTTTCTTTTACAGTTCAATTTCTGTCTGAAGATCAGGTTCTTCATAAATGCTATTGTTTTCATTTTTCCTTCAGAACTAAAATATCCAGCCAGTACTTGGCGGTCTCAAAAAAGTTCACAAAATTATCTTTATTGATACAAATTTGTTTAGAAAAACATGAATCGATGCAGTATTGTTCAAAGTAGATGTTCTTATTAAAAAAATCTTCCAATAAGTGTGGTTCAAGTGGTTTTTTGTGGGTCATGTGATATTCAGAAAATTTTTGAATCCAGACAACAGTACACATTACAATTTTGGATTGATGTAATCATAAACACGATAGGAAAAATAGTTTAGTTCTAACAAAAGTTACACCGTTTTTCAGCATATTTACACGGTTTATGTAATAAATCCAGAATTACTATGTACATCGTGTAGAAAAACCTGGAAGCAAAATACATTTTTTTTGGGATGTTCCACGAAAATTGATTGATCAATGCAACTTCGGTGTGATCATATCAAAGCATAGTTAAAATGGATCTACTTGTTTCTCATCAAACTTAACATTCATTTCAATCGTCTATGACATGGCCGTGCAATGCACCAAGGGTAAAGTGGTTGATGTTTCTGTTAACAGTAAACCAAAAACCTTGTAAATCTATCAATTGTTTACTTAATCGAATGTGTGAAATGTCTGCGAAATAACTGGGCTTAGGAATCGTGTTTAGAAGTCACACAGTAATTAGATTTTAATTTCTCGCAGCAAAAAATTCGATTAGTTTAGCTTAAAATATTTTGTTTGCGCATAAATTCCTTCAGTTGACCGTATCTTCACTTTAAAATCGTTTAAATTCTATGTTTGTTCGTAACTAGACTTCAAAAACACACGACCGTAAAAAATGTATGCCAAACATGAATAATATCGTAATGCGGTAAAATATGTTTTTCTCGCGCATATTTTGGTTGAGAGTGTAGCAAATAAAAAAAAAACGGTCGAAAGCAGAAGCGAAGCAAAGCAAAGCAAAGCCATTCCCACACAGCACACATAGATGTGGGTGTTCTTTTGCCCAATTTTCGCGCATTGGAACTGAAAATCGAAAATAAACTCGAGCGCTTCTCTGTGTTATGCTTTCATTCGCTTGATCAATTCACGCAAAGATGCTTACAAACACTGTCAAAGCGAAGACGAGATGAAATGTAATGTATGCTTCGGTTTTCATCAACGAAGTAAAAGAAAAACGAGAAAGCGAAACAATTGGCACGCGGCCAACAACATGAAAACCGAAAATACAATATACTCATCACTGAACACATTTTTCGGCGATTTCAATATTGTTTCCCATACATAATTTTTTTGTTCTTTTTCGTTCGCAACGAATATTCTTTGAGTAAGTTTAAAAATGTGAAGGTATCACAAATCAAGTGCGAATTCAAAAACAAATACGAATACGAATCCGAAACCGAATGTGAATTGAAAGCTGAGCTCGATCGATTCCGATGTTTTTATAATTTGCTACTTTTTTCAGCATTTGATTCGAGCCTTTTTGATCGGAATGGCCTAATGAAAAGGTTTGATAGTTAAATTTCGCGAAGACGCCCATTGAAAATGCGATGAAGACTTTGCAAGAATTGAATAAGAAATCGTTTGATCATTGCTACGTATTTGGATTTCAAGCCAAATGAAGCTTGTTTAACGCCATTTAAATTGATTTGAATGTTTCACTTGGGAAATATGTGAAAAGGTTAGAAGTAAATTCTGCCATTCTTGCCGTACGTCGTTGCTTCATTTTATTTTTTGTTTGTATTTTTTTGACTGGCCAAATATTTTCTCCCCACCCGCGACATTTCGTCGTCTAGAGTTTGTTGAATGCGATGATTATAATATGTTTTATAATAGTAGGGCATTGAATGTGAGATTGCTTTGTTTTTTTTTCTCTTCTCTCTTTCACAAAATGTTACTAATGCTAGTGCCTGTGGCCTGTGTGCGCGGCTGAATCATTCACGCATGTGCAGTACATAAAAAAAGTTATTCGACCATTTTGTTGCAAATCTCTTCGATGCCTATGAATTTTCTATTGCTTCTTCGGTAATAGGATCATCGTTGGTACGGTGTTTGCGTGCGCGCACACACCAACACACAATTTCGGGCCGATCTCTTTTAAAAAAGTTAATTTTAGATATATGGGCAATCGTATTGAAATACACATTGGCTACTAAAAAAGGAGCTATTTTGTTTGAGTATGTGTGAAGGCTGCGCGGCGAGCGACGATTTTGCAAACCGATCTGAGACGGCCGAGCGGAATTAAATATCAGTTGCTGCTGGCGTTTTGTGAATAGTAGTCGATAACAATCCAACAATCAACATGGTAAGTTGGTCAAGCTCCTGAACTAAGGAAAAAATTTACTAAACACACATCCAGTGTTGAATAGTGGAAAAAATCGTGAAACATATTTTTTTTTTTTTTGTCGAAAAGAGAATTTGAAGGAATGTTTTTTTCGGGCCAGCACCATATAATCAACACCGGCGATGGGATATTGGATTTTTTTTTTTTGAAGTGAAAAGAAAAATACGATTTAGTGCACAAAACTAAAAGTGATTTTTTAAAGAAAAATTATCAGAACCTAGATCAGAACTTTGTGCATAAATCTCACTGTGCCAACGAGATAAAAACGAGCTAACATTTTAATAGTTTTCTCTTCTTCAAACTCCGGCAGAAGGGAGTTTTAGAAGAATTGTGTGCAATGGTGAACAATAAATGGCCAAAGTTTTTGAAATTTTACTGAGAATTGGTTCTTCGAACAAGAATGAGAGAAACGAGAAAAAAAAGGAGAAGGAATTGTAGCAAACCAAATGAAAATATCATTTCATGAATTCGTAAATTAATTTGTACTGAGCATTTGAATCCATGCATGAAATCAATGTGTTATGCAATAACAGACGACTCGATTTTCGACGTGAAGAGAGAGAGAGAGAGAGAGAGAGAGAGATTAAAAAGAAACATGTTCGATTGAAGCCGCGAAATATAAAGTAACAGAGATATCCAACACCCAATTCCAATGGTGCGCGATGCTATTTTTAGCCACTAGCAAAAGTTCTCAACGCACGATCCAAAGCGCGGTGCAAATGGATCCATTCGCAAAGAGACGGCGAGAGTTCTATTTTTAACTGGCCACTTCTGAAAGCATTCAATTCTTCGACATTCCTTCGCACACATTTCTCAATATATTTTTTTTTGTCGGTGAAATCATAAATGTTACGCGATATGAATCGTTTGTGGGCAGATTACGAAATGATAATGTAAACCAATTTGATAGTAAATGAAATAGATCAATTTCACGATTTTTCCCAGCGACTTTGCAATTGAAACGAAAGAAACAAATGTTATGATTGTGTAGAGCAAAGCAAGCTATAACCATACTCTTCGTTTCCGCTTTTTTTTTTTCAGTCTGAGAAAGAGAAGAAGGTAAAGAAGAAGAAGACCAAGGAGGGAGATTCCACCACTGAGGCTACTCCAGAGGAAACTCCAGCTGCCACCCCAGCTTCGACTGCCGCTACACCAAAATCTCCATCAGGCTCAACCCGCCAATCATCCAAATCAGGTGGATCATCATCAAGACGCGCAAAGCGTGCCGGTTCAAATGTGTTCTCTATGTTCTCGCAGAAACAAGTTGCCGAATTCAAAGAGGTGAGCACTTTACTTTTTCAACACATTTTGTTATGTGAAATGGTCAATCGACAGAAAATAGGAAGAAACACAAAGAAAGTAAAACAAAATGCAAATAGTAACTAATTTCATTGTTTGTTTTTCCTATGCAATCTAACAGGCCTTCCAACTGATGGACCAAGACAAAGACGGTATTATTGGCAAAAATGATCTTCGTACCACCTTCGATGCCGTTGGCCGTTTGACAAACGACAAAGAATTGGAAGAAATGTTGGGCGAAGCATCAGGACCAATCAATTTCACACAATTGTTGACCCTTTTCGCAAAACGTATGGCGGGCTCTGGAGCAACAGACGACGATGATGTTGTTATCGACGCATTCAAAAAGTTCGATGAAAATGGTGTGATCGACGGTGATAAATTGCGTCACTTGTTGACTTCATTCGGTGAGAGGTTCTCACAAACCGAAGTTGATGATGCCTACGATCAAATGATCATCGACGACAAAAACATGATTGATACCGCCGCCCTTATCGAAATGTTGACCGGCAAAGAAGAAGGAGAAGAAGAAGAAGCCGCTTAAAAATCTTTTTTTATTTTTTTTTTCAATAAAGAAAAGAGAAACAAAGCCGCCTATAATTTTCTTTAAAACAAAACAAAAATAATAACAACATCGAATTATGTGGTATTTTATAGGACTACGAACTTACGGCAGACAATAGAAATTAATAAAACACAAAACAAACCAAAAAAAAAAAAAAAAACAAACAAATAAAAAAGATGCAACCACTAAATTTTCAATCTTGAACTTGGTATACAGAGAAAGAAGAGAGAGAGAGAGAGAAAGAGAGATAGACATAGTGGGCACTCAACTCACAATGGTCATTGCACAATCACAACACTTATTTACTTTCTATAACTAATTGTTAAGGAATACATTTTTAATACAGTAGATTTTTTTTTTTCATCGAACTTATTCAACAGAAACAAACAAATTGTCTGCCACAAATTTGCCTCAATATTTTCCATTAAGAAAAACAATCATGTCATTCATTGTCGCAATTTATTCTAGTTTGTTATTGGCCCGTTATCGTATTTAATAAAAACGGTTGATGCTGACACGAAAACAAAATTGTGGGAAATTACCTTGAACAATGTGTTTTTAAATTGTAATCTTGCAAATTACAATTTATCATCATTTTGTATTTCAATCAATGAATAATAGCTACAGACTCATCTCTCGTTTCTCTGAATCGCATCTTTTGAATTTTGATACGAAAACAGCCACCGCAATCCGATGATTTTTCTCGAATTCAGATGTGATTTTTGTGTGTAGCACACGTTTGGCTACGCAAATTAGAAACCGAAAAAAAACGGGTAGGCCAAGGAAAACGCATTCTTATTAGTTCATGTGGATAAAGAATGTAAGGTAACGGAATTTTTTTGACTTTCGTTTCGGATTTAGCATCGAGGGAAATGTATGTCGCGGTGCGACATAAAAACAAAAATAGCCAATATGCTGCTATCGCTGTGTGATTTTGGGCTGCAAAGTTGAAAATAGCCACATCGTCGTGATGTGATTTGTATTTCCCGAGGAGCTTCTAGGTAATTTCGATTCTGATTGCCTATTTTGAAAATCTGGCGGTTAAGGACGCCAACATTGTAAACGATGCCCAATAGATGGCGCACACGAATGTGGAATGTCAATTGTGTATGACATTTGGAAAGCGCTAGAATAAACTGACAAATAGTTTGTGCGGAAAAGAGTTGTTGAAATTGCATTATTGTTTTATTTTTCATTTCGTTTTTTCTTTTGTTTTTCTTTACTGGTTCTGGCGTTGTGTGCTCCAACCGACGGAAATCTCAAATGTTTTTATTATTCATTTCGAAAAGCATCCGACAAATTACTACGGAACATTACATTTTCGTTGACCATACGCAGCTCGATTGAATTTAATGTAAAAGAATTGTTTATAAATTTTGTATATTTGTTATCTATTCAAAACGAATGCCTATCTGATGATTTCCAATTTGTTTTGCATTCAGGCTGATCCACTGGCAACAAAGTAAAACTAAACCGAACGGATTCAATCACAATTTTAAATTACGGCATATGCACATTGCTTTTGTTGTCGCAAAATCTCGAACATTCCTTGAAAATCACGTCCAGACGACGTAATCGATACAATGACATTGTATTGTTGGGGTAGCACGAGTCATGGTGAACTTGCCCTCGGTGGTATTGAAGAAGAGCATGTAATTAAACAAATACATACTTGCACTTGGATTATGGTATTCTTTATTCAATGAAATTTCACTTTTTTGTTGCAGGTTCTAACACCACGACAGCTTGACTGGTCACTTGCATGCGATATTGAGCATGTGTCTTGTGGACCAGTTCATACGCTGTTTTTAGTAAATGGCAAAGTATATTCGAGTGGCAACAATGATTTTGGACAGTTAGGTCATGAGCAAACGAGAAAACGTCCACGTATGTCAACATTTTTTTGTATGTAAACACCGTATCATTTATTTTCAACATTTCATCAATCCTCGATCTTTATCCAGATTCATCAGTCTCTCAGTCAATCAGTTTCATTCTTTTTTATTTCTTTTTCTCTCATATATATCAATCACATTTTCTGACACACAAAAAAAAATACAGGCAAATTTTTTGTTGACACAGACAAGGTGAAAGCTGCAAATTTAGACATTTAGGTCATTTATTCGATTTGCTTTCAGTTTTATTTTTTTCATTTACTTCACTTCGTTTCATTCATATAACCATGCCACGAAATTCATTTAATCCGATTCATATTGGTATTGACCGTGTCATTGAAGAATTAGAAATGTAGTAGATGCCAAGCAATCTTCAGCAATGTTGTGAAATATTGAAGAGTTCAACCATATGACGTGTGTTGTATTGTATTGTGTATCTCGTTGCAACTACATCTGTTTTTAACCTCTGAAAAAAAAAAAAATGCGAGATGACAATAGAAATGCCATCATTTTTTCGTATGGCAATGCTCTTAAGCGATACCAACATTGCGGAAGACCACACAATGAGATAGCGTTAGATAAGAAGAAATAAACACCACAAAAAACTGGTTTCTGAATAAGATCGACACAATCCAAAACCATCTCAACCATTTTACTCACTAACCTCAAATTGCGACCGCCAATATCACATTTTGCAGATTTGGTTGAAAATCTCGAAAGTCATGTTATCAAAAATGTCTGTTGTGGATCATCACACTCATGTGCTATCAACGAATGGGGGTAAGTTGTGCATTTTATCTGTTGCTATGTGTATTGAATAATAATTTTGTGCACTTCTTCTTCAGTTTATTATTCACATGGGGATCAAATAGCTTCGGACAGTTAGGCTATGGCGAATTTGACACAAATGAACCACTGCCAAAACTAGCTAAAAAATTAGCCACAAAAAATATTGTACAAATTGCATGCGGTGATCACCATAACCTTGCGCTCACAAATGGTATGCAAAACTATCCCATTTCAATTCCTATCGAATAGAATTAAATTGAATTTATTAATTTTAACGAAATTATTTTCAAGTCATTGAATTTAATATATATGCTAATGGTTCTTCTGATACAGAGGGTGAATTATGGTCTTGGGGTTTGAACAATTATGGACAATTGGGTATTGGAAATGCAATGAAAAAAGTTACGAATCCAATGAAAATCACATCTTTAGATGGAATTCCAATTGCCTTTATTGCATGCGGCGGTTATCATAGCTTTGCAATTTCGAAGAGTGGGGCCGTTTTCGGCTGGGGAAAAAATACTTTTGGCCAACTTGGTATTGGTGACGAAAATCCCAGATTCTATCCGACTCAACTCAAAACACTGCGATCAATTGGTGTTCGCAAGGTGTCGGCTGGCGAAGATTTTTCAGTGTTCCTTACGCTTGATGGTGGTGTATTTTCTTGTGGTGAGAACTATTCAAATGCAAATTCCAACTAATTTATAGCATTTTTTGCATCATTTTACCTAAAAAAAAAATTTACGAATTTTCATTAATACGTTATTCGTGATTCACAGGTGCAGGAAATTTCGGGCAGTTAGGTCATGGTAACAGGAATAATGTTAGCTTGCCGCGAATGGTAGTTGAAATGATGGGCACTCAAGTTACACAGGTTACATGTGGCAATAGGCACACATTAACATATGTGCCGTCAAGAGGACGCATCTATGGTTTTGGTTTGAACTCATGTGGCCAATTAGGTAGTGGTTTACCACTGATTTAGATAGAATATTTCTTACAACAGTTCGATTTTTCTAGGCAATAGGTCAACCAATAACTCAGCTGTTCCGATTGTTGTAATTGGACCATGGGTAGGTTGTAAACTGGGCAATTAAATTTTAAAAAAACGAAATGAAGACACTTTGTTCAATCATTTATAAAATTGTTTCTTCAGGCATTTGACGATAAGACTGAACGAGAAAGTTCCTTTGTGAAAAGAATATTTTCGGGCGGAGATAGATCGTTTGCATTCACATCATCTGATAACACAAATAGTTATGACTCTCGTATCCTTGAGTATGCATTTCATATTGTTTGAAATCGATTAAATGACAATAGACTTATTTATCAACTTTGCGATTTCAGGTCGAATACACAGATTGAAAGTTTGTCAATTAGTTTAGCCAAGCATTGTGCCAGTATTGGAAAAGATGAAACGGTTGATCTGCAGCTGATGTCATCCATTGAAACATTGTTCAGAAGTTTGGCCTGCATAAACGGCTCATTTTTGCAACCAAACGACGCTCACATGTGTTGCACTTCGAAAAATCATGGGGTCAACATTGCCGATGCGGAAATTGCCTTTGGGTACATTCGGAAGATGGAAAATTTAAACCTAAAAAATGTTGTAAGTACAATGAAATAAGTCTATAGTAAAGAACCATTCAATGTTGAAATTTATATTATTTTATGGCAATTTCCACATCAATTTCGCAATGAAAAAAATCGTCTGTTCACATTTACGTTATTCGTGTTTCACAGATTTGGGAAGGTATTACGACGACAATCATCAAAACGCTGTCATCATCGCCACCCGATGTCGAAGTTTTGAGATCGTATTTGCTTTTACCACTTTACCATGAATTCATTAACTCGAAAAACTACGAAACACTCCACACGCCATTCAGTCGGGCTGTTCTCAGCTTAGGCAAAATTCCATTGAATATTCTGACACAATGGTGGGCTGAACAATCCACCGATTACTTTGAACGATTAGTTGAAAACTATAAAAGTGTTGTCATGCACGTCTTGAGATTTAAATACAATAGCTCGAGTAGCAATATGGATACAGCCGAACCAGAATTGCCCATGGTTACATGGGAACCAAATTTAGATATGGCTCTGAAAATGCTCAAACTGCTATTTCAAATTAACAATAACCAACGAATGCAACGTCTGTCCTATGAGACATTCTACTTGCCTGAAATTACTGAAATGGTTGATCTACAAAAAGATTTCTATCGCTGGTCACAGAGCCAAGGCCACGTAAGTATTGCAAATGGTGGAAATTATTTTCATTTATATTATTCGAATCACTAAACTCGGTGCGTCCTCCTTTTTCCCAACAGTCCAACGAATTTTTCCTCTGTAATTTCCCATTTATATTTGACGCAAAATCGAAAACCCTTTTGCTGCAGACAGATCAAGCGATCCAAATGCATCGAGCCGTAATGCAAGCACAACAAAGTCTTCTGTTGGCCAACTTATTGGCACGCGAACCAACTGATGTAAATGAATTTGTTGTGTTCAATGTGACGCGAGAGAATATTGTCAATGATACAATTCGTGAAATTTGCATGTGCAATGTCAAAGATCTGAAAAAACCGTTAAAGGTGAAGTTTCTCGGTGAGGAGGGTGAGGATGCCGGTGGTGTGCGAAAGGAATTTTTCTTGTTGCTTATGAAAGAAATTCTTGATCAAAAGTACGGGATGTTTCAAGAGTACGAAGAATCGCGTCTGATTTGGTTCGCTTCAAACAGTTTTGAAGATCCAGAGATGTACAAATTAGTTGGTACCATTTGTGGCCTTGCTATTTACAACTTTATCATCATCAATTTGCCATTTCCATTGGCATTGTACAAGAAGCTGCTAAAAGAAAAAGTTGATTTGACCGATATGAAAGAGGTGTCACCAGTTTTGGGACGAACAATGCAAAATATTCTTAATTATGAAGGCAATGACATGGAAGATGTGTTTGATTTGACCTTCGAAATTAGCCGCGAAAACTACGGCCATCTTGAAACCGTACCACTCAAACCAAATGGCGATCAAATTCGAGTGAATCAGGAAAATAAGTATGGAACAACGCATGAGATCTATATCTATATGTATTGAATGATATTAACACAAGATTCATTATCTCTTCGTTCAACAGGAAAGAATTCGTTGAATTGTATATTGATTTTGTGCTGAACAAATCGGTCGAAACACAGTTTAATGCATTTTACGCTGGCTTCATGAAAGTTTGCGGCGGTCCAGTCATGGAACTGTTTCGATCGCATGAGCTCATGGGGCTCATTATTGGTAACGAACACTACGATTGGGATGCATTTGAACAATCGACAAAATACAAAGGCGGCTATTCATCTGGTGATCCAACGGTACGACCCAACTCATATGACTGTTTAGCTTAGTTTGATATTTGAATTCATGTGAAGAACTTTTTTTTTGCAATCACGAGTCACCTTTGAAATTGGATTAATTTTTTTTTTTTACACAGATTCGCCTATTTTGGGAAGTATTTCATGAACTGCCACTAGAAGACAAAAAAAAATTCTTGCTATTTTTAACGGGGAGCGATCGAATTGCGATCGGAACAAAAGCTCTACAAGTAAGTTAACTTTGATTAGTTCCTGAATTAATTTTTTTTTTCAACGTTATTTTTCACTCAATTTTTTTTTAATATCCAATTTAGATTATTATCCAACCGGTAACCGATGATAAATTTTTGCCTGTGGCTCACACTTGCTTTAATTTACTAGATCTTCCTCGTTATCAAACGAAAGAGAAATTAAAATACAAACTGATGCAAGCAATTCAGCAACATCAAGGGTTTAGCTTAGTTTGAAGACTTCATTTAAAAGCGCATTCACGCTTAATATTTTGTGATAATCAGAAATTGCTAGTTGTGTTTCTTTAACGAACCTTTTCATTTTCAATTATTCCAAAATTAAGACGAAAGAGAAAAAAAAAAAAACATAAAAAAACCGAAAAATAAACTTTCTGTTGGCTGAGATACTCAGGTTTTGCAATAATTCATTAAAACTGTTATTGTATTTATGTTTTTCTGATGAACAAAAAGAAAACGAGAAAATAAAATTTATTTTTGTATTAAACCTATGGAAATGAGTTGTTTGTTTATTAATGGAGCCTAGCAACCGTTTGTTTGTTCGATGATTAGACGAGAACCATCATCTCGTTTCAAAACATTAGAAGTAGTTAGAACAATTAATATCGAATCTGTTTTGGTTTGACCACGTTTGGTTGAGGTTTAGGAGAGAAAAGGATAACGAGATCAAAAATGGAGGTGATGGAAGAAGGTGATTTGATGGACAGAGTTCCAATTCTACTTCAACGAGATCGCCAGTATTACGATGTAAATGGTTGTTGATTTAATGTTGAATCACCTTGTGATATTCATCTTTTTATTTAGCAAAATCAAACGGTTCTTCAAGAGATTATTTGTCCTGGTGTGGTTGGTGGAACACTAGATTTTCCTCGATCCGCTTCTTTTGCTTCAGTCAAAATGGTCGAATGGTTGGATAAAAAAAAAAAATAAGAAACTCAAACGGTTCAAATCGACTAATTTTAAACTCTTTATTTCGTTCGGTTTAGGTGGGAAGATGAATATTATGCAGCATACAAAAAATATTCGGGCTTGTTACATCTTAACGAGTCAAATGTGGGCGAAAAGAATATAGTGAAGGCATCGAGTCCCGAAAAATTTGTAAACGCCATTACAAAATCAGCCGATAAACTTTTAGGTAATCATGTTTATTTATTTGAATAGAAAAATTGCTAACTAATAAAACTAACGCTTCAATTCAACCATACAGAACATATACATACGTTGAGTCAGGAAGCACTTGATCATGCCGATCTGACTGTGCTCACGGCCGTCATTGGAGCATCGGCTCTGATCAAAAATAGCCTATGGGTTTACTTACGGTCTGTCACCGTTGACTGGTGCCCGCCGAGAGGAGACGAATCCGGGGGTTCATTGAAGGCATTTTTTTTTTATTGATCACTCTTTTCAATCACTATTCTTATCAGACAAATCTTTTTTCTGATTCCTATATTAATCCAAATTGTTTTATTTCACTTGAAAATATCGCTTTATATTCGTACGGATCAATTAGATTGCCTACAAACAGTATAACGAAATGACTGAAGCATTAGCTGAACGTTTGCTTGATTTGCATGTTCGACTGTTGTCCTTGTACATCGTTCAAGATGCTGACTGTTTGCACTGGGAAAAGGAACAGCCATTTTTTGAATCGGAGCGTGGTTCGTATACGATTCAAATGTGGTGGCTTTATATACAAGGTACGAAACAGGATCTATGGAACTCAGTACCGCCGAGAATGGCAAAACGAGTGCTAGCCGAAATGTTGAACGAAACTCTGACCATTCTCACGGTTCGATATGAGCAGATTGTTCCGAGTGTTGCGAGATCACAATTGGTTTTGGTTGACATATCGAATTTGCTTATGTGTATGGCTGACATTTTGCCGTCGGTTTGCGAAAACGGCGAAGCTCTGGCTGGATTGAACATAACACAGCAGAGCAAATCGATTCGTGATATTCACTGCAAATGCCACGAACTATTCGTAATCCTACTGTCGCGTGGTGTTCCATTGGGTGGATTGTATAAGGTAATTCAATAGTCCACACACTGTTGATGTTTTAACGTTTCACTACAAGTTTCGTACATTTGTGTTCATATTCGTTACACAATTTGTGTGACACAAATGAACAAAACTCCTGGCGAAACGTCAAAACACTAACAATGTGTCAGTAAAATATGTCACACCTAGCGAGTGTTTGTCTGTGGCCAGTTTGATTGAAATTTTGAATGATTGTTATCGTGTTCAAGTTTTCTACATTCTTCCGTTCTAAATATTCCAGATTCTGCGAAAAGAGTCATCAATAAATAATCTCTTCAAAATACGTTCTGGATGTTCTTCACCATGGATTCAATTTGCAATGCCAACCATATTTACAAATGACAATTTCAATAAAAATGCAAACGATTTGTCTGAATTCACCAAAAATGCGGCCATTGCTCTAGAACTGAAGATTCTTCTGAACTCGTCGCAGCCCGACTGGGCGCTTCTGTTGAAAATACTGCTAATGCGTAACTCGTATTTGTCGTCATTGATTTTTTCACATCTACTCAACAATTTACCAACTTCAGATTGCTATAAAGCAGCACTCGATCAACCGTTTTCCAAGCATGATATTGACGCAGAGAAATGTAAGAGATTTCTTTGTAGCCGAGACTGTCACACAGTAGCTGAATGGGCAAATTTGGACAATGGTAAGAGTGCAAAGCGATAAATTCATTTGTTATGACCAAAATTGTAAAAATCTCTTTGCAAAATCGAACGCTTCATAGCAACTTATAAATGGGCTTTATACGCAGAATTAGTATTATTACTGTGTCCAAAAAGTAAGGTGACATTGCATTTATTTTGAAAATTCTTTATTTATTCTTCCAAATCAATTTCATCGCCTTCGAAGTAATCCCCTCCCGATACAATGCACTTATGCCAACGGATTTTCCAATCTTCGAAACAGTTGAAAAAGTCGACTTCAGGGATGGCCCTCAGCTCCGTCTTCGCTGCGGCTTCAATCTGCTCTATCGTCTCAAAACGGTGTCCCCGGAGCGGTCTTTTGAGCTTGTTGAACAGCCAGAAGTCGCACGGTGCCAAATCAGGTGAATACGGTGGTTGTGGAACGATATGAGTCGAGTTTTTGGCGAAATGTTCACGAAGAATGATCGCATTGTGAGACGATGCATTATAATGGTGCAAAAACCAAGAGTTGTCTTTCCACAATTCCGGCCTCTTTTGGCGGATAGCGTTACGCAAACGACGCATAACACTCAAATAATATTCCTTGTTGACTGTTTGACCCGGGGGAAGGAACTCATAATGCACAACACCCCGATAATCGAAGAAAACAGTCAACATGACCTTGATTTTTGAGCGACTTTGGCGCGGTTTTTTTGGTCTCGGCTCACCTTTGGCACGATATTCGCTCGATTGGTCGGTTGTTTCCGGGTCGTAAGCATAGATCCAAGTCTCGTCTCCAGTGATCATGCATTTCGTCTTGTCAATGTAGTCAGAAAGCATTGTTTCACACACGTCAACTCGACACCTTTTTTCCAAAAAATTCAATGATTTCGGTACCAGTCGAGATTTGACGCGTTTGAGGCCCAAAACATCCTTCAAAATGGTATTGACTGAGCCTTTCGATATGCCAATATCATCAGCAAGGTCTCTAATCGTTAATCGACGGTTTTCCAACACCAAATCTTTAATTTTTTGGACGTGAGCTTCGTCGGTTGAGGTTGATGGTCGCCCAGCACGCTCTTCGTCTTCGACACATTCACGGCCTGCTTGGAACTCACTATACCACTTGTAAACATTTTTTTTCGACATAGCCTCATCACCAAAGGCTTTCTGCACCATCCTCAACGAATCCGCAGCAGAAAATTGATTCCGCAAACAAAATTTAATGCAAATTCTTTGATCAACAAATTTCGACATCGCAAAAAACGAGAAATTCACTTTTAGCAGTCCACAAAACGAAGCGTATCTCAAACACTAATGAATATTTTGACGTGTAATTTGGCAGGGATGTCAAAGACAGTCCTACCAACCTAAAAATAAAAGGATTTTTTCAAATTCCCCAGCGCGCTAAATTTTAAATGCAATGTCACCTTACTTTTTGGACACAGTAGTATTATTAATATCGATTAATTATGCCTCTGATTTTTTTGTTTCATGAAATGATTTTCAAGATCCAGTTGGTCAAACAAATTATCAAGTGCTGTTGGCTCTCACTTATTTACAAACGATGGTTGGCAAATCTTCGGACATAAAATCCACGTTAGTCGCATCTTTCGAACGATCACTTCATCAAGATTGGTCGAATTGTTTGGATCGACGGCAAGTTTGGAATCAAAAACGGCCCCCTTGGTTCGAGGCGCTACATCATATGATTTATCCATTGTTGACACCCATTGCAAATATATTGATTGGCTCGATGCAAACTGGTGCCACAATTTATCAAGTATATTCGTGTTTTTTTCTTCTTGCGTTCAGTTGAAATTCATTTCCAAATTACAATTCCAACTCGTCAATCTTTTCAGACAATGGCTCTTGCGATCTCTTGTTTAACCGAAATGCTTGACTGTCTGCCGAATAATTTGTTCATACTCACATCAACGTTGGGTGAAATCATATCGACCGAAGTGCGACCGCTTGGTGAATCGGTTTTAGTACAGACTTTATTCAGTGCACTCTATACCAAATTTATTGAAATCTCTGAAAAAGATGTGGCCAATAAAACGGGCGAAACAACGGCGCTAAGCAAGTCATCCATTTGCACGACGCTTGCCGAAGCAATATGTTCAATCGATGAAGATAATAAGCACACTGAAGGAATTCAAAATCTCATTACAAAGGCTCAGTATTATATAACAACGGACAACATTGTGATTAATGAACGAGGAGCCGCCAAGAACGCTGACACAACTGGCAGTACCCATTCCGATCATCTAGAATTTATTGTTGATTCAAGTGATCATATACCGGACATTCTATGCGGCGATTTACTTAAAACTTTAGTTGGAAAACAATGTGCTAAAGTAATTTTCTCCACTTTCCTTATTTTGAATCTTCACCAATGAAAAATTCGCCTTCATTTCAGCTCCTATACAATTACTTGAAGTTCAATGGCGAATGGTTGCTTCACAAATTAAAAGTGAGCACGGTGGAAATGAGCGAATTTAAAACATTACCCGGGCAAAATATTAAAGAAGAGCGATCGGGTTTGCTACAGTCAATGTTTCACATTGGCCAACAACCTTTTGATCAGGTAATATATTTTCATGCAGAAAATGGTGCGCGCCACTTAAATAAAATATTCGTTTTATTTGTATCGTCACTTAAAGCTATTAACAGGAAGTCTTCGTATCGATTACACATCGTGGTTGCAAATGCCACTGAGTCTGAGCCGATCCAAAATGTGGATGCAAGTCTCAAAACGATATGAATTCCAAGAAAATACAAAACCCTCCATCCAAGATACAGTTATGATTGCGTTCATTGTTTCTCAATTAAAGTCCTAAGAACAGAATACATTAATTAGCAAATCGATTCTTATTCGTTAGTTGTGTCGATCATGTAGAAAAAAAATAAAAATGAATGCGAGAAAAAAAATTACATTTTACTGATAATTTTATTGCATATATTCGAAATTCGGATCGTTGAATGGTTGATTGGGTCGAATATTCATGTTCATATTGGGGTTCATCATGTTGTTCGGCCCTTGCATTCCCATCATCGGTCTAAATTGATTTGGCTGCTGCGGTTGAAAAAAAGAGTTAATAAAATACGTAAAACTGTATGTCATTGTTCTCTAAAGAATTGCCCACTGCTCCCTTTGATCAACTTGAATTTCACTCTCCATTAAATTACAATTTTTCAATGCCAAAGACGATAGTATATAAACCGCTCTACACGAAGCCAATTGTATGTATGACTTAAGATTAGTTCCATATCTTACCTGTCCTTGTGGTTGAAGTAAATGTCGAAGACTGTTATTTGGATTGATCATAGCGGCATTTGCGTTTGGATTTGGATTTGGCATGCCAGGACGCATCATCCGTGGAACATTCATCATCTAAATGATTCGATCAACAATGAATAAACTACATATTTTTCAAATTGCTTCTGCACAAATCTAACCTGAGCCTGTGGGTTGAGTTTCATGCGTTGCTGCATAATTTTATTGAAATCAGGTTGCATCGGCATATGTTGTTGCATCGCATCTTGTTGCATTTGCTGAACGGGCACTGGCATTTGATTGCCTTGTTGACCCATCATCGGTGACGAAATCTGACCAAACTCCATTTTCACCATTTGATCTTGATGCGGCTGCTGAATTTGCTGTTTATTTTAAAGTGGAATTCGGAACATTCGAAATTATTCAACATTTAGAGATGCCTTTTTTTATTGCGGCTATATTTGCACATACCTGCTGTGAAACGTTTGGCTGGGCCGGTTGCATCATTTGCGGTTGCTGTGACTGACCAGGCTGCTGTGGATTCTATCGAATATTAACGGCGAAAAATTTAATTTTTATTCAAAATAAGCGAAAAATTAGTTTTTTTTTTCTTTTATCAATCCATACCGGTTGTCCTGTGCCTCGAACGCCTTGTTTTTGTGAAATCACCTTTCGCAGACGTTCAACAAAACCAGCCTGTCAAAACGAATTCATTGTAATTAATTTTTTCGCTCATTCTGATCACTGAGTACCATTTTTTGATTTTAGTTTGCAAATTACTTACTTGATTATTCGGAATAAAACCAAGATACGCCTTTTTATCCACGGAATAAAACAAAATCAATACACGAATGTCACATGACGAGGACTGTTGGTTGAAGTGCACACAACCAGCCTAGAGAATAAATGATATAATTCAGACAATTGCCATTGAATTAAATAAGAATGAAATTGAATTGAATGGCTTGAATAGAAATGATGAAATTTAAACTTACAAATCCGCTGCTCATGACACGAGTGAGGTTATCCAAACTGGGACACTGAAATCACAAATACCCTTGTATTACAAATAATTCTTTTGACGCAAATCATTTGCTTTTAATTACCGGCGACAAATGGAAACAAACAGATCTCGATTCCTTCAAATATTGTTGACCAATATTTCCGACCAATTGTTTTGGCATCAGTTGCATCAGCAAACGCGGTGGCCAATTATCACCTTGTCTGTATTTCAAAAAGTATAGACGAATGTTAGCGTAGGATATGATATTGAAATAAAATGGAAGTGCAAAAATTACATTTCAGCATCGCCCTCTTTGGCTGTGACATAACATGGAACTTGATGTGGTATTTTATCGGCAGACGTATTTTTCGCTTTTTCAACCCACTCCAAAACACCGCTCCAAATTTTCTCGCGAATCGGAGGCGGCATACTTCCACCGGGAACGTTCTGCTGTGCTTGTGCTTGAGCCGATGAATCCATTGATTGCTGCATCAGTCCCTGATGTGGAGCCTGATTTAGATTTTGTGCATTTGCCAACGTTGGCTGGGGCTGCTGCTGCTGTTGTTGTTGTTGTTGCTGTTGCTGTTGTTGCTGCTGTTGTTGTTGCTGCTGCTGCTGCTGCTGCTGCTGCTGTTGCTGTTGCTGTTGTTGCTGCTGCTGCTGCTGTTGTTGTTGTTGTTGTTGTTGCTGTTGTTGTTGTTGCTGCTGCTGAAGCCTTTGTTGTTGTAATTTTTCTTGTTGAATTTGATGTTGCATTTGCTGTTGGTTGAGAATTTGCATACGTAGCGCTTGTTGTTGCTTTAAAAATATGAAAAAAGTATATTCAGCTAAATGCTCATTCTAATGGAAAATTATGATTGATTTACCAATGCACTTGGTACCGGCGGTTGTTGTACGCCCATATTCTGCATATTTATATTCGGATTTATGTTTGCGTTCGGTAAAATTGGTCTTTGTTGTTGTGGCACAGGGAATCGATTCATATTTGATTGCATTGGATTCGTTGTTATGTTTGGTTTGGTCTGAGCCGCTGAAAATACGGTTGAAACTTGTGGAGCTGATGAGACCGGCGCTTGATTTTTTATTTGGTTGTCCGTTCTTTGAATAGAGAGAGAGAGAGAGAGAGAGAGATATTACCATTTTATTGTTTCGTGAGATTGATTAATTATTTGATATTGATTATTTATGTATGCATACCCCGGTTGAGGCTGTTGTGCTTGTTGTGGTGGCATTTGTTGTGGCTGACTTGATGAAACCGCTTGAGTTGTTTGTGGAGGCTGCTGCTGTGGTGTCTGTTGATTTGGCTGGGAATTGGCTGGAGTCGACACTTGACTGCAGAAGTAAAAGTTCAATTTTAATATTAGACGAGCGAATAAAACAAACTGGAGAAATGCAAATTGGCACATACATTTGAGGTTGATTCTGCTGTTGAGCAGGCACTGGCTGAGACTGCTGGGATGATGGAGACTGTGACTGTGGCTGAGATTGAGCATTTGCTGATTGTTGTTGTTGTTGTTGTTGTTGTTGCTGCTGTTGTTGTTGTTGCTGCCAAACAAAATGATTACAGGTTTATTTTCCATTTCGATTAAAATGATAATTCAATCAAATTCAGTCAGTAAAAATTCATTAGTTATTACCTGCGTTGGACCCGCATTTGCATTGAATTGTTGGAAGTTCATACCTAAAAGCGAATGCAAAATTATTGAAAAGTGTTACGAATCTAACGAACTAAATAACAAATAATTGATGATTAATGTGAAAGTTGGCGCTTCGCATGGGTATAACATATTGATTATTTCCTTGCTTCTAAACCAACATTTCTCTCATACTTTTTCAATTTTTTCATCATTCTATAATGAATCCTCTTTCAGAACTCATGTATTTTGTAAATTCGTTTTTGAATGAATTAATATCAGTGTCTCCATGAAACACTGGCTCAGTATGCGAATTTAAAGAGTCGTGGCGCAATTAAGCGATGCAAAATCTTACCTCCGCTGTTATTTCGATTCAGATTGTTCAATAAAACTGGATCTTTTGTCGCCGGTGCATTATTCTGTCTTGGGCTTTGCATGTTTGCATTCAATGTGGCTGTGTGGGGTGTTGGAGCCGCGCTCGTTTGTGGTGTTGTCGGTCGATCACTGAAGCTTCAAAGCAAATTATCATTCATTACAAACTATTCAAAGCATTACATTTCTGTACATTTGATGGTTGAATAAAATTACCAGTATCCTTTCAAGAGCACCAAATGTCGTGGATCTTTTGAAAAATCTTTGTTCAGTGCAGACATATCACCGTCGGCTTTTTCGAAAATTTTTATCAATATTGGAATTTTCCTCGGCGATATTATCGACAGATTAATGTTTCTCTGTAGAAAGTAAAATCGCAGATATTAGTCATTTATATCATCGAATCCGTGTGTTTATTACCTCCTGAAAGAGTGCAGCCATTTGTTCGATTGTCTTATTTTCGTACAGTGTGCATTCCATGACTGGCATTGAATATGGGGTGCTGTTGCATAAAAGTATGCAATGATTTTGCACTTGAAATCGATGTTCTTCCCGAATTTCATTCATATCGTCGAAACAAACCAGTGCTGTGGCCAAACCTTCTGCTAAGTTTGCATTGGATTCACTTTTACCACCGCTCAGACTACAATTTGAGAATGAATGGAAATTGCTGTGTCACATAATTCATCCAAACAACCGATTTTTTTTTTCTTTCTTTACTTACTCCAGCTTATCAATCGTATTAAGCACCTTTTGTGGGCTTGAGAATGGTCCATATGTGCTACAAGTTACACCAGGTAGACCCTGAACGGTTTTATATACGATCACGCCGTATATGAATTTACTGTTTTCAACCGGGAATAGATCATGTTCGTCGGCGATGCCTTGCAATGAAAAATGCTCAAGCGTTGGAACGATATAATTGTTTCTCAGCTCTGACATATAAGCGCCGGTTATTGCCGTGCTCTCAATTAAAAATACAACATTTGCAACAAGATCATTGGATGTAACCATTTCTACGGCCTTTTAAAATGGAAGTCTTTCTATTGTAAATAGGTAAATTTGTTTGTACAATAACTCGATGTTCTGTAAAAAGAAAGTTATATGAATTTAACAATGCAACTGGTTTTCTTCTTTTCAAACTAAGTGCTTTACATTTATCTTTTGTTATGGAACATCAATATTTGTTTTGTTTTTTTGCTCCTCTCTATGTGTGACACAAAACTTACAAGTGAATACAGTGGCATACATTGATTTGACAGTTCGTGAAGCGGCTTGTACTTTGACCGATTCACGTCGGTAATGTTTGCGGTTTACTCAAAAACGGCAAAACAACATTGAACCGCTTCCAATGATTTCAAACGAAATGACCATGCGTTTGATTTTATGAAGAAAACAAAAAAAAAAAAACGGAAAAATTAAATTGAAATCTGGAATATTGTATGAAACAACTGGGAATATTTCAGTGAAAAATAATGATAGCTAAGTGAAAATTTATTAGGCGTACTTAAGGTTATCGACTTTTTTTTGGAAAACGATAGCATAAAAGTTCATATAAGAAGAAGAAAACAATCCAATGTGATTCCGTTGCAAAAAATCTCAATGGAATCGTCTAGTTTATGACATTCAACCGACAAACTAATTAAGTTATGAGATAATGTATAAAAAAAAATTCGTCTCGTTTCTGTTATGCATTCGTAAACACCAACATCTCTGGGTTAAGTATATTAAAATCAATGTCAAGGTTCTTCATAGCTCTGAAATTCAGATTACTGTGAATCACACCAGAGGGCCACGACTAACACACCGAGCAAAATTGAATGTCAAAATATACTGTGATGTCCTCTTTTATCTAGCAGGAATTTTTCCTGCTTCTTTCGATTTGGTAAGTTTTTCAGCATGAACAGGAAATTTGATGTTGTTTATGATCAGAAAAAAATTCAGTTCCATTTCCATTTGCATGACCATTTTTTTTTGTTTCGAACCATAAATTGAAACTCTTTTTATAATGCGCACGAAAATTAATGTAACTGAATTCATTATTTCTATACATCTTCTCCTCTTAATTTGGTTCGCTCTTATGTTATCTCTTTATATAGTATGTCCTTTGCACTGCACACCATCAGAAGAGGAAAAATATATATATGCACAACAAATACGCGCAGTTTATACGCCACCCACATTTTTTTTCTCTTTTCCTTTCCTTCAATTCTTGCAGATTTTTCTCGTTTCGCGTGATTGTGTACTCCCCCGTATCACAAATTCTTATCAATAAAATGAAAAAAATTTAAGTGTAAGAACGAAAAACTGAAACAATCTTGTATTTATAAATATAAAAATTCATCGTAAACAGTGAAAAATGACTTAGAACGCATTTTTTTCGTTGATTTCATTTTTCTCACAATTTTTTTTTTTCTCGTGCTCGGACAAGAAAAAAAATGGATGACCAAGTACCAAAATTTAAGAAAAAATCATTTACAACCATTAGTTCAAAGACGATTTACCATCCAATCGAATCTTGTGGACAATCTATATATCCTCTTGATTTAAAGAATTTAAATGAAAACCAATAAGAAACTTTAAACGAATAAGTAATTCTGAGTTAAAAAGAAAATGTAACAGATAAACATCGCGAAACTTAAACAACTCCAATGCAATGCACAACATAATCACCGAATCATATGATAAAAGCAGAAAATAGAAATAGAAAGTAGCCAAAACAAAACCGAAAGAAGAAAATTAAAACGAAAACAAAAACAACGCATAATTGAACGCAAATAACCAGAGCCAAATTCATCTGATGATTTGTGTGAACTATGTCTTTATCATCTGAAAAGATTTATAAACGAAAACCATCGATTATAGTGCGCCAGCAATTATTACAAGTTTTGTTGAGGAAATACATAAAAAAGGTTTATTTTGGTGTGTTAATCGACAAGAAAACAAAGCAGCAGCAGCAGCAGCAGCAGCAGCAGCAACCAGCAAACGAAAAAACAACAACAACTACTACTACTACTACCACTACTAATATTACTACTGAAGCAACCACAAATTTCGGTGATCGTCAATTATTACGCCAAGAATATTACAATGATATATATGAGTGCCTAATAAACTATTGCAAAGTAAACAACATAGCAAGTGCTAGATTAACGGAAACACTTGATCGATTCACCACACTGACCAGTCGACGTGAATTCATCGAATCGATAAAAAAGAATCGTTCCAATAAGACACCAAAAGCAACGGACAAAAATGACTGTGCCGAAAGCGATAAAGGTGAAGTTTCAAAGTAAGTTTTCAAAAACAGAGAGAGGAATGTTTGTTAGCTTGATTAGGTGCAAAATGACATGAATAGTTAAAGAGGAGCCTTCATTTTTACCCAAAATTGAATTGTTTTAGAAGGGCTACACTATTGTTGGATGTAAATATGGTAGAAAGAAATCCAACGAGTTTCTAAGAATTACGAATGATGTCAATTCAAAACATTCGGTTATTTAGTTTTAATTCAAAATGTGTCACTTGTTGATTTAATGAACCGCATATGATGTATTAATATTGGTGGCAAATAACATAAATCAGGGGGCAACGTACTATATTCTGAGCGTGAACAAAATGCGTTCATATTTTAATGATGTTGAGGTAGGTCTTTCATCTAAAAGCAATGCTAAGCAGGCCAAATCAATGTGTGTGCTTCGTAATCTTGATTGAAAAACACTTCCTACACTCTCTTAATTCGTGGAATGCGCAAACATTTCGCGGTGATAATTTCAATTACGCCCGAAAGTATGCATCATTTCTGTGAAATGTATTTATTCGTCGTAGGTCGTTGTGGCGTGATAATTGAAATCGAGTTTGATGTTTGCATTTTAAAATAAAGACGAACACCAAGAAACACAATATTCCATCTGATGAATGAGTGTGAAAAATCCCAATGTTATTCGAATTTATTGAACGTTCACCGGCCTACCTAAATTCGAAAGTGAAATGGCATACGGTTTTGAAAAGAAATACAATTCTAATTGAAATGGGCTCGAACATAAAGCATGAAAATATACAATCCATGTGCACACAGAACGCTCTATATTTAAAAATTAATCAATATCAATTGCGTACTAATTTGCGTATTGCTTATAAACCGTATATTTTGAAGCGTTTCCAATCCCTCACCTCCTTTGCACTCTCTTTCTCGCCTCTTGTTTGTGTGATGTGATCCGTGTGAACAACATGTAAAAAATCCACCTTCGTCTTCAGTCGACCACATAATTTCTCGTATGTTAAAACGAAAATTCCAATGGCTTCTCGATTTTGGTTGTTGAGTATGGGCAACTTATATTCACACACACACGCGCACACACACACACACACACACAATCTTCCGTTTTCATCGTGGTTTACTTTAAATATGTGAGGCTAATTTAATGAATACTCATTTATTCAATTTACCATATCGATTGAGGCTGTTGTTGTTTTTCCATATCCATCCACATATATAGATTTCTTTTCTCTTCCACTTGTGTGTCCATAATCTGATACCAAATCGATGAAATGCAAATTCAAAAGCAAATAAATTACTGAAAGCCGACAACAAAATTGAACTGGGAGTAATATCATATTTAGACATTTCTGCCTTCTCGCTAGCAAAAGGAAGAAAAAATGAGCAAAACGACGTGGAAAAAAAATTGCATACAAATTCCATCCAGTTGTTCTTGCTGTGTCGCTGTTGTCACCATCATCCATTTGACAAAAGCTTCGGCTCAAGTAAATTGAATTTCCTTAATATCATTAAACACAATGAATATTTTCGTACAAATGCGTTATTTGCCGATGTTCAAGCACATCATATCAAATAGCGCTTCAGCCTGTTAATGTATTTAAATAAGCGCCCGTTTTGTAGACACTTGAAGAATTCAATATATGCACGCGGCACAATACTAATGTGTATTCGTAGATAAATAGAAAAAAGAAAAAAAGAAAGAGAGAGCGAGAGGAAGAGAGAGAGAAAAAGGGAAAACAACGGCAAAATATAGAGTAACAACATGAAAAGAAACGTAATTTTCCGAGTGGCAAGTATGAACTCGGTGGAAAACCCATACAAACGTGAACGCAGGCGGCAATCACACATTTATTTCGATAAATATCGAGAAAAAGGAAAATACTGATTTACATGTAGTTCATTATCGCTAGTCAAGCCACTAAGTTCAAATTTTAGATTTTGGTTGAGAAACACAGCCAGTCCGACGGATTTTGTAAACAAACTATTGTATTGATTTCATGTTCGGTTGAAATCTGTAGTAAACTCAACATTTGATTATCGACAAACACTTTTTTTTTTTTTTTAATTTTCTGATCAATTGAATTCTTGTGAGTTTTTCAAATGTTTTTATTATTTTGAAATTTTACAGTTTTTCCGTTGTTATTGTTGTTATTGTTACTTTGTAAACAAAATTTTGGATTTCCCCATATTTTATTTTTGGTCTCAAATATTCCAATATTCAAACGGTTTTAAAAGCGCGTAAAAGTCAAAAGACATGAGAGCATAAGAGAGACAGAGAAAGAAAAAGCAACAAATATTTTCGAGTCAATTATTTTCGTCAAATATAAATGAGTAGGCATGGAAATTAGACGCCGGTTGATTTAACATTCTAAGTGCTGTTCAGAAAGGTAACAGTAGCAGTAGGAGAGAAAGTTGCGGGAGAAAGAGTTGACCCGATCAAATTTTCACGAGTTGGTGCGAACAGAACTCCATGCTACCAACAATCAGCAAATTAGTGCATAAATTGTTTATTAGATGTCTCAAAAGTGCTACACTTCTCTCACTTTTCACTCCCTTGCTTTCTCACTCTTTCTCAATCTCGTTCATTCAACGAGATAACACTCACAAAATACCACTCGGCCTACTTTCCAATATTCAAACGTCTCTGAAAAATACCCATAAAATAATTATTATTACACACAAAAGGGAATGAAAACCTTGAAATTTAATACTAAACATCATATGCTGAAAGGAGATTCAAGTCATAATTGTATTTCATACACTCTTGATATTGGTACTTTTGTTCGTAAAATCATCTTCATCTCTTCTTCACGCCTTCATCGATACACACGATGTGCATGAATGTGTATACAATGAATTTTCTACAGTCGTTGTGTGTACACACGTGCAAATTAATTTACGAAGTTTTATACATCTTCAGTGCAAATCGATCACGTTTTAATGGCTTCAAAATATATTTATAAGCGGAACATCGTTCGAATAAATCGATAGTCACATGATTCCAATTTTCAAGCTAAGCCACCCACAAAATGTGTGAAAATAACCATCAAGCATTTTATCTGTTTTCCTCAAATTATACGCAATTGGATGAATTTCTCACATGCTAACACTTCATTTCTTCATCATATAAAATATGCTTCACTTTACATAGATAAAATAGAAAACTGAGCCGCTCATCGAAAATGTCGATAGAATAACACATTGGTGTTTAACTTGTTTTTAAGAGAGAAACAGAAAACAAGTTCCTTCAACTCAATCATGTCCACTAAACTCAGTCAAATCCGGTCGGAAAAGATCAAAATTCCCCAAAAACCATGAACAAAACCCGCAAAGCATGTAGAATAAAATAATAACGGAATAGTCGAGGATCCACTTTAGGTCATCATATTCAAAATTTCGACGAAGAACTTAGATCGAATAGAAACGAAATGGAATAAATATCGTTCTAACTATTTGTGAGCATATCAATATTATATTGAGGGTTTTTACGTTATAGGAATCAGTTGTTTTTTCTCAATAATCGATCAATGTTTCTTTGATTCTTCTCTGTCTGTCGAAAAATGTTGTATTCAAACAAGATATCTAATGTCGTTTAACATTAATGCGGCATGATATTTTTTTTCTTCATTTCGTTGACGGACGGAACAAGTTCGCTTGAAAAATGGGAGTTTTATTGAAAACATGGTCAAATTGGTCGAAAATTTAATCAAAATCTAATTGATAAAAAAGATTGAGGGAAAAATCATTGGGAAAAAATTGAATTTCAACATCAAATTTTGACATGATTTAGCAGTGGCCAACGGCACATAAAATATATCAGATCGATAAATGAAACGACGACAGAATTCGACAAACGAAGAAGAAACAAACGTGATGTTGCCAATATGTTCGAATTCTGTTCAGTTCAAATCCTCAACCTTGAATTTGCGCTCAATTTGGACACGTTTTCTTCTTCTTCGAAAGCTGCAAAAAAGACAATAAGCAGAAAATCAATTTTCCTTTGTGAGAAAATCGCGTGAATTTATTATTCACGGAAGCAAATGTGTGTATATGTAATGAGCGTTTTCGACGTTGTCTCACTAGGATCAAATAGCTTTAAATAGTCGATTCCACCATTTCAGTTTATTTCATGATTTATTTAAAAATGGAGGGATAGAGAGAGAGGGAAAGAGAGAGAGAGAGAAAGAGAGAGAGAGAGAGAGAGAGAGTGTGTGTATGTGTGTGGGCTTCATCCAGACGTTTGTTGCCAATTGGAAAATGCACTTTTTCACACGCCATTTGTAATAATATTTTTGGTACACGTGTTTATTTTTTCAGATGCAGTATGACAGTCACACGAACAAACGAAAAAACTTTTGACGAAAATGAAGGTAAAGCATAATGAAAACTACTTTGAATACATATTCACTGTGGTATTTTGTTGTTGTTGTTGTTGTTGTTGGTGTTGTCGTTGTTCAATTTGCATATACATAAAAAAAAAATTATTCTAAAATTAAATAAACTAATGACCAGTCATTGAACTAACGACTAATCGCATTAAATTTGTAACACTACTCATGGACATAATTAGAAATCGGCTGGGGAAAAAGGGTACAAGTGGAATTAAAAAGAGAATTGGGAGCATCATTTGGCGTATGCATTGTTGGCGGAACGGTATCAAAACACATATATCTCTATATCATTCATATGATTTCACTTTTATGCCAACACAAAACTAATGGGTCACATCCAATAAAGTTTTTCTCCGTTTTCTGCACACTGCACATATGCACATTCAGATCGGACACGGGAAAACTGCTTTTGGATGTGATCCAATTTCAAACCGATTCAAACGGATAAAATTGTGTGTTTGTTTTTTTCTCTTTCAATTTTTCTCCTACATTTTTTTCTCGCTTGCAAACCATATGCAATGACAAATTTAGGTCAATATATCCAATGATGCGCAGCAAATTTCAGGAATTTTCATTAAAAATATTATCAAATCAAGTCCGGCCGAATTATGTAAGCAGATAAAAGTATGTATCGAGATGAAAAGTGGTCGGTTTGGTTTAATTTCAACAAATGGCGATGATTAAACGATCAATTTTTCTTACAAACTTTTGCACAAGGTTGGTGATAGAATTTTAGCTGTAAATGATAATGATGTGCGTAAAGCAACACAAGAACAAGCAATAAACTTAATTAAAAATGCCGGCTGCACCATCAAATTAGATATACAAAGCTTTGATTTATCGGTAATATAATTCATGTTAAATATTCTCGTCGGCCTTATAATGATCAACGACTTGTAATAACGACTCTTTGATTCTGTTTATTTTGGCATCGTGTAGAACATACCAAATAAGACGACAATGAATAAATCAGTAGATGTAAATAATGAGAAAGCGCCTTACGAAACATCAAAACAGAGTAAGTGCAATAATGTCAGCGCACATTTAGCTTCAAAATGCAAATGAAACACAGCACACATACATATATAATTTACATCCCATCAGATAACGATGTACAAAAGTCAACTACAACGAAAAGTAGTGAAGGCGAGTCATCGAACGATGATGATTCTGAGGAGGAGGATTCTTTGGGCAAAGTGGTAACCAAAGCCGGTAGAGAAATTGATCGAAAATCGGCCGGCAACACCAAACGCTCCAAAGAAGAAGCTAAAACTGACGAAGAACCGGAAAATGAATTTGGATATACAGACAGTGAGTACAAGATATTTTCAAATTGAATGTAACCCAAGCGAAAGAGAACGATTTGGCTCTATCGTGACGATATATTTCATCGTGGAATAGCGGCCAGCGCATGTACACAACACTTCTCCTTTCTCACTGCTGCTATGTTAAACATAGTAAACGGTTCACGCACACCGATACATGACTGTATGCGTGCGCCCTGGAGCTACAGTCATGTATCGATGTGCGTGAACAGCATACTATGTTTAACATAGCAGCAGTGAGAAAGGAGAAGTGTTGTGTACATGCGCTGGCCGCTATTCCACGATGAAATGTATCGTCACGATAGAGCCAAATCGTTCTCTTTCGCTTGGGAATATTTTCACAAAGAATCCAATTGTTTATCTGTATTTTTGTTCGCTTTGAATACAATCGTATTGTCTAGGAAAAATCAAAAAACGTTACGGTAACTTGGGAAACGTTGTGCGCGTTCAGGTCAATCGATCGAACAACAACATGGGAATTGCATTGGCCGGTCATCGAAACCGGAACGAAATGGGCTGTTTTATAGCTGGTTTGAATCCCAAAGGTGCGGCCAGCGCAAAGAATCTTCAAGTTGGAGACGAAATTTTAGAGGTAATTGCTTTTTGTTTGCAACCAACCAATGGACAGTGATAACAGTGATAAGATTTTGTTTGGTTCAAATGATTTGAATTTTAGATTAACGGACACGTTGTACACAAAATGTGTCATTTGAATGCGTCTGTTTTAATCAAAGGAATACCAGGCACTACACTCGAATTTATTGTTCTACGCAAAGAATCCGCTTTGGATATTATAGCTGTGAAAGCAGTTACTAATTTCCCTGTCGCCTTCGATCAACTCGATCATTTGCACTCGTGTTATAAGAATGTGCGCACTGTGAGCATTCAAAAGGTCAGGCCAGCACCATATTTAGATTTTCACTCGAATTTCATATCGTATTAATTACATTTAATTTTGGCTCTTCATTAGAATGGACCAAGTCTTGGAATAATGATTATTGAAGGGAAACATTCGGAATTGGGTCAAGGTATTTTTATTTCGGATATTCAGGATGGTTCAAATGCCGATAAAGTAAGTTTTGCAAGCAATTAACCGTTAAATACACAACTGATATGCGATATATATTTCGTAGGCTGGATTATTGATTGGAGAAATGATTTTAGCCGTTAACAAAGATCTTTTGGTCGATTGCAACTATGACTCGGTATGCATTGTGATTCAATCTGCTGCGCAAAAAAAAAATGATCTGAACACAATTTTTCTAACTAATCCGTTCCACTTATGACAAAATTTAAATCCGTTTAGGCGGCAGCTCTATTGAAACGTGCCGAAGGTATCGTGACACTCATCGTGTGCAATCCGAATAAAAAAGATGATAATAAAGACGAAAAGAAGGATGAAGCAACCAAGACGCCAAAATCAGAGAAAAAAGGTGGGAAATAATAAGAAAATACATTGATATAAGTATTGACACCTGCAGAGTGAAACTCCAAAGGCTTAATCCTTTTACGTAATGCAGGCTTTGTGATGCATTTTATTTCCGTTTGATTCAGCATTTCTTACAACAACAACAAAAACCACAATTAAATCCATCGTTCATTCTGATTCTTCTTTTGGCAGACGGTACCGAAAAATCGGGGAAGATTAAAGATGACGGTCCACCAGCTGACCCATCCACAGCAAAAATTGTATCGAATAAGGAATCCATCATCGAAATAAATGCCAACAACAAAGGGCTCGGCTTATTTGTAGCCGGCGGTAAAATGCTTACACCACCAGTTGTAAGTATTAATCTTTATTAAGGCTATATATACATCCGAGTGCATATTTATATTCTGTCTCACACATTTTGGTTTGACGTCACACCCATATTCACAGGATGGTGCATATATAGTGTATATTTATCCAAACGGTGCTGCCAATCTTGATAAAAGACTTCAGATATTCGATAAGGTTACTGAAGTTGAAGGCAAAAAAATCACAGCTGATATGTCGTACGGCGATCTCAAAAAAGTATTTAAACGACGGTATTTGGTGGTAAGTGTGCAAAAATTTTGAGAGATTCTTTTTTTTTTCTTATTTGATTTATTTAATTCTTTACAAATTTTCCCGAAGGCGAAATTGATGGTTATTCGCAATGATCCACCTCCAGTCAACGAAATGGATGTCGAAATTGCGAAAAAGGCTGGCAAAGAAATCGGATTCAATTTTATTGAATGCCAGAACCACGGCATATTAGTCACTGATATCGTACGTTTGTTTCGTTTACTAAATTTGTTTTTACGTTTGCTAAATCTCTCTCTCTCTCTCTCTCTCTCACTCTCGCTCTCTCTCATCCGTTCATTTTTCAATAGGTCGCCGGAAGTCCAACTGCTTTTGATAATCGATTAATGGTGGGTGATATGATAACGAGTATAAACGGTGAAAATGTTCGCAACGCCAGTTTCATTGACTGCATACTTTTGATCAAATCATCGCAAAGCCGACTCGTGCTCAAAGTATCACGTCCAGCAATCAAAAAGTAGTTGCATTCTAGTTGATATGGACACTGTCATTTAGATTAGAATGATACTAGCTGATTAGAAGAAAACTTATATTTCACAAAATTTCAGTGAGAAAACAAAAAGAAGAAACAATTTACGAATTGAAAAAGAAAAAAAAAATAGAAGAAAAAGATACATTATATATACTCCATTAATGACCATTATACCTCATTGAATTCATCATGTACAAAAGAAGAAGAACAGGTCATGGTAATTGAAACAAAGATTTGAATCCAAATATGGCTTTGTTTTTGTGGATTTGACCAAGTTCCTTCACATTTTCATCCAAAGACCGTTTTCCAAAAACAAAACCAAGAAGAAAAAAAAAAACAATTTTCTATCGTTCTCAAAATTTGAAAATATATCTTTTGCCTTTTTTCGTTGCATTCTTCTTTCGAAAACTTAGAAAGAAAAAAAAATTGAAAAAAAAAAACAATTTGATAAATTTATTCGTCTTGAAAAAAATAATCAAAGTAGTTCTGTATGTACCTGTGCATAAATGCATATAATTATAATTAATATCAAAATTTATTATTAGATAAAAGAAATGAGTATTTATCGAATTTTCGATCAATTAGTCAAAGTTAACGGAGCGTTTCGTGTCATGAATGACGTAAACACAAGCCATACCATGTGTAGCATTGAAATATGTTGTGTTCAAGACCAAGTCACAGAAGCAGTCGTTGTGATTGACTACTGGTTTATGGTTTTATTTTATTTTTTCGGAGTTTTCTTTTATCAGTCGTTCGCTTTGAAAATGAAAGTCGAAACATATATGCATACATTAGAATGTTTGTCTACTAGACTCGGTGTTTAGTTTAACCCTTTATCACATTTCGGTTTCTGAAGTAACCAGATACGCCAGACGCTATAGCTATGAAACCACTAAATATTTTTACATTCTTGTTTGGAAACAAATGTAGGGAAATGAACTAGCTTTCATTTGATACTTTACAGGCTACAATCGGCTGGCTGAATGGAAAGTTTTTTCTGTTCATGTACTGCTGTAAAAAAAAATGCGAAATTATAGCAGAATTACACATTTTTCCTCCTCTTATCTTGTGGGTTTGTTCATTCTTTTCAATTGTCAAATTAGGACTCGTAGGACCAAAACACATCAATTTAACTTTCTGCATCATTAGTTTTATAAAATTTAATTTTTTCAAGCTTTTATAGTGATTTGACACTTTTGACTCTTTTCCGATTTTCTCGACAAATACGCAATTTTTCAAAAATCTAAGTATGAGATTTTTCTCTATTTATCGTGGCACAAAACATATATCAAAATGATTCAAAAACAAAAAATTGTGCATCAAAGGGTTAATGAGTGGAGCAGATTCACCAGTTGAATACAATTATCCCCCTTCGTTGGGCATTGACCATGTTCCGTGCCAACGATGTGTCTTCTTGGCGAATTCGAAGAAAACTCGTCGAATAAAATTTACAAAAAAAAAAAAAACAGATTAAACGTGCTAAGAGACAAAGATTTTGTGATTTCACATACGTTGTGTTTGCGTCATTGATGACATAACGCAACGTTAGCATTAGAAACACAAACTTCCCGTATTTACCCATCTAACAATTATCACTCAAAATACATCCGATTCCAGGCACATTTCCAAGGTTGAATACGGGGATAGATTTAACCGTAGAAGTAACCGTCATAGTGATCCAATTGTGCATGGAATGAATGGAGAAAGAATTGCATAAAATTAGCATCAATACATTCAATACATTCAATACTCTTATTTCAATTGAAAAACAAATCATTTACTTACATATATGGGTACTTCTGGCCTCCTTAGTTAAGTATGTACGCCTACTATACCACAACAATCAGGCATAGCGGAAATAACATAATTTTATATTTTAATTTTTAAATTATTCAATGTGAATGGCGTGAACGACGATGCATGATGCTGGTTAGTTGTTGACAGCAGCTCGCTGGTTGGATGGCCTCTGCAATGTTTCGGGTAATGTGTACCCAAACAAGTCAAAGTGTCCTTGAAAATCATACAAGAAAACAATGAATGATCTATAAATAAAGCACTGCACCTCACATCACATGCAATTCAATCAATATATTACGAGCACTTACCTTTGATCAGGATACATTTTGCAGCGGCTATGTCACGATGCCATTTCGTCTTTTGTACTCGTGGCTCGACAACTTCCATCTCACCGGCTGAATTGAATTTCACGTATTCCAAATTTCCAAGCCCATTTACTTGCCATGTTTTATGGTAGATTGCCACTTTTGGGAGTAAATCTGGGTTTAGTTGATCTGGATGTGGGACATCATTGCCAACCGCTGGATTTCCGTTGCCCTCTTCCACTTCTTTCTCGAGCAAAAACAATTTCAGCTTCTCTTGCCTCATCTTTCGTTTGTTGACCTTGCACACGATCATTGTTGGCAGCATTGCACCTTCATCCGGTCGACAATCATGGCTGACTTTGAACCGATGTCGTTTCGTGCGTCGATCAAAACGGCCAAAGCACTTGGCGCATGTTTGTGAAGTGTAATACTCGTCGACCATATTAACCACACAACCAGGACACTTTTCGTAGCTTCGTATCATTTTCCGATTTCCCGGGCAACGCAGTGTCTTTTTGATGCCGATGGGGGAACTGAGCGACATTTGAGCAGCTCTGAAACGCATGAGTGATGGCTGATGGTTGGTCAACATTCCGGCTATGCTATCGGTCACACTGTTTGCTCGAACGTACTTGTCGAAATTCAGACTCGTGTATTTGTCTGTCGTATATACGGCAATGCCACGTTCCGTCATTTTGAGTCGATGCCGAATGTACTACTCCCAGTGCCTACCCAATGGCGATGGCATCACCGGATAGAGTGCACGATTTTTACGATCCCGCCTCTCTTCCTTGACAAAATCTTTGGTCCACCGCTTTCCCTGTCGATTTCGAACCGTTTGCTTCCTCCAGTAATGATACTGTTTGCTGCTGATCGTGTAGTTCGTCTAAGAAACGAAACAAAACAGAACAAAGAAAACCGTTTAGATAAAAATGACAATGACAATGGCATAACTTCGGTTTATCAAATGAACAATGCACGCTTCATATTGTTTACCTCTTTGCCAGTTTCAATGTTATGTACCGTTGTTGCGTTCCACGTATTCATACCCGGATCAGTTCCACCTTCATTGACAAACATTTTGTAGTTTTGAACAATGGCCTTTTTGTCCGATTCATTGTTGCTCATTTTCGTTTTGTCAATATTAAATTGTAGCGATACGGCTTGTCCATTTGAGAGAATTCGAAAACGGAACTTTTTTCTACTGCGACCGAGCCGACAGATTTTCCGCATATCAAAGTATTGATCCCTGGTTCTGATCTCGTCCTCTGTGATGTTGATTTCGTTGTATTTGCCTTGCTTTTTCGGTGCGATTTTAAGTCCACACAACAAAGAGTACAATGTCTTATTGTATAACGGATAGTGGGTACGAGTGAAACTGCAAATGGGAATCACTTCCAGATTTTTCACTCTCGGTGGCCCTTTCTCAATGTACTCATTTCCATTTTGGCCTCGATCTGTCGGCTGCTGGCCAAACGTGGAATGCTTTGTATACTGATACATGTATTTGGTTGGAACTCGGTTGACCGAAGCGCCATCTAAAGAACCGATGGCGAATTCGTTATGTCTGTATTCGTTATACTTCAGTATGACGTTTGACAGAACGGAGACACTTGATTGTATTGTCATTAGCCTTAGATTATCTAGGTGGTGTTTGCGCTCAATATCAGTTGTCAAAGTCAAAAAGAATAGGACCGTTGCTGCTGGCAAGTGCACGGACGGCGATTTTGACGTCGGCATCGTTTCAGCTCTTGAAACTCTTTGCGTTGGCATCGGCGTACTTCACGATATTCCTCGCAGGTGTTGAAATCATCAATTTTCCGCTGGAGGGAAATCCAGAATGCGATGCTCTTGAACCAGTTCTTCCCATTTGTGAATCGGCCGATGTTGTTGTTTGGTATGTCCCACCAACTGTTCTTCGTGACCATTTCAATCAACAAGGTACGCCGTGCTCACGTTTGGCAACATCATCCATGCCATTGATTTCAATATCGTCATTGCCATAAATTGCCAAACTAATCACACGGTTGATGTCGGCCTCTTCGTATCGAACAACCAACGAAGATTTGAACACTTTTACCCGCAGCCATTCGCGCAGGCGTTTCTTGCTATGCGTCTTCAAACTGTTTTTAGTGTTCGTTACGTACGGATCTATTAAATCATTCATCGCATTGCCGAAATTTTTCGCGTTGGGCCAAACCACTCGATGGCCAGCTGGTGCACCATTTCACGAAATTCCAGCGACATATCGTTCGTGTAGATGTAATCCTCCAGGACACCTGTTCGCCATCCAGCTCAAAAAATGCTTTGTCATTGTCGTCGAATGCGCGCTCACAACGGCAAAGGAACAACTGCGAGGCAAGTTCGCAAATTTTCGTTGCCATTATTGATTTGTCGGTGATGGCTGCAATCAACAAGTCACGGTATTCCGGCCGAAGAATGGCACGCAACTGCGTTTTGATGGTTCTTATGCCCGAATCTTTTTCATTTTCACCTTTGTCCTCCTTAATCACGTCCTCAAGCATCACAATTGGCTTCGGCTTCTTCCTTGATTTTTTGCGCTGGTAGCCCATCTGTAATTCAGGAGCAAGAAAAAAAACAGAAAAAAAATGAGGAAAATTAATCAGATATGATGTATTTTCTACCTAAAAACATTGACTAAATTACTTAATTTGAAAAAAAAAAGAAAAAAAAACAATCACTGTGAATCGAACAGTATGCACAACAAATGACTTGCCTTTTCAAATGCTCAGATCAATATGAATGTGCAACCGGCATCAGTTTGACACATCAAGCTGAATTTCACAACTTTCTTCAACGCGCTAATTTTCGTAGCGAAATTCGGATTTGACTGGTGTCGATGCAGAAACTCATGCAAAATATAATCTCATAACGGAACCAAAATAAACAAATACAACACCAAGCCACAGTAGCGAATGAGTCTGTTGTGTTGTGTTTCGTTGTGTGAAATAGAACAGATGTGTCGGTTCTGCTGTTTCTTTCTAATTCACGCGCCCAAAACGAAATCAATACACAAATCGAATTCTTGTAAGATTTTTTATTCAGTTCGTTCGGCACAGAGTTGTTTGGAATGGTTGTCATTTCAAATGTTTGAATTTGAAAGATGCTGGGTAGCGTTCCGAATATTCATACAGTTGGTTTACACTGAAATTTCAGTCGATTTTGACGGAAAAAAGACTAAAAACGTTACATCTTTTAACGTTAAAAATGACTAAATTGCGTTACATAAACATTCCCGTATTTATATAAATATAGTGATTCAATCTACTCATTTGAGTAAAAAGAAAATTTTCGAATTGAAAAAAAAACAAGTAATGCATCAAATGATTTTACAAATTTATTATACGAAACTCGCACTTTCCCATAGTATATTTCTTCCAAAAACGTAAAAAAAAAACAAAACCAGAAAAAAAATTCCATTGAAATTAGTGCTGAAATTCTAAAATATTCGGTAGTTGTATCCAAATATAGATGTCAACCACAGAGCGTAAATAAAATACATTTTACTGCGCAGAAGAGGAATCACATTGTAACCAAACATTTCTTATGTAGAAGATTTGTTAGATCTTGAGATGAAAAGTGTGACATTTTCTTTCGATTGCATTCGATTTTCCGTTATGCTCTGGGATTGTCAATTGTGAATCAAAAAATATCGTCTCGTTACTGATTCTCGAGGGATTTTTTGAAGATCAAATCACCGAGCAATTCGCTTGGAATTGCTCACACTCTACCAATGGATAAAAAAAAAAATCAATAACAATAAAGTACGTATTGTTAATGAAGATCCGAAATTTATGTGTTTTCATTCTGTTAACATTAAAATATGAATTTTTTATTCTTTTACACTTGACAGTATTTTCTTATCTTGACATTTGTTGTGGTCGATCTTTGGTCTCGAATTAAATCGCTTGCATTTTGATGAGTGAAAAAGAGAGTGACCAAAGATCGAATAGCGGTTTCGAATCGTTCTGGATAACACATTTTTTGACACACATACGAAGTCATAGGAAGAAGAAGAAAAAGAACGAAGCTGAAAACCGAAATCTTTGAAAAGTAAAAATATATAATTCAGTGTCTCATAATTAAGAAATATATCACTGAATGTTAAATTCAATGAATATTTTTAGTGTTTCTTATTTAAAGAATTCACAACACAAATCTGCAGCAATAAGTTTTTTCATTAAAAAATGATGATATTTATACTTTTTCGCCAAGGCACACAATGCCATCATGGACATTTTTCTCTCGTATGTATATATATATGGATGATATATATTTCTGGTGAATAGCCCAAAATAAACGTTCATAACAACTTGATTTCCTACTTCATAACCACTTGACTGAACTAGATTTGCTGCATAATTTTATGTTGAATTAAAAACACAAAATGCGATGTAATTTAACACACACATCTTCACTATATCGGTGAATGGCATTTTTTTGTAGTCCAAACATAGTAAAGAAGAAAAAAACTGTTGAATATTTTGATGTCTGATTGTAGGTTGGCTATAAATAATAACAACATTGTTTTGCAAAGGATTTTTTTCGCAATCTGAATAAAAGCATCTAAATTTAATGTCATTTCAATAAATTTGGAATTATACGTAACGGTAAAGACGTGGATGGGTAAAGTATAATTTCATGGTGCAGAGTACAAATGAAATCGGCAATGGGTCAACGTTAATGAAAATGTTTTGCGCAGACAATTTGATTTTAAGTGGAGAAATTGTGTGAAAGCGAGACCAAAGTTCAAAAATTACTTGTACGAAGAAAAACTATTCTTTATTTAAATTCATTAGTTTATTAATTAATTACAAAAAAAAAATATACACAATCGATTGCGATTGTATCAATCTTAAATCTATTTTATTCAAACTTATTCTGACAGCTGGCCTCGGATTGATTCTACCAAAGCAAAGGCCAAGAACTAATAGAAAATTAAACATTAGAACGGTATCACTCACATTTTGTAATTGTTTTTTTTTTTTTCACTAAAAATTAACAAATTTGTCTTAAAAACAATTTAAGTGCTACGAAGCCAATAAGTTCATAAAAATTGAATTTTTTTTTTGTTTCACCATGAAGACAAAACTGATATTTGGTCCTCATTCTAAATGTTTACGCAGTCAAAGCGTGCAAAGCTTTTTCTCTGTTTTTTTTTTCTAATTTTTATTTTACTTTTCATTCAACTTCATTAGTTGTTGTAAGATTTGTCCAAGTAAAATAGAAAAAAAGAGTTTTTCCAATCACGCGATTGGATGGAATCGTTTTTTTTTTTTTTTTAAATTTTTGCAAAAAGAGCACTATCAGCATCAACAATGTTTAATTTACTTTTGTCTGACAATGAACTCATCAATGGTTTGAACTCGGTATCATTATTATTGTTCAACTGTTTGATTGCCTTGTCACTTGCATCGCTAATGGTACCGATGATCTTTTCGGCTTCTGATTTTTCAACAATGTATTTTTTGATTTTTCCAGCATTCTCAAGAACATTCTCAATTTGTGATACACGGCGTTGACGCTCCTCAAGCTCTTCATTTTCACGTGACAACAATTCTTCATCTTTTTCATTTTTCGATAGTTCATCCTCGATAAGCGCATAACCTTCGGAGTTGATAATTTTCGGTTTTGGTGCGAAAATTGAGTTGTATGTTGGATTCGATGGATGTTTCCAGATGTTGAACAGTGTTGTGATTGCTCGTCGACCTTCATCGGTGCCGTACACTTTGTGTGAATTATCGCCAGTTCGCATGCAACGATTCTTAATCATATTGTTGGACGCTTCACGACGGTCAAAAATCAAACCGAAATTGGCCAGAACATCGATTAAAAATCCAGTGATATTCAATGGTGATCCAAGCTCTGATGCACGATAGTCCCATGGGAATGCATGATGATAATTGTGCCTATTAATATGAAACAATTGTTATTGATTTTTTGTTTTCCAATTGATATCTAATACAAAACTTACCATCCTTCACCAACAGCAAAGAACGCAACAACCAAGTTTTCAACGGGGAAAAGTGTTTTATCGAATGGACGGGTACCGTACAAATGAGCTGCTGAATTAACCAACCACGTGCAATTCAATGAAATAACGGCTCTGGAGAAGAAGCACGAAAACAATGCCACGATTGGATCTTCATTCCAGCAAAGAATTGGAATTGATGTTGGCAAGAGCAAAGCAAAAATGGTGTAAAGCAATTTGTAATGTCTGAACAATTAGATTTGGGAGAAAACAATGGAAAAATATTAGATATTTGTTAACGATTTAGTTATTCGAATATAAATCGACACACGCAAATGTTCGTCATACATATACAATCATTTAAGCCAGACGATTAACTGAACCAGACGATACTTACTCTTTTTGGAACATAATGTATTTGTCGGCTTCCAAGTCTGACATATCGATTTTCTTTCCGTATTCCAATACTTTTGGATGCTTCTTTGACATCAACCAGCCGACATGGCTGAAGAAAAATCCACGATTTGCATTATGAGGATCTGCGTCTGTGTCGGAATATTTGTGGTGCTGACGGTGATCACGAACCCATACATACAAGCAGTTCTATTTAAATTGAAAGAAATAATTTGTCATTAGGAATAAGGTTGGATTTGAAATGATTTCCGAACTAAAAAATAGTGTTTCATTTATTTTACGCCAAGCAGTAAATTCTTGGAATTTGTATCTTACCTGTCCAGCCAATGTGTGAAGCCACAAGAGGAATATTTTTAATGGAGTTTTTGCTTTGAATGATCGATGTGACCAAAGACGATGAGCTCCCATTGTGACACCCAATCCGGATCCATACATCAATATGAATGCTATTGCGGATGAGATAAAAAAAAAAAACAAAGCAATTAATTTCGCATCGAACGAGTGAAAACACAAAATTTTTGGCGTAAATACGATACACAAGTGAAATGGTCAACAATATGTACTTACTGTAAACGATTGAGTATACACGTACATATCCTAACAATGTCATGAAAATACCGACGAGTGCGCAAATGTGTAGGATCAGGAAACCGATGGCATTTTCCCAAACGATTTGTCGCTTGAAGTTAAAATCTGTGCCGATCTCCGATGGCAGAATGGGTGTTTTTGCTCCGACTTCTTTAAGTTTATCGAGTGCTTCGTCATGTGGTAAAACTGTGGTTTCCTCGAGAATTTCCTTTACAGCTGGACCCAATGTCGAAACGTCTGCATCAAAATCTTTCTCAACATCCGAGTCGATGCAGTCGGAGAACTTTTCATTGTTATTGTTGTTGTTGTTGTTGTTATTCAGTAAATCGGATGAGGATGACTGATTTGATAGATTTCCAAGTTTACGTCGACGGATCGAGGCATCAAAAGCTTCTGATTCAATTGCCATTTTTAATTGCTAAAACAAAAGGAGACGGAAAATATTACAATCCAAACGAGTTGAGGTATTGTATAAGCTTTTCTGCGAAATCTTCTACAACGACAAAAAAAATCGATATAAACAACAACAAAAGCTTGTCTCCAAGCCTCGCCAAATGCCAACGGTAAAAAAGCACAGCAACTACCATTTGATTGTAAATGTCAAAGTATGCTATACTATACGAAACGCTTTTAATGATATACACGTTTAAGTGATTCTTTGAGGTCAAAGTGTTGTGTTTAGAATTATGTGATTTAAAATTGATTATGTTATAAAGAAACACACGACAGTTTTTTTTTTCCCCGCTTCATTTGTATTTCGGTGCGCGCCAAAGCGACTGAGGTATGTTTCGATTGTATCAGAGTTTGATGGATATAGGTAGCCGAAGTCGCACCAAAGTTACTGGTTTTCTTTTCTAATTCTTGCTCTTGGACTTTTCTATTCATTGAGCCTAGCACATTGACCTTGGGGTGAACATAATAAATTGCATCGCAAGTAACACCATTGAACATTTTGAATTTCGGTTAAGTTCAATGACAATCACATTTTTTTCAGGCTTGGTAAAAGCGTGCCATTGTATGTGTGCGAAACATGTTTTGTGATTCGTTCAATCGATTCGAATAATTCCGCGGAAACTTTCACCGAACACAATCCATTTTCTTGGTATACGATCAAATTTCGGAGAAGATTTCCGTGAAACGTCGATATCGAGCGAATTTCGTACGGCCATATCTGATAATTTATCACAGTTGCTCAAATGTGAAATGAAACCAGTTTGCACACAGCTTTTCCTATCGAACATAACCGATGATTCTTTTCTACTTTTTTGACTATCTCTCTTTCTCTCTCTCTCTCTCTCTCTCTCTCTCTCTCCTTTACTCGACCAATGAAATGTATGCGATAGCGCTTATTTCGCATTCAAAGTGGAATCGTAATGAAGAAGAGTCATTTCAGACGAGATTAAAATTTGAGTTTCGAATCCATTCGACAGACTGAGAGAGAAAGAAAAGATTCAACCAGACAATAAAACTGATAACTGCCGCATAAACGAGTTTTGGTCACGCGTCGAATATGAGAACAAGAGAGGAGAACAAAAAATTGGCACATTTATACAAGAGGCAAACTGTTTACCTCATTTTTTTTTCTAAAAAATTATGTATCGTGTTGGCATTTTTGTATATGAGGCAATGACTTTTCGCGAATACGATTTAGATCGAAACCAAGTGCTTCTTGGTTCATTCACACGCACGTTCACATACATTTCTTTTATTTCATGCCGAAATCATTTTTCCATTCGTTCGATCGGTCTGGTTTTATCACTTTCCTATTTAGCATTTGTGATGGATTATGTGGTCGCAAATTTTGCAGAATAACATTTTTATTGATGTTTTACTCATTTGAAACGCACTAAACATTCCAAATGCTACCAATAGCGCTTTTTTCGGAAATAACCTTAAGATTATGATTACGGATTTTGCCTAATGGTTGAACTCTATTGATTTATGTTGGTATAATAGCCGGTTTATATTAGCATTTTATAATCTTGAAAATTTTAACCGAGAATGTTCAACTTTATTCAAGATTCATTGAATGAGTTCGCTTTTAAGATGGGGAGATCGTTGTTGATTTCGGCGTCCGGTTAGCTACGTTTGAGCACCGTTGCGTGTTATCGCCAACAATACACAGCTTGCACACAGTAACAAAGGCAACAGATTAAAGCCGACAACGACAACGACAACCAAACGCATGTTGTCTTCTAACACGAACCAAAGTGTGTATATCCCATTAGTTTTTTTGTGTTTGCTTTCTTGTTTTTCTTTTCCCTCTCTTTTAGTTTCATTGTGTTTTCGAAGTCATTAGTCAACTGAATCAATGGAGCGCCCTATTAAAAATTCATGTATGATGTGGTTCGCGTGTATAGTCCATTTCAAATCTTTAATCGACATCGACTTTGATTCATCAAGGTGATGAAGTGAACGAACAGCTCATAGCCACCACAGAGATTTCCCAAAGAGAAAAAAAGACGTTTCTAATGCCAAACATTGGCACGTTTGAATGCACACGACATGTGAGTCAAGCTTCACCAGTTCCGCATTCTGGTGATAAGGCAAATTTATTACGCAAGTTTAACAGCGCGATGCGCTGATCACAAGACAAAAAGCGGTGTATTTTATAGTTGTGCGCAACGTACGATCAATATCTATTCGGTTTGGAATCGATTTGATGCCATTGAATCATCAATACCATGCGAATCGAACACGCGTTTCGAAATGTGTTTGCTGTACGTATGAACTTTGTAATGAATTATCAGTAGTTACAAGCGAAAAAGTTTTTTTCTTTGGTCGAAAGGTCATAGAAAATACAGAATACTATATGCGTACACGAACATGAAAAATAAAAGAAATTAACACACGAAGATTCACCGAAGAGCACAAACGAAAACCAAATTATAACAAAAACACACAAACGATTCAATATATTGAAAAAAAAACACGAAAACGGCACTATACTGGTTTATTAGTACAATTGTAAAAATATAAAAGTACGCACATTTTTCTTCATTTCGGCTTCGAAATCTTTTCAAATTGACCCATATGATGTGATATGTTGATGTTCACATGTATTACCCAAGTCCAATCCTAACTTAAGTTGATTACTGGTTTTTCGAATTTATTTATTTTTTTTTTTCTTTGCTTTTCTCTTCTTCTCCTCTCTGTTGTGTGTGCGTTCCGAAAAACCTTATACAAGCCTTTAATTCATAACAATCATTTTACGCCACTTCCATTGTTCGCACCGAATTATGGCAGTTTAGTAATAGTATTAATTTGTTTTTTCTTAACATGCTTAAAGAAATTTCAAGCCGTGCCTACACTAAAATTGCTACAGAAATTGTATGTGCACGATAAGTTGATTTGAGCTTGGAATTTCGATATGGTATGGTCCTTGGTTCTATTGAGAAATGGACATCATTTCTGTGTTACCCTCTCTCACTCTCCTCTTATTAAGCGTTATGTGCTATAGTTTATAAATCACGGCTAAGAAAAGTGAAAACAGTGCACACTCGTGAAATGTGTAAGAGAAAGATTGACCGCATCGAATGATATGTCTATCATTTTGGAAAAGTGAGTGTGTTGCAAGAATTGAACAGCTGATTCATTAAATTGGTTGTTGTTATTTTGCGGAATTTTCGGTTTGAAAGAGGTTAGCGATGGGTAGGTGGTTCATTTACCTTGATAAGATTCACACTTTGTAATCGGTTTTTTTTTTTTATTATGAAAATAACGAAAAATTCAAAGTGTTGATACAAACGCAGAGTGATTAAGACTTAGCCTTGAAGTGTTGTGTTGTGCTGTACTGCTTTGAATAAGCAGTGATGCGATTTCAAGTCTCTTTTATTTTCAATTCATTTAAGTTCAACTCAATAAGTGCGCTTGTACTCTTTGCATAACACTTGTGTGCTCGCATTGCTCAGGTTTTCTTTAGCTTGATGAGATATGTGTTGTTGTTGTCATTCAAAAGAGAGGCGCTTGTGAAATGTGTTGGCATTTAATTTAAAACGCTTTGTGAAGAATTGCATTTGCACAAAAAAAAAAAAAAACAACAAATTGAAAACTATTATTTACGTTTGGAAATTGCGGAAAAACTTTGGGCTTTGGTTCGTTGCGGAATATTTAAATGATGCTATACAGAAGCGGTTTCTGTTTGCTTGCTGTCAGCACACTAATGAATGGTGTGAAATGATGATGGCATGTCGAAGACATAACCTGAAAAAATACACACAAAAATCTGTTTTTTCCGTTTGCTTGGATTGCTTCTCATTAGCGTTAAAGATAAAGGTTACATTTTTTACTTTTTTATAATTTCTTTCGATCATTTGACATCCGTATGACCCAATATAGAATATGCGAACATTGCGGTTTTTATTGGGTGGGAAAAATTAATGCCCTTTTGGGATTTCAGAAACTTTTTTTTTTTTCTTTTTCTTCTGTGTTACGCTAATGTGTATGTATAATACACACCACCAAAAAAAAAAAAGATTGTTTTGAATATTGAACTCTGTTTAGCATAATTTTAATCAATCTGCAAGGTGAATTCCCTCTCTCATTCTCAAACATTTTTCATTTGCTTGAACAACAAAGTAACAAGTGGATAGTTTTAAAAGAAATATTTGGATATATGTAAATAACATTTCAATTATGAATTATTTGAGTCACCTAACTATGAGTCACCAACGCATTTGACACAAAACGGGAGAATCTATTTCTAGGTGTCAAAATGTTTCATATTTACGATTATCTAATACTATATTTATTCAGAGAAATCCCCATTTGTCTATTTGCATAACTTCATTATTATAATATTGTTTTGTCTATTTTGGTGCGAAAGGGATTCCTGAACGAAACTACAACAACAACAATAACAACAGAACAATAATCGAATGATCTAGGATACATTGACCACTTGGATTATTTATTCTTAATATACATACTTGAGCATGCGTAATTTAAAGTTCTGAAATTCATCATTGTCTCATGTGAACTTGTTTTCTATCAATAGATTATTAGAATTTATCTGAACTAGGACCAGACGATTAGTTTTGCATAAACTTTTCTGTGCCGTGTTCATATGAAAAAATAAAAAGAAGAATTTCGATTATGCTATTCTGGAAATTCCAGTTACGTATTAAACGATTTGATTACATAATCAGGAAGTGGACGAGAACAACCATTGGAAAGCTAATGTGATCAGTTAAACATGAGTTGATCTTACGACCGTATTTCCAGTGATATCATCGATAGTATCGCTCTCAAAATTACGGTTGCTTGGCAAGGAGCAAAGATTACTTCCCTAATTTACAAATGCTATTCTCACAATCATTCGATCCCATATTGATGACAACTTCGCTCGAAATACAAGAATTGCCGGAATTGTGAAATTCATTCGCAGGCGCAGGCACACACACACACACACACACACACTCCTACCACGTCAGTATACATTCGTTCTATCACAGTGCCCCCAAGAGCCTTATACTCAACCATAAAGAGTTTGTTGCGGGACTTGTTGCTTCGAAATAATTTAATATTTGGAATACTGAAAATGTGAGAATTTTAAGTTGTCTTACCTTTAAGTGGTATTCTCTGATGATATTTTTATTAAGATGATAGTTTTCAGATCAATTTGATCGTTTGAATGTTCAGTTTAATTTTTTTTCGTTTAGAAAGTTCTCAGATGCCAATTGATTGTTACGCGTAAAACATTAGTTAGTAATCCGTGTAGGCACTTTGCACATTTTGAATAAGATAAACGTCAACTCAATTCCACTTTTCCTTCTTTTCAAATCACTTTTTTCAACGTATATTCCTGGTCACTTCTCTGAAAATCCGATCGAAAATTCAGTACTTAATTCACTGCTTTTGCAGAAAACGTTGAATGAATTCGGATTTTTGTTCGTTTTTCGTTCAAAGAAAAACCAACAACAAAAGAATCGTCTAATAAACACTTTTTTGATATTTTGTTTCGCTCAGTTGAAATACACAATAAAATCCAACCGGGCTTGTGGAAAAGACAATTCTTAACGATAACAACAGTTACCGCTAGAGATGCTATGCTATCAGACGTGATCGTATCGATGTTATGAATTTGAATGAATGACTCAATGTTCGATACAAAACTATATATACCAACTCCTTCTCAACGAAAACGACTACCGCACTGGTTATGGTTCGCAACATATGTACATATGTGTGATACGTCACACATCGGTTGTATACCACATTGAATTCAATACATTCACACATTCATGGGCACCATGCGAGAGCGCAAACATTCCAGTATGCAATAGCTCACTGTGCAAATTGGGAATTATTGGTGCTAGATCAACGTGTGAGCAACATACACAGATCTAGCTCTAACTTTTTAAACTGGTCCTTTATCGATATGGTATTTTCGTTGTTGGTCATTCTTTTTGGTAATTTTCAAAATTCAAAACCGTCATCAAACCAAAATTCTTCCTGCAAAAAAAGGCCATAGAAACCGAAATGTGTTTTCACAATCCAATCCAGAAGAAACACAAACCGAAACATATTTTTTGTTTAACGAACATGTTTGCGTTATCATTTAGCACATTGACTGAAATGAAGCTGTCTTTTCCTCAAACCAACATTCAGCATTTTGACCCATCCATCAACACCTGTCTTTTAACACCTAAATATAAATAAACGATTGGTCAATATTAAGGAAAAAAAAAACCGCATTGATCAATAGACGATAAGGATACGATCATCGTGCGATTATTACGCAATATTTCACAAATGCGTAGTGCATCATTGTATATTTGGCACGAACTATTAGATTTAGAATATTTTTGCTCATTTTTTCTTCTTTTTCCTCCTCATTTCTTCAATAGAGACTCACCATCACACACCGGTGTGTGATACGGTGATACGATCAATTTATACCTGACAACCAGTTACAGGTATTGTTTGTTGTAAAATTACTAATGATTTTTCCGTACGACAAGTTTGTGTGCTTCCCATACCTCACGATGAAAAACACATGCTCTATTGTATTGTAACTTGGTTTGTAAACTAGAATGCAAATGCGCACAGCAATTATGGCGAATTATGGAAATGCCAACATGAGTAGTTGAGTGTGCTGTGCATATGGGTGACGACGTGCATTACACCCTCTTGTGTTTACACGACATTTTATTGGAATTTAAATTGAGATCCGTTACATTGTCATATGATCCTCATTCATTTCGCCGAAAACAAGACATTTTGCTTGGACCATTTTAAACAAAAACAAACCACAACACCAACAATTTATAGTCCAACACAACCGACACACCGCAATCACCAAAAAAAAAAAAAAAAAATATGTGAATAGAAATTGTTGCATTCACATCCATCTATTTTTGTTCCCTTCAAAGAGTAAGCATATAATTTTTCCAATTATAAATAAATATTACTCACAATATTTGTTATAGTTGGTATAAGCCATTCAGCACTAGTTTGTTTATTTTTCGGTGTCTTTGTTCGTACGTGTGTACTTTTCTATGGCTCTTTCTTAATTTTAACGAGAAAAAAAGAAACTTTTTTTTTTTTTCGTAAATATTCGCGCATTGTAAAGTGCGCTCTTATGTTTATGCTGGATTAGTATGGTAAACATAGCAGATTTTTCACATTAGATGGGTTCAAAAGCAAAATATTAAAAATTTAAAGAAAAAATATATGAAAGAAATATTTTGTTTTGCCATCATTACGTTGCCATTCTTTTTTTCTGCTTCATTTTCGAAGTTATCTTTAGCACACGAATGAGCAATAATATGTACGCTTGCAAGTTGTGCGTTCGCACTACAAAAATGAGGTGTACGTTTAAATATACTCTTTAAAAAGATATACATTAGGCCCCAAATATCGTTCCTATGTGTATGTGTGTGCGAAGAAACATTTGCACATACGAAAAGAAAACACACTTTAAAGTGTTTTGTTTGTTGTTCAAAAGAGAGAAGAAAGAAAGAGAGAGGAAAAAAAAAACTCAACAGATATCAGCATTTATTGATACATTCGACATAATTTGAATAGCCCAACGCTGAGAGATTTTGTATTTGAGTTCACCATTGTCTCAAACACACAAAACTGGTTGGCAATTAGTGTACCGAATGGTTAGAAAAAGGTTATGCAAAGTGATGTCAACATCAACAATTATACCGTTTGGTCACGAATGTGTTAGAGTGCGAATATTATGTTTGGGCACATGCTTGTGGTGTATGTGTTCTGTGCATATATGTGTGATTGGCAAGAGCGTACAGAATTTTTCCCCTTTCAAACTCAAGAAACAATTTCCCAATTTCACAAATTAAAATAGCTACATTAGAAATGTTTCTTTTGTAAACTGTTCCCAGATTAGCGGGGTGAATGTCATTTTCAATTGGATTGCATTTCGACAGCTCTTGGATATTTCAGCATCAGCACAGAATTTGCAACAAAGACTCGAAAAGCCACATAAACAATGTTCGCAACGATTTTCATTTAATTCTTGATCTTGAAATGAGAATTTCAGTTTTTTCTTCGTTTTAATTAGGTTAGGAGCAAGAAATTTGTTTTTTTTCTTCTCCCTAATGGTTCCATTAATTTATTATTCATGTTATGGAAGTAAATGGAACAAATTACATTATTTTCAACAATTTTTTATTTCATGTGTTTATTATTATCTTCAGTCCTTGCACGATGTAAATGCGTTTCAAAAGACATATTCATGGAATATTAGGTTTCATTAATACGTTTTTTCTCACTTTTATTGTGCAGCTCATAATACGTTCAAATCGATATTAATTCGTGGAAAATTGCTTGCATATTGTAAAATGTATATGTTTTGAAGGATTTTGGAATTAATTTAGTGTATAGAGTATGTTCGAATGTGAGCCTAAAACTAATGTTCGTTGAAGTTTACAATTTTGTTGTTGAAATTTTTTTTTTTTCGTTCGTTTGGACCATAGCTAATCAATAATGAACGAAGCAATCAATTTTTGCACTTTCATAATGATTCTAGATATAATTACCGATTAACCCACAAAAAAGCTACGAAGAGTCGCAGTTTTATCGCTTCTAGAACCTGGTTTGTCAATATGTAAAAAAAACAAATCCGAATAATGTATGCATAGATGTTATGATGACATATTAGCAGTCAATAGCTGTTTACGAGATTCTCGGTTTTCAATTTTCCCATTTTTATTATAACTCAGAACCAACCGCCACAAAATGCAATTACATTTCCAAATGATTTATCACAAAATATATGTGTGAATGTGTGCGCGAGTCGTGGTATGCAGTTTACAATTGGATATTTTATTTCGTTGAATTTTTACATCAATAAAGTATGTAAATTATTTAGATGTCATTGTCGCCCAATTGGATAAGAGCGAGAGAAATTTGTAAATGGTTTCTGATTTCGATTAGATTCACAAAAAAGAAATAAGTATCTGAGTCCAAGTAAAGAAGAAAAATCGAAAAATGATGTCACCTTGCCGGATTAATAACCTTTTCGCAAATGCGATACGCGCCAGCACTGTTTGAGATTACGCTTAATGATACTTTATGTCCCTTTCGTTTGGTGTTCGCGCTTCAGCTAACTTGTCGCTGAACAGACAACGTTGTCCTCATGGACGACACATTTTTAAAAGCACGAGACTCGATTATATTTACTCACACAACTAATTTTTTTTTCATCGTTGATTTATGGTTTTTTTCTCTTCGTATGTGCTGTATTTCTGACGAGAAAAGAGCCGAATTGAAACAGAAACCGACGACCATTCACGCAGCGAATATGTCATTGAATTCGTTCAAACAGATGCTGTTAGATGACGTAGTATGCGATATGTTGGACACACATTAGTTTATAATAGTTGAGGCCAATTTGTTCGTCATCTATTGCTCACGGCACAAATCCAATCTGCATAAAATCAGATGATACTTTTGTTGTAACAGCTTTGTTATACTTTTTTTTTTTTTCTTTGGTATTGCTGTGAATTCCCCGCCAGCAATGATAAAACGATGAAAAATTCAACTGTTAACTGTTAATTATTGTGTTGAAGGAATTCATTTCAAATACAAGCCCGATTCGATGCACATATCGTACACACATTGTAATGATGCTAATTAATTTTTGACATTTCGAAAACAAATCGCTTCACGCTTGGGATTGAAATTTAGAGCGTCCAACGTTGTCGTCATCATAGTCTTTTTCTTCTTTTCTTTGTTCGTCTTGTGTCTTTGTTATCACTGAGCAATGATTCATCTCGTAACCTCTCCATCGATCTAAGAATGAATTAAATCAACAATATAATGTAATGGCAACAAATCATCCGACAATCGATGTTCACTCTCGCGTATTTTGTATTTGACTTGGAATGAGATAACTCGTTTGAACTTAGGTGAACTCACTTTTATGATTGAGTGAGCCGCCTCGTTTCTTTTTTTTTTTTTTTTTTTTTCTCATTACGATCTTATGGTTTGGCATGGCATTGCTTGCTGTTACGTTTCAAATGAACTCTATGGGAAAATGAATTTCGTTATTAATAATGATAATAGTCGAACCATTTTATGCGTCACTTTATCGATCATACAACGGAATACCCACCTGACGCACCAAACAGTAAATCAATCATTTGAACGACTTTTTTCCAATGCGGTTATGAATTCACATTAAATTCGAGGTTGACTTACGTACAATCATCCACCAATCATACAAATATCGTCGGATGAAATAAGAGAAGGTATTTCCGTTCAAAAAGTGTCGTTATTCTAAGCACAAAATTTAATGAAACCGTAATAGAAAAAATGTCTATAGAAAAAAAAATCACATTGGTTCTTACTTTGGTAGGTCAGATAGCTTAGAAAAGTTATTTTTAACCAAAAGAACTAGTTGTTTTGCATCATTACAAAGTTCGTAAAGGTCTTGTTGATGTATCACATTCAATAAATCGGTACTATTTTTAGCACCGGAAAAGTTCATTTGCTAGTTGTTGTTGTTTTTTGTTTCAAATTTATTTTTGCACCAAATTAGATTTTGATCAGGAACTGAATCAATATCGAATACAGAAAAGGTTGATTTTTTCCTATAATTCATCATGAGAAATACGCGAATGATGTGGAATGCAAACTGTGCATCGATTAAAAATTAAGTCTGAATCATTCTGATTCTGATTCTTCTGCCATTCTTTAGAACTTGACTTTCTGCTGTTGCATGGCATTTGTCACGTACACACGTTCTTTTCACATTTAACTCGGCTGCAGCTTTAATGACCAAGTTTTAATGTAAAATATGAGCATGGCGCGTAATATCAATGTAAAAGACCGGAAAGCGGACCACTGCGAATATAGTGTTATGTGGGTTCTCAAGATAACAAGCATGTTTTGGCGAAGAAGAAAGAATTCTTGTAAATTTTTAAGCCCAATCAGTAAGGTAAAGGTTTTTTTTTCTTTCTTCACGTGTTAGCTCTGCAAATCAGCACGTATTCATTTCATCTCATATGGGTATTCAACGAAATGGGTTTTTCAAATCCAACAGGAAACAAGTTAAATTATTCTATTTAATTATAATAACTTCAGTTGTGGCATTTGGATAAAACTTAGACCTCTTCCGATTCGTGCAAAAAAAAAAAAGATGAGCGTTTTATGGGTACTGAAAAACCCAAATCTTTTATTCAATTATAAGTGAATAATAATTATTAATAAAATGCTAGTGTATCTATCTATCACCCATGTTCGAATATGACACTTTAGTTAATTCACGCTCAGACAAAAAAAAATTGCTCATTAAATTATCACAAGCAAAAAACTATTCAATCTTTTTTTTTTCCTTCGTCACAATGTCTAAGAGGTAATGAGGCAGGCGATTTACCCTTTTTCTCACTTTCGATCTCCGCATTGAATTGAAACCGTTTGTTCTTGTGGCTGTGGTTGTTGTCTGTTCTTGCAACCAGTATGCGTCCTCGTCCAACCTACTTCCTCTTGCTGCTTACCAATTAATAATTACGGATCATCATCAAATGTACGGCAAATTATAAATTATCGCGCAATTCATAATATATCAGAATGACATATTTGATTGTTTTTCTTCCATTCCGACAAAAAAAAAATAGAAATAACAGCAGCAGCAGCAGCAGCAGCAACAGCAGCAGCAGCAACAACAACAACAACAACAACAACAGCAAAGATGATATGTGCTTGTGTGTGGTACGAGTTCTTCTATACCAATTACAAAACATTTGTAAAAATAGAATCAAAAGTAATAAATAAATTGAGATTTTCAATGGATTTCCAAATGTCAACCGTTTTATTCAAATTGTTTCCGTCTTCTTCAGAGGCGTCATTACTAATTTTCGATCGTTTTATTTCACGATCGACCCGATCTTGAGTCCCTTGGCGCGAAATCAATTCAAAAGGTTATGAGAACATGAATAGTATCGAGAATATCGGTTGGACTTCGGTCAAAATTAGAATATTCTTTTTTGAGTCGTCCAAAATCCGCCGATGAATATTCATCCAAATAAAATGATGGGAAAAGATTAAATACCTCGGACTTTTCCGAAAATATTTAAATGTCAATTGTATTTTTATCAATTACAAGATTTCGATTCGATGAGAAAAACAACTGTTTTTTTTTGTCTTAGTTCTGCAAACTTGAAATATTGGGATTAGTTTTTTTTTTTTCTTGTTCAGAATATATAAAATCGGCCAGACTGTCACAAAACATGGATCGAAAATAGATATTAATTTGCCTTGTCCAAATGTTTTGTCTATAATAATAATGAATAATTTACTTTTAGTTTCAGTCGAAATATCAATCGGAAATGCACACTAACGCGTACAGTATAGAACGAATAATACACAAGTTAAAGACTCAGTTTGTAGTGCGATGTGCCAAAAATGTTGTATAACCACGCGTCGTGGTAACACACAAAAGAAGAAGAAGAACAAGAAGGCAAAAAAAAAAAAACTTGAATTTCAGGATCAACTAAGTTCTGTTTCTAATTTATGCAGATCGATCGTAAGTTCAACATAATCCAATTCATCGCGTATGAGAAACCGAATCGGTTTTTTTCTTCAAATCGAGTGACTAGCAACGAGACACGTACAATGAATGAAATTTCGAGTATTCTTCAGTGTGATTTACTATAAAGAGAAAAATGTTTGACTGATGTTTTGCTGAAGTGACGTTGTGTGCTCAGCGTTGAGAGGCATTCATTAGGCATAAAATTACGCATAGAGAATTTTTTTCATTGGGCACGATTCAGCGATAAAATTCTCTCGACTCGTATCTGTGTGATTGGTTTTACAAAGCGACGAAGTCGGAAACAATTATTAATTTATGTATCGAACTTGGTTTTACATCAAGATTTGCGAGCGCACGATTCACAGCACAACGAGATTTCGCACGGTTCATCATCGCACAAGCGAGAGAGCGCGCGCGCGTTCTTTTTTTTCTAGCTTCTTTAGTTTCTTTAATCTATTCACAATCGAGTTGGTGAATGATTATTATACACACTCGTACTTGTTTCAAATGCAAATAAAAAATTTCCAAAGGGTAAATTGTATTGAAATTCTCATTCAAAGAAGGTCACAAGCATGACAGCATATTTATAAAACAAAGCAAATCAAAACAAAACACAAAGTGCGACATACTATTGGAGATTCATACACTGTATTCATACAATCCAAGAGAAGCTCGATCCATTCTTTTCGCTTCGGCGCGGATGATTGAGCCCAAAGTTTGTTTTTCTAATGATATTATAGGAAATGAAAAGAGTTGAACTTCGTGCACTTGTATTGACGGTAAAACCCGTTTAATGCAGATTAATCAACTAATTTAATCTATTGACGAAATGCCAGCGGTAGGGACCAAAGGTGGAATCACCCAAGTGATTTCACAGATTATCGAAACATTGCCACATTTTTTCTTCTACAAATTTATTCTCATTTAGGATATGAGCTAAATTTAGATTTTGGTTGTTTTTTTTTTTTTCTTCTTCTATTTAACGCATAACCGTCAAATGAATCTAATCAAATTCTAGCGATTGTGGGAATTTTGTTGCTAAAAATAAATTCGTCATATGCAAGTGAATTTCAAGCACGTCACACTGAACGAACACTTTTCATTTCCTATGACAAGCCATAGTCTGGTTGTGTTGTCGTAGTCGTCTGGTTGTTTGCAACCGAACATCACATGATATAAAGAAAGGGAAATTACTTTATAAAAGTTTACAAGCTGGATATGAAAAACTTAATTACTCAATCCTCCATAATAATCAAGTTTTTCCTCATTTACTCGCAAGAATCACGATTGACAAACGCAAAATCACCTAGATAGTAGTAGGTAAACGTCAGTTGAAATAAAATTAAGTGCCGGTCATACACGAATGCCACTTGAACCATATAACATACCCATATAGCCGCAGTTAAATTTGGGCGGTTTATGTTTCATGAAGCATTACATGTTGCAATGAACTCATCAGTTGTTTTGTGTAACCACAATTACTGGTGAAAAGTACTAAATTTTGTTGACTTGTATGACCTTGTAGTCGAATATTTCATTTCCACATGTTCTGCATTCGCTTGTCGCACTTCGTTAGCTCTAATCTACCATATGCTAAATATCACACATTCTCCAGTTCAAGATGAACAGTTAAAATGATACATCGTACAGCAAGCATAGCGGTATCGTATCGAATCGAATGGAAAGCAAACATCGTGCGCATCGTGAAAGAACAACATAAATGTTCCACCATATAATCTTAAACAAATGAATTCTTTCACCGTTCGTACTCGTTGTCACGTGTTTATTGCGTTTCAAATCGTTTAGCATGGAAACGAATGAACGAACAGAAATCAATTCAATAAGCAAGCAAAATGGTCATAAAGCGACTGGTTTTGAAGAAGTCTCAATGTGGAATATGGGATTTGGATTAATTTTCTAGAAGTTGGCCGTCGGACACTTTCGAACGCTTGCTCGACCGTTTGACATTAAAAAAATTAAAAAAAATTAATTCGGAAATGTTTTGTTCGTTGTTCGGTCCGAACAACATTAAATTTTGTGTGAAAAAAACACTCGGACCAAACATTTTCAAACGAACGAACAAACAAAATAATTTTTTTTTTAATTTCGAACGAACTAACGTACGTTCGAAGCCAACACTACCCAAGACTACCGAAATCTTGATATTTTTTTTTTTTTGCTATTTTTTATTGTTGTTTGAACAAACAGCGCAGCTTCTTCGTATGAGAATCGGATGTAAAGCAAATCCTATCAATTTTTCTGGTCTCATTTTGGACGCAACTTTGTCTTTGCAAATCACTTTTCAAATATAACCAAATATCGTGTCATATTTCATTTACTATGATCATATTGTACATACGCATACTTATTCTCATTCATTTCATATTCACATTTTTATTAGCTTTCCTACGCGCTTTTCATTCTTCACTCACTCACTCACTCTTGTCGTGCCATGCAAAAGAGTTTATGAGCTTGTGTGTGTTTTTTCAAGTTCATTAACTCATGAATGGAACAAGAGCAAGTCACACGAAAAGGCAAGTTACATCATATTAATGCAAATAATGGTTGTGTTTCTATGAACAATCACAATCGTCTGCATGCATGCAGCAGCAGCAACACAACCGACTAGTCAGATATGCATCTGAATAGGCGATGTCAGCAGGTAAGACAAACTGGAATCGAGCGTCTAGTACTCTATCCGAATCGCGAATGATGTGCTATGAAGCAAAACGAAAACACTGTTGCGACTGTTTGTTTACCTAAAAACACAATTCAATGTATATATTATATTTGTTCAGCTCAAATACAAATTGTGCATGTAAATAATTACATATTCGACTCGGAAGAGATCTGCCTGTGTTCATGTCATCCGCAAGTTATACACTGTCTTGGAAGGTGAGGAAATTTCAACATTTTTTATTCTTCTTTGTCGCCCAAATATAGTCAACCAAATGGCGACAAAAAATTGCTACATTTGCATACTAATATTTCGCCCTGCCTTAGTCCAATCGGCACGAGTCATACAATTTACCGTTTTAACATTTGGATACGATACAATACGCAGAAAACGAAAGAAAAAAAAACATAATATGTCAATTTATATGCGTAGATTTCATTTCCTGTCTTCGTATTATGAATTTTCATCGATAATGTTCAGTCCAAAAGTCAACACGGCGATTATTTGAATTATGGGACATAGAAAGCTTGAAAGATGTTAATAAACATTTATTAATGAATACGGAATTTCCTTGTTGGTTTTTTATTCTACAAAAAAACAAAATAAATCTAGAACTTATTCGTTTCAAAGGTACAAAAGTGAAATCTGGAATAATTCTTTCATTTCACTTCTAAACGATGGAATTTTGTAAACGTTTTTTACTTTATCATTTTCTCGTTAAAAAAAACCTTCGATATGGCTCGTGATATGGTTCTAATTGACTTCAAACAGTTAATTTTTGTAAACAATTTGATACTATATTTGTAAACATTGTGAGCATGTCATATTTTTTTTCGGAATCGTACGTATCAAAATACCTAGAACTTCTTCATATATCAGTTAACTGACATACATTGGATTGATCAAATTGGTTTGTGTGAACTGATGTCATTGTGTGATATCATCTTTTGAGGAACTTAATTCTTAATCATTTATTTTTATAATGAACTGTTTGGTGCGTCCCAATCTAGTTCGAACCAATAGTTGTTTGTCACGTAACGTTTTGACTTTGGCAAAAATTGATATCTCGGAATTGAAGTGGTCACTTGTTTGCTTTCATTAATGATACAATTACTATATATATATATATATATAAGTCGTGAACAATTTCACTTGAAACAGTGTTACTTATCAGCAACGGGCTGCAATAAAACCAATAAGTTGAAATGTCTACATCAAGCATCGCTTAACTTTTTGCTTGAGAATTGGTATATTTATTTATTTATTTTC